>NC_086225.1:36893015-37221969 GCF_035770615.1 Melospiza melodia melodia
GGTTCCACCGATGCACAAAGAACGTCAGGCACAAGAGGCGTCAGGCGAGACCCGGGATCCTTCCATTCGGTCCACGTCTGCGTACTCGCTTCCTCAGTTCTAGGCTCGACAACAGGTTCTGAAGTGCGATACGGTTTGACGTTTTTGGCAGGAACCCACTTAATTCTTCCAGCACCTGTGGAAATAGAAGCATACCCTTTGCCCCACGTTATTAATTGAAACGGGCCTTCCATCTGTCCAGAGTCAGGGCTTCTAATTAGAAGAGGAGGATGTTCTTTCAGTTTTGCCTGTGTGCTATTTGAAAAGTGTCTAAAGATTGGTGGATCTGGTTCTGTACTTGAACTATTTAGAAAATTAAAACCATACAAAGCCTTACTCAGTCTCATCTGTGGGGTGATTTCCGTTCCCCCTCTCTGTTGATCTAATATGCGTTTTAAGGTTTGATGTGTTCTTTCAATGATTGCTTGGCTTGTGGGAGAGTGGGGAATACCAAAAATGTGTCGAACACCCCATTCATTTAAAAATGTGGCCAATTTTTGAGATATGTATGCGGGACCATTGTCAGTTTTTACTTCTTGGGGTATACCCAATGAAGCAAAAGCTTGCAGGAAATGATGACAGGCATGGCTGCCAGTTTCACCTGTGTGAAGGGAAGCAAAAACTGCACCAGAGAACGTGTCTATGGAAACATGAATATTTTTAAATTTACCAAAAGAAGGCTATTTAGTAACACCTGTTTGCCACAACTGTAGGCTTTGTAAGCCTCGGGGGTTGATTGCTCCTGTAGAAACAGGAGGTTGTACCAATTGACAGTCAGGGCAAGTATGAATGATAGCTTTAGCTTGACTTTTAGTGATTTGGAACATTCGCATGAGTGCTTGTGCATTTTGGTGGAAAAAGGCATGACTCAATTTTGCTTGTTCAAAAATATTTGGCAATGTGTTAGAAATGACCATTGTCAGCTTGTCCGCTCTTGCATTTCCTTCCACTAAAAATCCAGGAAGTGAAGAATGCGCCCTAATGTGAGAAACAAAATATGGATTAGTTCTATATTGCAAAGTTATAAAAAGACATGAAAGCCAACGATGTAAGTTTCATTACTAACATCCTTTAAAATGGAACCTTCTATTCTCCTGACTACATTAGCAACATAAGCAGAATCTGTGACCAAATTGAAAGGCTGAGGAAACAGCTGAAAAGCTCAAACTACTGCAGCAAGCTCAACAATTTGAGGGGATCCCTCTACTGTTTGAATATCAGATTCCCAAACATCAGTCTTTTGATTAAACCAAGTCACAACGGACTTGTGGCTTTTACCAGAGCCATCAGTGAAGAGAGTCACAGCATGTAAAGGTTCTTCACTTAATTTAGGTTTTTCTCTGAAACTCAATTTTGCTTGCAGTAGTTTGTGAGCTGGATAGTGTATGGAACAAACACCTGGAAAACCTAAGAATGCATATTGTAAATCATCAGAATTTTGCATTGCCCAATTGAAATAATCATTTTTCAATGGCAAATAGATAACTGAACATTCTTGACCTGCCAAAGTTAACAATCTGGTTCTAGCCTTAATTATAATGTATGCAATCATTTCTAAAACTGAGCAAATGGTCTTTGAAAACCTGTAGGGAGGAAAAACCCATTCCATTATTAACAAAGGATCTTGTTCTGTGGCATCCCACTGGAAAATGAGACCACAAAGCTGCATCTTCTCTCCTAAGATTGCAAGAAAGAAAGGATTTTCAGGAACGCAGCGATGAGCTTGTCTTTTTTGAAGAGCTTCTGTGACTTTGTCGAGAGCAGCACGAGCTTCAGGGGTTAAAGTTCTTGGCGAAGTGATGTCGCAACTTCCTCTCAGCAAATGGAAGAGCGGACTCAGTTCATCATTGGTGATTCCCACCATCGGTCTGACCCAGTTGATTTCTCCTAGAAGTTGTTGTAACTCTTGTAGGTTGTTGACTCTGGTTCGGATCTGAATTTTCTGTGGTATTATTGTCGTCTTCCATCGTCTTCCATCATCTTCCATCCCAGGTACTTCTAAGGTGAAACTTGTTGAATTTTCGTTGCAGAGATTTCAAGTCCAGCTTTTTGAATTTCAGCAACAACACAGTCGCGAGTTTCTTCCATCTCTTCCTTTCAAAGGACTCCACCCTTAAAGCCAATTTTTCTTTCTCTGTATCTATAGATTGACAAACACCAGAACAACCATGTTTTTGCTTAAGTGAAAAAGAGTTCCCCGGAACCACAATTTCCCGAGTGGAAGAAGCCACCTCAGCCTCCACCCCAGGCCCAACAGAATCCAATTCAGGTTTCAGTGTCCCTGCACAAACAATTTTAGGAAGTACAGTCACTTTTTCATTTCCATCTTTTACACACTTTGTTCCATCCCCCTTACAAGAGTCACATATTTTTACATTAACAGAACAACGCGAAGAAAAGTCCAAAGGAGTCTCATTTTTTCCCAGAGAGAGAGGAGAAAGATTTTGTTCAACAGAGTTCAAAGCAATACTTTCAGCATTTGCAACAACACTTGTAACATTCTCCGATACTCACACAGTCTCCGGTTTACTGGAATTTAATGAGACAGAACCAGAAGCTTTGTTTTCTGAGTCCAAGTTGATCTTATTATTATCAGTTTGTTTAAAACAGTGCTCCAACAGCGCTCTACAAACCGGCATAAGTTCTCTTAAGCTTTCATCTTTTTTGAGAGAGACTAGTTTATAGATTCTCCAGTTTATCTGATCCCAAAAATGAAAAGTAAAAGCAGACTGCAGATTTAAATCTTGCGTATTCGCTTTAACCCAGATAAGTAAGTTTTTAAGCTCAGTTTTTGAAATTTCAGAGTGACCTTTTTCTTGTAACATTGTCTCTAATTGATGAAAAACATCCCATTCAACTTTTGATAAATTCGTTCCCATTTCTGTGTTCTTTTAATAATTTTCTTTTTCGCTATTTTGCCTCCCAACGTCACCCAAGCGCTCTCCCGAGATAAGTTACTTACAATTTTCTTGGCTTCGGCGGGAGAGATGATACAGTGTGCTCCTTGTTAACACTTGGGTCTCCGCAGCTGGTACTTCCACGATTTTTCTTTCTTTTTCTTCTATTCTACGTCCTCACACGAGGCACCAATATGCGGGGGACGGGACAGGTATAAGTCCAATAGTGTCAGGTGCCCACGCCTTAAAAAAGGAACCCACTAGGTCGCGGTAAAATATCCAAATATGGATAACATGGTAACCAGACCAGTGAAGAGATTTTTGCTTTTATTTCCAGCACATCAGTCTCAAAATACAAAATGGAGACATGACAGCTCACTGATCCACACCAAAAAATGTCTCCTTCAACAGGGCTCATACAGCAATACATAAAATCATCTCAGACTAGAATTCAGCCAATCAGACACAGAAAACACATCTTGACAAGCATTCTATCCAATCTTATAAAACATAGGTAATCGTAGCTAAAACAAAGACTAGTTGATAAGAGACAAAGAACAGAGTTCTATTCATGCTAACCTTCTAAAGATATACATTAAATAACCTTGTTGCCATCCTAAAGCCAATTCTACAGAAGCCTATTGTTATTTGTCACGTCTACTGCTTGGGAAACTTTTCTGCTTGCATGGAAAACTTTTTCTGCTTGCATGGGAAACTTTTCTGCAATGCTAACAAAACTCCTGTCTAAGGCCTACATACTTCTTTGTAACCATTTCTTAAAAATCCTCTAACCTTATGGATTCCAACATTTCCCCCTCTCTGTTTGACCCAGAAGCTTTCATTTTCTTGTCGCTTGCTATTTGCGTTTCATAGCTCGATTGCAAAATTTCTGCTTATTATCTGCTGAAGACCTATTTTCACTTAACTGAAGCATTGCTATATTACGGCACAGCAACTTAATGCTGTGAAGACCCAATCCCTGAAAGAGAGATATGAATCACGTTTGGCAACAGTCACAAGGCATCGTTCAAAAAACTCTGGTCGATTCCAAGGCCTTAATTCAAAACCTTCGTTCATGTCAATACCCTCATCTACTGCTTTCGTGAGATTTCGTACACTCTCTGTGCTTCTACTTCCTAGTTCTCCTGCTTGAATGACAAAAACTTCTCGGGCTGTTTTGTTCATCATTCGCCGAAGACAATAGAGTATACAAGGTGCCACTATCAATATCAGTATTAGAACACCTAATATGTAAAGACCTATCTTGCAAAGTTGCCTTAGCCAAGGTGCAAAACTCCAATTTTGAAACAAATCATCCAACCAGGAACCTCCATCTTCTTTAATTTGGGCTGTCAGATCCTTTAATTTTTGAATGCTTTTGTGAATGGATTCAGAACGATCAGACAAATTCATACAACACAATCCTTCAAATTCCTCACAACCATGTCCTTGTGCCAGTAAAAGAAAATCAATGGCTGCTCTGTTTTGAAGAGTAGCATGTCTAATACTATCAACATCGGTCAACATATCACTGATTGCGGAGGATGTGGCATTAGCTTGTTTGCTCAGCCAACATCCAACTCGATCTAATTGTCTCAATGCCACAGCTGAAGCCAATTGGGGTAGAAATATACCTGCTGAAACCCTTCTGGCGGCATTCCAAGGCATAAAATCACTCTGACAGTTCTCATAATAATGAGGAACAGCTCTTGTTTTCCTTTGTTTCTTTTTCATCACTGCTTTGGCAGTGGGGGCAATTATGGTAAGCATACCAATGCTACAAGGGCCACCTTCAAGGTGGGCTGGAATGCCTTGCCAACCTCTGTCTCCGCAAATGATCCAATACCCTTTTGGCAATTGCCGTGGATATTGGTCCGTCTCCAGAAACACATCCCAACTGTTTGAAACATTTGCTGCCCTGAGAAGTTTTTTCGAACAAATGTTCCAATTGAAGGAAGGACTGTTTCCATTGTCAATTCCACCTGGTTTACCATTGGATTCTTTTCTGACCAAAGGAAACTCTTTCACTGGCACACCAACCAAACAGGTTGAGAAAGGCTTTTCTGGTTCCGAATTAGACAGACATATAGTATCCGATCCGGCAGCCTTGGCTAAGGTCACCCAAACACTCGTTTTCGGTTGATCCACAGGCAAATCTGCACGACAAAAAACAATTAAAATCAAGCAAAACAAGTATACCATTTGATTCTGCCCCATCTCTTTCAAGAACTAAGTTTTGGCAGAATTCTTTCTAAACAAAAACAATAACCTAAATTTTCAGCCAAAAATTTGCTTCGTTAGACAAACATTCAGCATTCAATTCGTATACTCATAAATAACATTGGCACAAAATCAGAGTTCATGGGTTCCACCGATGCACAAAGAACGTCAGGCACAAGAGGCGTCAGGCGAGACCCGGGATCCTTCCATTCGGTCCACGTCTGCGTACTCGCTTCCTCAGTTCTAGGCTCGACAACAGGTTCTGAAGTGCGATACGGTTTGACGTTTTTGGCAGGAACCCACTTAATTCTTCCAGCACCTGTGGAAATAGAAGCATACCCTTTGCCCCACGTTATTAATTGAAACGGGCCTTCCATCTGTCCAGAGTCAGGGTTTCTAATTAGAAGAGGAGGATGTTCTTTCAGTTTTGCCTGTGTGCTATTTGAAAAGTGTCTAAAGATTGGTGGATCTGGTTCTGTACTTGAACTATTTAGAAAATTAAAACCATACAAAGCCTTACTCAGTCTCATCTGTGGGGTGATTTCCGTTCCCCCTCTCTGTTGATCTAATATGCGTTTTAAGGTTTGATGTGTCCTTTCAATGATCGCTTGGCTTGTGGGAGAGTGGGGAATACCAAAAATGTGTCGAACACCCCATTCATTTAAAAATGTGGCCAATTTTTGAGATATGTATGCGGGACCATTGTCAGTTTTTACTTCTTGGGGTATACCCAATGAAGCAAAAGCTTGCAGGAAATGATGACAGGCATGGCTGCCAGTTTCACCTGTGTGAAGGGAAGCAAAAACTGCACCAGAGAACGTGTCTATGGAAACATGAATATTTTTAAATTTACCAAAAGAAGGCTATTTAGTAACACCTGTTTGCCACAACTGTAGGCTTTGTAAGCCTCGGGGGTTGATTGCTCCTGTAGAAACAGGAGGTTGTACCAATTGACAGTCAGGGCAAGTATGAATGATAGCTTTAGCTTGACTTTTAGTGATTTGGAACATTCGCATGAGTGCTTGTGCATTTTGGTGGAAAAAGGCATGACTCAATTTTGCTTGTTCAAAAATATTTGGCAATGTGTTAGAAATGACCATTGTCAGCTTGTCCGCTCTTGCATTTCCTTCCACTAAAAATCCAGGAAGTGAAGAATGCGCCCTAATGTGAGAAACAAAATATGGATTAGTTCTATATTGCAAAGTTATAAAAAGACATGAAAGCCAACGATGTAAGTTTCATTACTAACATCCTTTAAAATGGAACCTTCTATTCTCCTGACTACATTAGCAACATAAGCAGAATCTGTGACCAAATTGAAAGGCTGAGGAAACAGCTGAAAAGCTCAAACTACTGCAGCAAGCTCAACAATTTGAGGGGATCCCTCTACTGTTTGAATATCAGATTCCCAAACATCAGTCTTTTGATTAAACCAAGTCACAACGGACTTGTGGCTTTTACCAGAGCCATCAGTGAAGAGAGTCACAGCATGTAAAGGTTCTTCACTTAATTTAGGTTTTTCTCTGAAACTCAATTTTGCTTGCAGTAGTTTGTGAGCTGGATAGTTTATGGAACAAACACCTGGAAAACCTAAGAATGCATATTGTAAATCATCAGAATTTTGCATTGCCCAATTGAAATAATCATTTTTCAATGGCAAATAGATAACTGAACATTCTTGACCTGCCAAAGTTAACAATCTGGTTCTAGCCTTAATTATAATGTATGCAATCATTTCTAAAACTGAGCAAATGGTCTTTGAAAACCTGTAGGGAGGAAAAACCCATTCCATTATTAACAAAGGATCTTGTTCTGTGGCATCCCACTGGAAAATGAGACCACAAAGCTGCATCTTCTCTCCTAAGATTGCAAGAAAGAAAGGATTTTCAGGAACGCAGCGATGAGCTTGTCTTTTTTGAAGAGCTTCTGTGACTTTGTCGAGAGCAGCACGAGCTTCAGGGGTTAAAGTTCTTGGCGAAGTGATGTCACAACTTCCTCTCAGCAAATGGAAGAGCGGACTCAGTTCATCATTGGTGATTCCCAGCATCGGTCTGACCCAGTTGATTTCTCCTAGAAGTTGTTGTAACTCTTGTAGGTTGTTGACTCTGGTTCGGATCTGAATTTTCTGTGCTATTGTTGTCGTCTTCCATCGTCTTCCATCATCTTCCATCCCAGGTACTTCTAAGGTGAAACTTGTTGAATTTTCGTTGCAGAGATTTCAAGTCCAGCTTTTTGAATTTCAGCAACAACACAGTCGCGAGTTTCTTCCATAATTCCTTTCAAAGGACTCCACCCTTAAAGCCAATTTTTCTTTCTCTGTATCTATAGATTGACAAACACCAGAACAACCATGTTTTTGCTTAAGTGAAAAAGAGTTCCCCGGAACCACAATTTCCCGAGTGGAAGAAGCCACCTCAGCCTCCACCCCAGGCCCAACAGAATCCAATTCAGGTTTCAGTGTCCCTGCACAAACAATTTTAGGAAGTACAGTCACTTTTTCATTTCCATCTTTTACACACTTTGTTCCATCCCCCTTACAAGAGTCACATATTTTTACATTAACAGAACAACGCGAAGAAAAGTCCAAAAGAGTCTCATTTTTTCCCAGAGAGAGAGAAGAAAGATTTTGTTCAACAGAGTTCAAAGCAATACTTTCAGCATTTGCAACAACACTTGTAACATTCTCCGATACTCACACAGTCTCCGGTTTACTGGAATTTAATGAGACAGAACCAGAAGCTTTGTTTTCTGAGTCCAAGTTGATCTTATTATTATCAGTTTGTTTAAAACAGCGCTCCAACAGCGCTCTACAAACCGGCATAAGTTCTCTTAAGCTTTCATCTTTTTTGAGAGAGACTAGTTTATAGATTCTCCAGTTTATCTGATCCCAAAAATGAAAAGTAAAAGCAGACTGCAGATTTAAATCTTGCGTATTCGCTTTAACCCAGATAAGTAAGTTTTTAAGCTCAGTTTTTGAAATTTCAGAGTGACCTTTTTCTTGTAACATTGCCTCTAATTGATGAAAAACATCCCATTCAACTTTTGATAAATTCGTTCCCATTTCTGTGTTCTTTTAATAATTTTCTTTTTCGCTATTTTGCCTCCCAACGTCACCCAAGCGCTCTCCCGAGATAAGTTACTTACAATTTTCTTGGCTTCGGCGGGAGAGATGATACAGTGTGCTCCTTGTTAACACTTGGGTCTCCGCAGCTGGTACTTCCACGATTTTTCTTTCTTTTTCTTCTATTCTACGTTCTCACACGAGGCACCAATATGCGGGGGACGGGACAGGTATAAGTCCAATAGTGTCAGGTGCCCACGCCTTAAAAAAGGAACCCACTAGGTCGCGGTAAAATATCCAAATATGGATAACATGGTAACCAGACCAGTGAAGAGATTTTTGCTTTTATTTCCAGCACATCAGTCTCAAAATACAAAATGGAGACATGACAGCTCACTGATCCACACCAAAAAATGTCTCCTTCAACAGGGCTCATACAGCAATACATAAAATCATCTCAGACTAGAATTCAGCCAATCAGACACAGAAAACACATCTTGACAAGCATTCTATCCAATCTTATAAAACATAGGTAATCGTAGCTAAAACAAAGACTAGTTGATAAGAGACAAAGAACAGAGTTCTATTCATGCTAACCTTCTAAAGATATACATTAAATAACCTTGTTGCCATCCTAAAGCCAATTCTACAGAAGCCTATTGTTATTTGTCACGTCTACTGCTTGGGAAACTTTTCTGCTTGCATGGAAAACTTTTTCTGCTTGCATGGGAAACTTTTCTGCAATGCTAACAAAACTCCTGTCTAAGGCCTACATACTTCTTTGTAACCATTTCTTAAAAATCCTCTAACCTTATGGATTCCAACATTTCCCCCTCTCTGTTTGACCCAGAAGCTTTCATTTTCTTGTCGCTTGCTATTTGCGTTTCATAGCTCTATTGCAAAATTTCTGCTTATTATCTGCTGAAGACCTATTTTCACTAAACTGAAGCATTGCTATATTACGGCACAGCAACTTAATGCTGTGAAGACCCAATCCCTGAAAGAGAGATATGAATCACGTTTGGCAACAGTCACAAGGCATCGTTCAAAAAACTCTGGTCGATTCCAAGGCCTTAATTCAAAACCTTCGTTCATGTCAATACCCTCATCTACTGCTTTCGTGAGATTTCGTACACTCTCTGTGCTTCTACTTCCTAGTTCTCCTGCTTGAATGACAAAAACTTCTCGGGCTGTTTTGTTCATCATTCGCCGAAGACAACAGAGTATACAAGGTGCCACTATCAATATCAGTATTAGAACACCTAATATGTAAAGACCTATCTTGCAAAGTTGCCTTAGCCAAGGTGCAAAACTCCAATTTTGAAACAAATCATCCAACCAGGAACCTCCATCTTCTTTAATTTGGGCTGTCAGATCCTTTAATTTTTGAATGCTTTTGTGAATGGATTCAGAACGATCAGACAAATTCATACAACACAATCCTTCAAATTCCTCACAACCATGTCCTTGTGCCAGTAAGAGAAAATCAATGGCTGCTCTGTTTTGAAGAGTAGCATGTCTAATACTATCAACATCGGTCAACATATCACTGATTGCGGAGGATGTGGCATTAGCTTGTTTGCTCAGCCAACATCCAACTCGATCTAATTGTCTCAATGCCACAGCTGAAGCCAATTGGGGTAGAAATATACCTGCTGAAACTCTTCTGGCGGCATTCCAAGGCATAAAATCACTCTGACAGTTCTCATCATAATGAGGAACAGCTCTTGTTTTCCTTTGTTTCTTTTTCATCACTGCTTTGGCAGTGGGGGCAATTATGGTAAGCATACCAATGCTACAAGGGCCACCTTCAAGGTGGGCTGGAATGCCTTGCCAACCTCTGTCTCCGCAAATGATCCAATACCCTTTTGGCAATTGCCGTGGATATTGGTCCGTCTCCAGAAACACATCCCAACTGTTTGAAACATTTGCTGCCCTGAGAAGTTTGTTGGACCAAATGTTCCAATTGAAGGAAGGACTGTTTCCATTGTCAATTCCACCTGGTTTACCATTGGATTCTTTTCTGACCAAAGGAAACTCTTTCACTGGCACACCAACCAAACAGGTTGAGAAAGGCTTTTCTGGTTCCGAATTAGACAGACATATAGTATCCGATCCGGCAGCCTTGGCTAAGGTCACCCAAACACTCGTTTTCGGTTGATCCACAGGCAAATCTGCACGACAACAAACAATTAAAATCAAGTAAAACAAGTATACCATTTGATTCTGCCCCATCTCTTTCAAGAACTAAGTTTTGGCAGAATTCTTTCTAAACAAAAACAATAACCTAAATTTTCAGCCAAAAATTAGCTTTGTTAAACAAACATTCAGCATTCAATTCGTATACTCATAAATAACATTGGCACAAAATCAGAGTTCATGGGTTCCACCGATGCACAAAGAACGTCAGGCCCAAGAGGCGTCAGGCGAGACCCGGGATCCTTCCATTCGGTCCACGTCTGCGTACTCGCTTCCTCAGTTCTAGGCTCGACAACAGGTTCTGAAGTGCGATACGGTTTGACGTTTTTGGCAGGAACCCACTTAATTCTTCCAGCACCTGTGGAAATAGAAGCATACCCTTTGCCCCACGTTATTAATTGAAACGGGCCTTCCATCTGTCCAGAGTCAGGGTTTCTAATTAGAAGAGGAGGATGTTCTTTCAGTTTTGCCTGTGTGCTATTTGAAAAGTGTCTAAAGATTGGTGGATCTGGTTCTGTACTTGAACTATTTAGAAAATTAAAACCATACAAAGCCTTACTCAGTCTCATCTGTGGGGTGATTTCCGTTCCCCCTCTCTGTTGATCTAATATGCGTTTTAAGGTTTGATGTGTTCTTTCAATGATTGCTTGGCTTGTGGGAGAGTGGGGAATACCAAAAATGTGTCGAACACCCCATTCATTTAAAAATGTGGCCAATTTTTGAGATATGTATGCGGGACCATTGTCAGTTTTTACTTCTTGGGGTATACCCAATGAAGCAAAAGCTTGCAGGAAATGATGACAGGCATGGCTGCCAGTTTCACCTGTGTGAAGGGAAGCAAAAACTGCACCAGAGAACGTGTCTATGGAAACATGAATATTTTTAAATTTACCAAAAGAAGGCTATTTAGTAACACCTGTTTGCCACAACTGTAGGCTTTGTAAGCCTCGGGGGTTGATTGCTCCTGTAGAAACAGGAGGTTGTACCAATTGACAGTCAGGGCAAGTATGAATGATAGCTTTAGCTTGACTTTTAGTGATTTGGAACATTCGCATGAGTGCTTGTGCATTTTGGTGGAAAAAGGCATGACTCAATTTTGCTTGTTCAAAAATATTTGGCAATGTGTTAGAAATGACCATTGTCAGCTTGTCCGCTCTTGCATTTCCTTCCACTAAAAATCCAGGAAGTGAAGAATGCGCCCTAATGTGAGAAACAAAATATGGATTAGTTCTATATTGCAAAGTTATAAAAAGACATGAAAGCCAACGATGTAAGTTTCATTACTAACATCCTTTAAAATGGAACCTTCTATTCTCCTGACTACATTAGCAACATAAGCAGAATCTGTGACCAAATCAAAAGGCTGAGGAAACAGCTGAAAAGCTCAAACTACTGCAGCAAGCTCAACAATTTGAGGGGATCCCTCTACTGTTTGAATATCAGATTCCCAAACATCAGTCTTTTGATTAAACCAAGTCACAACGGACTTGTGGCTTTTACCAGAGCCATCAGTGAAGAGAGTCACAGCATGTAAAGGTTCTTCACTTAATTTAGGTTTTTCTCTGAAACTCAATTTTGCTTGCAGTAGTTTGTGAGCTGGATAGTGTATGGAACAAACACCTGGAAAACCTAAGAATGCATATTGTAAATCATCAGAATTTTGCATTGCCCAATTGAAATAATCATTTTTCAATGGCAAATAGATAACTGAACATTCTTGACCTGCCAAAGTTAACAATCTGGTTCTAGCCTTAATTATAATGTATGCAATCATTTCTAAAACTGAGCAAATGGTCTTTGAAAACCTGTAGGGAGGAAAAACCCATTCCATTATTAACAAAGGATCTTGTTCTGTGGCATCCCACTGGAAAATGAGACCACAAAGCTGCATCTTCTCTCCTAAGATTGCAAGAAAGAAAGGATTTTCAGGAACGCAGCGATGAGCTTGTCTTTTTTGAAGAGCTTCTGTGACTTTGTCGAGAGCAGCACGAGCTTCAGGGGTTAAAGTTCTTGGCGAAGTGATGTCGCAACTTCCTCTCAGCAAATGGAAGAGCGGACTCAGTTCATCATTGGTGATTCCCAGCATCGGTCTGACCCAGTTGATTTCTCCTAGAAGTTGTTGTAACTCTTGTAGGTTGTTGACTCTGGTTCGGATCTGAATTTTCTGTGGTATTATTGTCGTCTTCCATCGTCTTCCATCATCTTCCATCCCAGGTACTTCTAAGGTGAAACTTGTTGAATTTTCGTTGCAGAGATTTCAAGTCCAGCTTTTTGAATTTCAGCAACAACACAGTCGCG
This sequence comes from Melospiza melodia melodia, assembly GCF_035770615.1. Lineage (NCBI taxonomy): Eukaryota > Metazoa > Chordata > Aves > Passeriformes > Passerellidae > Melospiza > Melospiza melodia. Next base: position 36,905,730 of record NC_086225.1, read on the forward strand.
AGTTTCTTCCATCTCTTCCTTTCAAAGGACTCCACCCTTAAAGCCAATTTTTCTTTCTCTGTATCTATAGATTGACAAACACCAGAACAACCATGTTTTTGCTTAACTGAAAAAGAGTTCCCCGGAACCACAATTTCCCGAGTGGAAGAAGCCACCTCAGCCTCCACCCCAGGCCCAACAGAATCCAATTCAGGTTTCAGTGTCCCTGCACAAACAATTTTAGGAAGTACAGTCACTTTTTCATTTCCATCTTTTACACACTTTGTTCCATCCCCCTTACAAGAGTCACATATTTTTACATTAACAGAACAACGCGAAGAAAAGTCCAAAAGAGTCTCATTTTTTCCCAGAGAGAGAGAAGAAAGATTTTGTTCAACAGAGTTCAAAGCAATACTTTCAGCATCTGCAACAACACTTGTAACATTCTCCGATACTCACACAGTCTCCAGTTTACTGGAATTTAATGAGACAGAACCAGAAGCTTTGTTTTCTGAGTCCAAGTTGATCTTATTATTATCAGTTTGTTTAAAACAGTGCTCCAACAGCGCTCTACAAACCGGCATAAGTTCTCTTAAGCTTTCATCTTTTTTGAGAGAGACTAGTTTATAGATTCTCCAGTTTATCTGATCCCAAAAATGAAAAGTAAAAGCAGACTGCAGATTTAAATCTTGCGTATTCGCTTTAACCCAGATAAGTAAGTTTTTAAGCTCAGTTTTTGAAATTTCAGAGTGACCTTTTTCTTGTAACATTGTCTCTAATTGATGAAAAACATCCCATTCAACTTTTGATAAATTCGTTCCCATTTTTGTGTTCTTTTAATAATTTTCTTTTTCGCTATTTTGCCTCCCAACGTCACCCAAGCGCTCTCCCGAGATAAGTTACTTACAATTTTCTTGGCTTCGGCGGGAGAGATGATACAGTGTGCTCCTTGTTAACACTTGGGTCTCCGCAGCTGGTACTTCCACGATTTTTCTTTGTTTTTCTTCTATTCTACGTCCTCACACGAGGCACCAATATGCGGGGGACGGGACAGGTATAAGTCCAATGGTGTCAGGAGCCCACGCCTTAAAAAAGGAACCCACTAGGCCGCGGCAAAATATCCAAATATGGATAACATGGTAACCAGACCAGTGAAGAGATTTTTGCTTTTATTTCCAGCACATCAGTCTCAAAATACAAAATGGAGACATGACAGCTCACTGATCCACACCAAAAAATGTCTCCTTCAACAGGGCTCATACAGCAATACATAAAATCATCTCAGACTAGAATTCAGCCAATCAGACACAGAAAACACATCTTGACAAGCATTCTATCCAATCTTATAAAACATAGGTAATCGTAGCTAAAACAAAGACTAGTTGATAAGAGACAAAGAACAGAGTTCTATTCATGCTAACCCTCTAAAGATATACATTAAATAACCTTGTTGCCGTCCTAAAGCCAATTCTACAGAAGCCTATTGTTATTTGTCACGTCTACTGCTTGGGAAACTTTTCTGCTTGCATGGAAAACTTTTTCTGCTTGCATGGGAAACTTTTCTGCAATGCTAACAAAACTCCAGTCTAAGGCCTACATACTTCTTTGTAACCATTTCTTAAAAATCCTCTAACCTTATGGATTCCAACATTTCCCCCTCTCTGTTTGACCCAGAAGCTTTCATTTTCTTGTCGCTTGCTATTTGCGTTTCATAGCTCTATTGCAAAATTTCTGCTTATTATCTGCTGAAGACCTATTTTCACTAAACTGAAGCATTGCTATATTACGGCACAGCAACTTAATGCTGTGAAGACCCAATCCCTGAAAGAGAGATATGAATCACGTTTGGCAACAGTCACAAGGCATCGTTCAAATAACTCTGGTCGATTCCAAGGCCTTAATTCAAAACCTTCGTTCATGTCAATACCCTCATCTACTGCTTTCGTGAGATTTCGTACACTCTCTGTGCTTCTACTTCCTAGTTCTCCTGCTTGAATGACAAAAACTTCTCGGGCTGTTTTGTTCATCATTCGCCGAACACAACAGAGTATACAAGGTGCCACTATCAATATCAGTATTAGAACACCTAATATGTAAAGACCTATCTTGCAAAGTTGCCTTAGCCAAGGTGCAAAACTCCAATTTTGAAACAAATCATCCAACCAGGAACCTCCATCTTCTTTAATTTGGGCTGTCAGATCCTTTAATTTTTGAATGCTTTTGTGAATGGATTCAGAACGATCAGACAAATTCATACAACCCAATCCTTCAAATTCCTCACAACCATGTCCTTGTGCCAGTAAGAGAAAATCAATGGCTGCTCTGTTTTGAAGAGTAGCATGTCTAATACTATCAACATCGGTCAACATATCACTGATTGCGGAGGATGTGGCATTAGCTTGTTTGCTCAGCCAACATCCAACTCGATCTAATTGTCTCAATGCCACAGCTGAAGCCAATTGGGGTAGAAATATACCTGCTGAAAGCCTTCTGACGGCATTCCAAGGCATAAAATCACTCTGACAGTTCTCATCATAATGAGGAACAGCTCTTGTTTTCCTTTGTTTCTTTATCATCACTGCTTTGGCAGTGGGGGCAATTATGGTAAGCATACCAATGCTACAAGGGCCACCTTCAAGGTGGGCTGGAATGCCTTGCCAACCTCTGTCTCCGCAAATGATCCAATACCCTTTTGGCAATTGCCGTGGATATTGGTCCGTCTCCAGAAACACATCCCAACTGTTTGAAACATTTGCTGCCCTGAGAAGTTTTTTCGAACAAATGTTCCAATTGAAGGAAGGACTGTTTCCATTGTCAATTCCACCTGGTTTACCATTGGATTCTTTTCTGACCAAAGGAAACTCTTTCACTGGCACACCAACCAAACAGGTTGAGAAAGGCTTTTCTGGTTCCAAATTAGACAGGCATATAGTATCCGATCCGGCAGCCTTGGCTAAGGTCACCCAAACACTCGTTTTCGGTTGATCCACAGGCAAATCTGCACGACAAAAAACAATTAAAATCAAGCAAAACAAGTATACCATTTGATTCTGCCCCATCTCTTTCAAGAACTAAGTTTTGGCAGAATTCTTTCTAAACAAAAACAATAACCTAAATTTTCAGCCAAAAACTAGCTTTGTAAAACAAACATTCAGCATTCAATTCGTATACTCATAAATAACATTGGCACAAAATCAGAGTTCATGGGTTCCACCGATGCACAAAGAACGTCAGGCACAAGAGGCGTCAGGCGAGACCCGGGATCCTTCCATTCGGTCCACGTCTGCGTACTCGCTTCCTCAGTTCTAGGCTCGACAACAGGTTCTGAAGTGCGATACGGTTTGACGTTTTTGGCAGGAACCCACTTAATTCTTCCAGCACCTGTGGAAATAGAAGCATACCCTTTGCCCCACATTATTAATTGAAACGGGCCTTCCATCTGTCCAGAGTCAGGGTTTCTAATTAGAAGAGGAGGATGTTCTTTCAGTTTTGCCTGTGTGCTATTTGAAAAGTGTCTAAAGATTGGTGGATCTGGTTCTGTACTTGAACTATTTAGAAAATTAAAACCATACAAAGCCTTACTCAGTCTCATCTGTGGGGTGATTTCCGTTCCCCCTCTCTGTTGATCTAATATGCGTTTTAAGGTTTGATGTGTTCTTTCAATGATTGCTTGGCTTGTGGGAGAGTGGGGAATACCAAAAATGTGTCGAACACCCCATTCATTTAAAAATGTGGCCAATTTTTGAGATATGTATGCGGGACCATTGTCAGTTTTTACTTCTTGGGGTATACCCAATGAAGCAAAAGCTTGCAGGAAATGATGACAGGCATGGCTGCCAGTTTCACCTGTGTGAAGGGAAGCAAAAACTGCACCAGAGAACGTGTCTATGGAAACATGAATATTTTTAAATTTACCAAAAGAAGGCTATTTAGTAACACCTGTTTGCCACAACTGTAGGCTTTGTAAGCCTCGGGGGTTGATTGCTCCTGTAGAAACAGGAGGTTGTACCAATTGACAGTCAGGACAAGTATGAATGATAGCTTTAGCTTGACTTTTAGTGATTTGGAACATTCGCATGAGTGCTTGTGCATTTTGGTGGAAAAAGGCATGACTCAATTTTGCTTGTTCAAAAATATTTGGCAATGTGTTAGAAATGACCATTGTCAGCTTGTCCGCTCTTGCATTTCCTTCCACTAAAAATCCAGGAAGTGAAGAATGCGCCCTAATGTGAGAAACAAAATATGGATTAGTTCTATATTGCAAAGTTATAAAAAGACATGAAAGCCAACGATGTAAGTTTCATTACTAACATCCTTTAAAATGGAACCTTCTATTCTCCTGACTACATTAGCAACATAAGCAGAATCTGTGACCAAATCAAAAGGCTGAGGAAACAGCTGAAAAGCTCAAACTACTGCAGCAAGCTCAACAATTTGAGGGGATCCCTCTACTGTTTGAATATCAGATTCCCAAACATCAGTCTTTTGATTAAACCAAGTCACAACGGACTTGTGGCTTTTACCAGAGCCATCAGTGAAGAGAGTCACAGCATGTAAAGGTTCTTCACTTAATTTAGGTTTTTCTCTGAAACTCAATTTTGCTTGCAGTAGTTTGTGAGCTGGATAGTGTATGGAACAAACACCTGGAAAACCTAAGAATGCATATTGTAAATCATCAGAATTTTGCATTGCCCAATTGAAATAATCATTTTTCAATGGCAAATAGATAACTGAACATTCTTGACCTGCCAAAGTTAACAATCTGGTTCTAGCCTTAATTATAATGTATGCAATCATTTCTAAAACTGAGCAAATGGTCTTTGAAAACCTGTAGGGAGGAAAAACCCATTCCATTATTAACAAAGGATCTTGTTCTGTGGCATCCCACTGGAAAATGAGACCACAAAGCTGCATCTTCTCTCCTAAGATTGCAAGAAAGAAAGGATTTTCAGGAACGCAGCGATGAGCTTGTCTTTTTTGAAGAGCTTCTGTGACTTTGTCGAGAGCAGCACGAGCTTCAGGGGTTAAAGTTCTTGGCGAAGTGATGTCGCAACTTCCTCTCAGCAAATGGAAGAGCGGACTCAGTTCATCATTGGTGATTCCCACCATCGGTCTGACCCAGTTGATTTCTCCTAGAAGTTGTTGTAACTCTTGTAGGTTGTTGACTCTGGTTCGGATCTGAATTTTCTGTGGTATTATTGTCGTCTTCCATCGTCTCAGTCATCTTCCATCCCAGGTACTTCTAAGGTGAAACTTGTTGAATTTTCGTTGCAGAGATTTCAAGTCCAGCTTTTTGAATTTCAGCAACAACACAGTCGCGAGTTTCTTCCATCTCTTCCTTTCAAAGGACTCCACCCTTAAAGCCAATTTTTCTTTCTCTGTATCTATAGATTGACAAACACCAGAACAACCATGTTTTTGCTTAACTGAAAAAGAGTTCCCCGGAACCACAATTTCCCGAGTGGAAGCAGCCACCTCAGCCTCCACCCCAGGCCCAACAGAATCCAATTCAGGTTTCAGTGTCCCTGCACAAACAATTTTAGGAAGTACAGTCACTTTTTCATTTCCATCTTTTACACACTTTGTTCCATCCCCCTTACAAGAGTCACATATTTTTACATTAACAGAACAACGCGAAGAAAAGTCCAAAAGAGTCTCATTTTTTCCCAGAGAGAGAGAAGAAAGATTTTGTTCAACAGAGTTCAAAGCAATACTTTCAGCATTTGCAACAACACTTGTAACATTCTCCGATACTCACACAGTCTCCGGTTTACTGGAATTTAATGAGACAGAACCAGAAGCTTTGTTTTCTGAGTCCAAGTTGATCTTATTATTATCAGTTTGTTTAAAACAGTGCTCCAACAGCACTCTACAAACCGGCATAAGTTCTCTTAAGCTTTCATCTTTTTTGAGAGAGACTAGTTTATAGATTCTCCAGTTTATCTGATCCCAAAAATGAAAAGTAAAAGCAGACTGCAGATTTAAATCTTGCGTATTCGCTTAAACCCAGATAAGTAAGTTTTTAAGCTCAGTTTTTGAAATTTCAGAGTGACCTTTTTCTTGTAACATTGTCTCTAATTGATGAAAAACATCCCATTCAACTTTTGATAAATTCGTTCCCATTTTTGTGTTCTTTTAATAATTTTCTTTTTCTCTATTTTGCCTCCCAACGTCACCCAAGCGCTCTCCCGAGATAAGTTACTTACAATTTTCTTGGCTTCGGCGGGAGAGATGATACAGTGTGCTCCTTGTTAACACTTGGGTCTCCGCAGCTGGTACTTCCACGATTTTTCTTTGTTTTTCTTCTATTCTACGTTCTCACACGAGGCACCAATATGCGGGGGACGGGACAGGTATAAGTCCAATAGTGTCAGGAACCCACGCCTTAAAAAAGGAACCCACTAGGCCGCGGCAAAATATCCAAATATGGATAACATGGTAACCAGACCAGTGAAGAGATTTTTGCTTTTATTTCCAGCACATCAGTCTCAAAATACAAAATGGAGACATGACAGCTCACTGATCCACACCAAAAAATGTCTCCTTCAACAGGGCTCATACAGCAATACATAAAATCATCTCAGACTAGAATTCAGCCAATCAGACACAGAAAACACATCTTGACAAGCATTCTATCCAATCTTATAAAACATAGGTAATCGTAGCTAAAACAAAGACTAGTTGATAAGAGACAAAGAACAGAGTTCTATTCATGCTAACCTTCTAAAGATATACATTAAATAACCTTGTTGCCATCCTAAAGCCAATTCTACAGAAGCCTATTGTTATTTGTCACGTCTACTGCTTGGGAAACTTTTCTGCTTGCATGGAAAACTTTTTCTGCTTGCATGGGAAACTTTTCTGCAATGCTAACAAAACTCCTGTCTAAGGCCTACATACTTCTTTGTAACCATTTCTTAAAAATCCTCTAACCTTATGGATTCCAACATTTCCCCCTCTCTGTTTGACCCAGAAGCTTTCATTTTCTTGTCGCTTGCTATTTGCGTTTCATAGCTCTATTGCAAAATTTCTGCTTATTATCTGCTGAAGACCTATTTTCACTAAACTGAAGCATTGCTATATTACGGCACAGCAACTTAATGCTGTGAAGACCCAATCCCTGAAAGAGAGATATGAATCACGTTTGGCAACAGTCACAAGGCATCGTTCAAAAAACTCTGGTCGATTCCAAGGCCTTAATTCAAAACCTTCGTTCATGTCAATACCCTCATCTACTGCTTTCGTGAGATTTCGTACACTCTCTGTGCTTCTACTTCCTAGTTCTCCTGCTTGAATGACAAAAACACCTCGGACTGTTTTGTTCATCATTCGCCGAACACAACAGAGTATACAAGGTGCCACTATCAATATCAGTATTAGAACACCTAATATGTAAAGACCTATCTTGCAAAGTTGCCTTAGCCAAGGTGCAAAACTCCAATTTTGAAACAAATCATCCAACCAGGAACCTCCATCTTCTTTAATTTGGGCTGTCAGATCCTTTAATTTTTGAATGCTTTTGTGAATGGATTCGGAATGATCAGACAAATTCATACAACACAATCCTTCAAATTCCTCACAACCATGTCCTTGTGCCAGTAAAAGAAAATCAATGGCTGCTCTGTTTTGAAGAGTAGCATGTCTAATACTATCAACATCGGTCAACATATCACTGATTGCGGAGGATGTGGCATTAGCTTGTTTGCTCAGCCAACATCCAACTCGATCTAATTGTCTCAATGCCACAGCTGAAGCCAATTGGGGTAGAAATATACCTGCTGAAAGCCTTCTGGCGGCATTCCAAGGCATAAAATCACTCTGACAGTTCTCATCATAATGAGGAACAGCTCTTGTTTTCCTTTGTTTCTTTTTCATCACTGCTTTGGCAGTGGGGGCAATTATGGTAAGCATACCAATGCTACAAGGGCCACCTTCAAGGTGGGCTGGAATGCCTTGCCAACCTCTGTCTCCGCAAATGATCCAATACCCTTTTGGCAATTGCCGTGGATATTGGTCCGTCTCCAGAAACACATCCCAACTGTTTGAAACATTTGCTGCCCTGAGAAGTTTTTTCGAACAAATGTTCCAATTGAAGGAAGGACTGTTTCCATTGTCAATTCCACCTGGTTTACCATTGGATTCTTTTCTGACCAAAGGAAACTCTTTCACTGGCACACCAACCAAACAGGTTGAGAAAGGCTTTTCTGGTTCCGAATTAGACAGACATATAGTATCCGATCCGGCAGCCTTGGCTAAGGTCACCCAAACACTCGTTTTCGGTTGATCCACAGGCAAATCTGCACGACAAAAAACAATTAAAATCAAGCAAAACAAGTATACCATTTGATTCTTCCCCATCTCTTTCAAGAACTAAGTTTTGGCAGAATTCTTTCTAAACAAAAACAATAACCTAAATTTTCAGCCAAAAATTAGCTTTGTTAAACAAACATTCAGCATTCAATTCGTATACTCATAAATAACATTGGCACAAAATCAGAGTTCATGGGTTCCACCGATGCACAAAGAACGTCAGGCACAAGAGGCGTCAGGCGAGACCCGGGATCCTTCCATTCGGTCCACGTCTGCGTACTCGCTTCCTCAGTTCTAGGCTCGACAACAGGTTCTGAAGTGCGATACGGTTTGACGTTTTTGGCAGGAACCCACTTAATTCTTCCAGCACCTGTGGAAATAGAAGCATACCCTTTGCCCCACGTTATTAATTGAAACGGGCCTTCCATCTGTCCAGAGTCAGGGTTTCTAATTAGAAGAGGAGGATGTTCTTTCAGTTTTGCCTGTGTGCTATTTGAAAAGTGTCTAAAGATTGGTGGATCTGGTTCTGTACTTGAACTATTTAGAAAATTAAAACCATACAAAGCCTTACTCAGTCTCATCTGTGGGGTGATTTCCGTTCCCCCTCTCTGTTGATCTAATATGCGTTTTAAGGTTTGATGTGTTCTTTCAATGATTGCTTGGCTTGTGGGAGAGTGGGGAATACCAAAAATGTGTCGAACACCCCATTCATTTAAAAATGTGGCCAATTTTTGAGATATGTATGCGGGACCATTGTCAGTTTTTACTTCTTGGGGTATACCCAATGAAGCAAAAGCTTGCAGGAAATGATGACAGGCATGGCTGCCAGTTTCACCTGTGTGAAGGGAAGCAAAAACTGCACCAGAGAACGTGTCTATGGAAACATGAATATTTTTAAATTTACCAAAAGAAGGCTATTTAGTAACACCTGTTTGCCACAACTGTAGGCTTTGTAAGCCTCGGGGGTTGATTGCTCCTGTAGAAACAGGAGGTTGTACCAATTGACAGTCAGGACAAGTATGAATGATAGCTTTAGCTTGACTTTTAGTGATTTGGAACATTCGCATGAGTGCTTGTGCATTTTGGTGGAAAAAGGCATGACTCAATTTGGCTTGTTCAAAAATATTTGGCAATGTGTTAGAAATGACCATTGTCAGCTTGTCCGCTCTTGCATTTCCTTCCACTAAAAATCCAGGAAGTGAAGAATGCGCCCTAATGTGAGAAACAAAATATGGATTAGTTCTATATTGCAAAGTTATAAAAAGACATGAAAGCCAACGATGTAAAGTTTCATTACTAACATCCTTTAAAATGGAACCTTCTATTCTCCTGACTACATTAGCAACATCAGCAGAATCTGTGACCAAATTAAAAGGCTGAGGAAACTGCTGAAAAGCTCAAACTACTGCAGCAAGCTCAACAATTTGAGGGGATCCCTCTACTGTTTGAATATCAGATTCCCAAACATCAGTCTTTTGATTAAACCAAGTCACAACGGACTTGTGGCTTTTACCAGAGCCATCAGTGAAGAGAGTCACAGCATGTAAAGGTTCTTCACTTAATTTAGGTTTTTCTCTGAAACTCAATTTTGCTTGCAGTAGTTTGTGAGCTGGAGAGTGTATGGAACAAACACCTGGAAAACCTAAGAATGCATATTGTAAATCATCAGAATTTTGCATTGCCCAATTGAAATAATCATTTTTCAATGGCAAATAGATAACTGAACATTCTTGACCTGCCAAAGTTAACAATCTGGTTCTAGCCTTAATTATAATGTATGCAATCATTTCTAAAACTGAGCAAATGGTCTTTGAAAACCTGTAGAGAGGAAAAACCCATTCCATTATTAACAAAGGATCTTGTTCTGTGGCATCCCACTGGAAAATGAGACCACAAAGCTGCATCTTCTCTCCTAAGATTGCAAGAAAGAAAGGATTTTCAGGAACGCAGCGATGAGCGTGTCTTTTTTGAAGAGCTTCTGTGACTTTGTCGAGAGCAGCACGAGCTTGAGAGGTTAAAGTTCTTGGCGAAGTGATGTCGCAACTTCCTCTCAGCAAATGGAAGAGCGGACTCAGTTCATCATTGGTGATTCCCAGCATCGGTCTGACCCAGTTGATTTCTCCTAGAAGTTGTTGTAACTCTTGTAGGTTGTTGACTCTGGTTCGGATGTGAATTTTCTGTGGTATTATTGTCGTCTTCCATCGTCTTCCATCATCTTCCATCCCAGGTACTTCTAAGGTGAAACTTGTTGAATTTTCGTTGCAGAGATTTCAAGTCCAGCTTTTTGAATTTCAGCAACAACACAGTCGCGAGTTTCTTCCATCTCTTCCTTTCAAAGGACTCCACCCTTAAAGCCAATTTTTCTTTCTCTGTATCTATAGATTGACAAACACCAGAACAACCATGTTTTTGCTTAAGTGAAAAAGAGTTCCCCGGAACCACAATTTCCCGAGTGGAAGAAGCCACCTCAGCCTCCACCCCAGGCCCAACAGAATCCAATTCAGGTTTCAGTGTCCCTGCACAAACAATTTTAGGAAGTACAGTCACATTTTCATTTCCATCTTTTACACACTTTGTTCCATCCCCCTTACAAGAGTCACATATTTTTACATTAACAGAACAACGCGAAGAAAAGTCCAAAAGAGTCTCATTTTTTCCCAGAGAGAGAGAAGAAAGATTTTGTTCGAGTTCAAAGCAATACTTTCAGCATTTGCAACAACACTTGTAACATTCTCCGATACACACACAGTCTCCTGTTTACTGGAATTTAATGAGACAGAACCAGAAGCTTTGTTTTCTGAGTCCAAGTTGATCTTATTATTATCAGTTTGTTTAAAACAGTGCTCCAACAGCGCTCTACAAACCGGCATAAGTTCTCTAAAGCTTTCATCTTTTTTGAGAGAGACTAGATTATAGATTCTCCAGTTTATCTGATCCCAAAAATGAAAAGTAAAAGCAGACTGCAGATTTAAATCTTGCGTATTCGCTTTAACCCAGATAAGTAAGTTTTTAAGCTCAGTTTTTGAAATTTCAGAGTGACCTTTTTCTTGTAACATTGTCTCTAATTGATGAAAAACATCCCATTCAACTTTTGATAAATTCGTTCCCATTTTTGTGTTCTTTTAATAATTTTCTTTTTCTCTATTTTGCCTCCCAACGTCACCCAAGCGCTCTCCCGAGATAAGTTACTTACAATTTTCTTGGCTTCGGCGGGAGAGATGATACAGTGTGCTCCTTGTTAACACTTGGGTCTCCGCAGCTGGTACTTCCACGATTTTTCTTTGTTTTTCTTCTATTCTACGTTCTCACACGAGGCACCAATATGCGGGGGACGGGACAGGTATAAGTCCAATAGTGTCAGGAACCCACGCCTTAAAAAAGGAACCCACTAGGCCGCGGCAAAATATCCAAATATGGATAACATGGTAACCAGACCAGTGAAGAGATTTTTGCTTTTATTTCCAGCACATCAGTCTCAAAATACAAAATGGAGACATGACAGCTCACTGATCCACACCAAAAAATGTCTCCTTCAACAGGGCTCATACAGCAATACATAAAATCATCTCAGACTAGAATTCAGCCAATCAGACACAGAAAACACATCTTGACAAGCATTCTATCCAATCTTATAAAACATAGGTAATCGTAGCTAAAACAAAGACTAGTTGATAAGAGACAAAGAACAGAGTTCTATTCATGCTAACCTTCTAAAGATATACATTAAATAACCTTGTTGCCATCCTAAAGCCAATTCTACAGAAGCCTATTGTTATTTGTCACGTCTACTGCTTGGGAAACTTTTCTGCTTGCATGGAAAACTTTTTCTGCTTGCATGGGAAACTTTTCTGCAATGCTAACAAAACTCCTGTCTAAGGCCTACATACTTCTTTGTAACCATTTCTTAAAAATCCTCTAACCTTATGGATTCCAACATTTCCCCCTCTCTGTTTGACCCAGAAGCTTTCATTTTCTTGTCGCTTGCTATTTGCGTTTCATAGCTCTATTGCAAAATTTCTGCTTATTATCTGCTGAAGACCTATTTTCACTAAACTGAAGCATTGCTATATTACGGCACAGCAACTTAATGCTGTGAAGACCCAATCCCTGAAAGAGAGATATGAATCACGTTTGGCAACAGTCACAAGGCATCGTTCAAAAAACTCTGGTCGATTCCAAGGCCTTAATTCAAAACCTTCGTTCATGTCAATACCCTCATCTACTGCTTTCGTGAGATTTCGTACACTCTCTGTGCTTCTACTTCCTAGTTCTCCTGCTTGAATGACAAAAACACCTCGGACTGTTTTGTTCATCATTCGCCGAACACAACAGAGTATACAAGGTGCCACTATCAATATCAGTATTAGAACACCTAATATGTAAAGACCTATCTTGCAAAGTTGCCTTAGCCAAGGTGCAAAACTCCAATTTTGAAACAAATCATCCAACCAGGAACCTCCATCTTCTTTAATTTGGGCTGTCAGATCCTTTAATTTTTGAATGCTTTTGTGAATGGATTCGGAATGATCAGACAAATTCATACAACACAATCCTTCAAATTCCTCACAACCATGTCCTTGTGCCAGTAAAAGAAAATCAATGGCTGCTCTGTTTTGAAGAGTAGCATGTCTAATACTATCAACATCGGTCAACATATCACTGATTGCGGAGGATGTGGCATTAGCTTGTTTGCTCAGCCAACATCCAACTCGATCTAATTGTCTCAATGCCACAGCTGAAGCCAATTGGGGTAGAAATATACCTGCTGAAAGCCTTCTGGCGGCATTCCAAGGCATAAAATCACTCTGACAGTTCTCATCATAATGAGGAACAGCTCTTGTTTTCCTTTGTTTCTTTTTCATCACTGCTTTGGCAGTGGGGGCAATTATGGTAAGCATACCAATGCTACAAGGGCCACCTTCAAGGTGGGCTGGAATGCCTTGCCAACCTCTGTCTCCGCAAATGATCCAATACCCTTTTGGCAATTGCCGTGGATATTGGTCCGTCTCCAGAAACACATCCCAACTGTTTGAAACATTTGCTGCCCTGAGAAGTTTTTTCAAACAAATGTTCCAATTGAAGGAAGGACTGTTTCCATTGTCAATTCCACCTGGTTTACCATTGGATTCTTTTCTGACCAAAGGAAACTCTTTCACTGGCACACCAACCAAACAGGTTGAGAAAGGCTTTTCTGGTTCCGAATTAGACAGACATATAGTATCCGATCCGGCAGCCTTGGCTAAGGTCACCCAAACACTCGTTTTCGGTTGATCCACAGGCAAATCTGCACGACAAAAAACAATTAAAATCAAGCAAAACAAGTATACCATTTGATTCTTCCCCATCTCTTTCAAGAACTAAGTTTTGGCAGAATTCTTTCTAAACAAAAACAATAACCTAAATTTTCAGCCAAAAATTAGCTTTGTTAAACAAACATTCAGCATTCAATTCGTATACTCATAAATAACATTGGCACAAAATCAGAGTTCATGGGTTCCACCGATGCACAAAGAACGTCAGGCACAAGAGGCGTCAGGCGAGACCCGGGATCCTTCCATTCGGTCCACGTCTGCGTACTCGCTTCCTCAGTTCTAGGCTCGACAACAGGTTCTGAAGTGCGATACGGTTTGACGTTTTTGGCAGGAACCCACTTAATTCTTCCAGCACCTGTGGAAATAGAAGCATACCCTTTGCCCCACGTTATTAATTGAAACGGGCCTTCCATCTGTCCAGAGTCAGGGTTTCTAATTAGAAGAGGAGGATGTTCTTTCAGTTTTGCCTGTGTGCTATTTGAAAAGTGTCTAAAGATTGGTGGATCTGGTTCTGTACTTGAACTATTTAGAAAATTAAAACCATACAAAGCCTTACTCAGTCTCATCTGTGGGGTGATTTCCGTTCCCCCTCTCTGTCGATCTAATATGCGTTTTAAGGTTTGATGTGTTCTTTCAATGATTGCTTGGCTTGTGGGAGAGTGGGGAATACCAAAAATGTGTCGAACACCCCATTCATTTAAAAATGTGGCCAATTTTTGAGATATGTATGCGGGACCATTGTCAGTTTTTACTTCTTGGGGTATACCCAATGAAGCAAAAGCTTGCAGGAAATGATGACAGGCATGGCTGCCAGTTTCACCTGTGTGAAGGGAAGCAAAAACTGCACCAGAGAACGTGTCTATGGAAACATGAATATTTTTAAATTTACCAAAAGAAGGCAAATTAGTAACACCTGTTTGCCACAACTGTAGGCTTTGTAAGCCTCGGGGGTTGATTGCTCCTGTAGAAACAGGAGGTTGTACCAATTGACAGTCAGGACAAGTATGAATGATAGCTTTAGCTTGACTTTTAGTGATTTGGAACATTCGCATGAGTGCTTGTGCATTTTGGTGGAAAAAGGCATGACTCAATTTTGCTTGTTCAAAAATATTTGGCAATGTGTTAGAAATGACCATTGTCAGCTTGTCCGCTCTTGCATTTCCTTCCACTAAAAATCCAGGAAGTGAAGAATGCGCCCTAATGTGAGAAACAAAATATGGATTAGTTCTATATTGCAAAGTTATAAAAAGACATGAAAGCCAACGATGTACAGTTTCATTACTAACATCCTTTAAAATGGAACCTTCTATTCTCCTGACTACATTAGCAACATAAGCAGAATCTGTGACCAAATTAAAAGGCTGAGGAAACAGCTGAAAAGCTCAAACTACTGCAGCAAGCTCAACAATTTGAGGGGATCCCTCTACTGTTTGAATATCAGATTCCCAAACATCAGTCTTTTGATTAAACCAAGTCACAACGGACTTGTGGCTTTTACCAGAGCCATCAGTGAAGAGAGTCACAGCATGTAAAGGTTCTTCACTTAATTTAGGTTTTTCTCTGAAACTCAGTTTTGCTTGCAGTAGTTTGTGAGCTGGATAGTGTATGGAACAAACACCTGGAAAACCTAAGAATGCATATTGTAAATCATCAGAATTTTGCATTGCCCAATTGAAATAATCATTTTTCAATGGCAAATAGATAACTGAACATTCTTGACCTGCCAAAGTTAACAATCTGGTTCTAGCCTTAATTATAATGTATGCAATCATTTCTAAAACTGAGCAAATGGTCTTTGAAAACCTGTAGGGAGGAAAAACCCATTCCATTATTAACAAAGGATCTTGTTCTGTGGCATCCCACTGGAAAATGAGACCACAAAGCTGCATCTTCTCTCCTAAGATTGCAAGAAAGAAAGGATTTTCAGGAACGCAGCCATGAGCTTGTCTTTTTTGAAGAGCTTCTGTGACTTTGTCGAGAGCAGCACGAGCTTCAGGGGTTAAAGTTCTTGGCGAAGTGATGTCGCAACTTCCTCTCAGCAAATGGAAGAGCGGACTCAGTTCATCATTGGTGATTCCCAGCATCGGTCTGACCCAGTTGATTTCTCCTAGAAGTTGTTGTAACTCTTGTAGGTTGTTGACTCTGGTTCGGATGTGAATTTTCTGTGGTATTATTGTCGTCTTCCATCGTCTTCCATCATCTTCCATCCCAGGTACTTCTAAGGTGAAACTTGTTGAATTTTCGTTGCAGAGATTTCAAGTCCAGCTTTTTGAATTTCAGCAACAACACAGTCGCGAGTTTCTTCCATCTCTTCCTTTCAAAGGACTCCACCCTTAAAGCCAATTTTTCTTTCTCTGTATCTATAGATTGACAAACACCAGAACAACCATGTTTTTGCTTAAGTGAAAAAGAGTTCCCTGGAACCACAATTTCCCGAGTGGAAGCAGCCACCTCAGCCTCCACCCCAGGCCCAACAGAATCCAATTCAGGTTTCAGTGTCCCTGCACAAACAATTTTAGGAAGTACAGTCCCATTTTCATTTCCATCTTTTACACACTTTGTTCCATCCCCCTTACAAGAGTCACATATTTTTACATTAACAGAACAACGCGAAGAAAAGTCCAAAAGAGTCTCATTTTTTCCCAGAGAGAGAGAAGAAAGATTTTGTTCAACAGAGTTCAAAGCAATACTTTCAGCATTTGCAACAACACTTGTAACATTCTCCGATACACACACAGTCTCCTGTTTACTGGAATTTAATGAGACAGAACCAGAAGCTTTGTTTTCTGAGTCCAAGTTGATCTTATTATTATCAGTTTGTTTAAAACAGTGCTCCAACAGCGCTCTACAAACCGGCATAAGTTCTCTTAAGCTTTCATCTTTTTTGAGAGAGACTAGATTATAGATTCTCCAGTTTATCTGATCCCAAAAATGAAAAGTAAAAGCAGACTGCAGATTTAAATCTTGCGTATTTGCTTTAACCCAGATAAGTAAGTTTTTAAGCTCAGTTTTTGAAATTTCAGAGTGACCTTTTTCTTGTAACATTGTCTCTAATTGATGAAAAACATCCCATTCAACTTTTGATAAATTCGTTCCCATTTTTGTGTTCTTTTAATAATTTTCTTTTTCTCTATTTTGCCTCCCAACGTCACCCAAGCGCTCTCCCGAGATAAGTTACTTACAATTTTCTTGGCTTCAGCGGGAGAGATGATACAGTGTGCTCCTTGTTAACACTTGGGTCTCCGCAGCTGGTACTTCCACGATTTTTCTTTGTTTTTCTTCTATTCTACGTTCTCACACGAGGCACCAATATGCGGGGGACGGGACAGGTATAAGTCCAATAGTGTCAGGAACCCACGCCTTAAAAAAGGAACCCACTAGGCCGCGGCAAAATATCCAAATATGGATAACATGGTAACCAGACCAGTGAAGAGATTTTTGCTTTTATTTCCAGCACATCAGTCTCAAAATACAAAATGGAGACATGACAGCTCACTGATCCACACCAAAAAATGTCTCCTTCAACAGGGCTCATACAGCAATACATAAAATCATCTCAGACTAGAATTCAGCCAATCAGACACAGAAAACACATCTTGACAAGCATTCTATCCAATCTTATAAAACATAGGTAATCGTAGCTAAAACAAAGACTAGTTGATAAGAGACAAAGAACAGAGTTCTATTCATGCTAACCTTCTAAAGATATACATTAAATAACCTTGTTGCCATCCTAAAGCCAATTCTACAGAAGCCTATTGTTATTTGTCACGTCTACTGCTTGGGAAACTTTTCTGCTTGCATGGAAAACTTTTTCTGCTTGCATGGGAAACTTTTCTGCAATGCTAACAAAACTCCTGTCTAAGGCCTACATACTTCTTTGTAACCATTTCTTAAAAATCCTCTAACCTTATGGATTCCAACATTTCCCCCTCTCTGTTTGACCCAGAAGCTTTCATTTTCTTGTCGCTTGCTATTTGCGTTTCATAGCTCTATTGCAAAATTTCTGCTTATTATCTGCTGAAGACCTATTTTCACTAAACTGAAGCATTGCTATATTATGGCACAGCAACTTAATGCTGTGAAGACCCAATCCCTGAAAGAGAGATATGAATCACGTTTGGCAACAGTCACAAGGCATCGTTCAAAAAACTCTGGTCGATTCCAAGGCCTTAATTCAAAACCTTCGTTCATGTCAATACCCTCATCTACTGCTTTCGTGAGATTTCGTACACTCTCTGTGCTTCTACTTCCTAGTTCTCCTGCTTGAATGACAAAAACTTCTTGGACTGTTTTGTTCATCATTCGCCGAACACAACAGAGTATACAAGGTGCCACTATCAATATCAGTATTAGAACACCTAATATGTAAAGACCTATCTTGCAAAGTTGCCTTAGCCAAGGTGCAAAACTCCAATTTTGAAACAAATCATCCAACCAGGAACCTCCATCTTCTTTAATTTGGGCTGTCAGATCCTTTAATTTTTGAATGCTTTTGTGAATGGATTCGGAATGATCAGACAAATTCATACAACACAATCCTTCAAATTCCTCACAACCATGTCCTTGTGCCAGTAAAAGAAAATCAATGGCTGCTCTGTTTTGAAGAGTAGCATGTCTAATACTATCAACATCGGTCAACATATCACTGATTGCGGAGGATGTGGCATTAGCTTGTTTGCTCAGCCAACATCCAACTCGATCTAATTGTCTCAATGCCACAGCTGAAGCCAATTGGGGTAGAAATATACCTGCTGAAAGCCTTCTGGCGGCATTCCAAGGCATAAAATCACTCTGACAGTTCTCATCATAATGAGGAACAGCTCTTGTTTTCCTTTGTTTCTTTTTCATCACTGCTTTGGCAGTGGGGGCAATTATGGTAAGCATACCAATGCTACAAGGGCCACCTTCAAGGTGGGCTGGAATGCCTTGCCAACCTCTGTCTCCGCAAATGATCCAATACCCTTTTGGCAATTGCCGTGGATATTGGTCCGTCTCCAGAAACACATCCCAACTGTTTGAAACATTTGCTGCCCTGAGAAGTTTTTTCGAACAAATGTTCCAATTGAAGGAAGGACTGTTTCCATTGTCAATTCCACCTGGTTTACCATTGGATTCTTTTCTGACCAAAGGAAACTCTTTCACTGGCACACCAACCAAACAGGTTGAGAAAGGCTTTTCTGGTTCCGAATTAGACAGACATATAGTATCCGATCCGGCAGCCTTGGCTAAGGTCACCCAAACATTCGTTTTCGGTTGATCCACAGGCAAATCTGCACGACAAAAAACAATTAAAATCAAGCAAAACAAGTATACCATTTGATTCTTCCCCATCTCTTTCAAGAACTAAGTTTTGGCAGAATTCTTTCTAAACAAAAACAATAACCTAAATTTTCAGCCAAAAATTAGCTTTGTTAAACAAACATTCAGCATTCAATTCGTATACTCATAAATAACATTGGCACAAAATCAGAGTTCATGGGTTCCACCGATGCACAAAGAACGTCAGGCACAAGAGGCGTCAGGCGAGACCCGGGATCCTTCCATTCGGTCCACGTCTGCGTACTCGCTTCCTCAGTTCTAGGCTCGACAACAGGTTCTGAAGTGCGATACGGTTTGACGTTTTTGGCAGGAACCCACTTAATTCTTCCAGCACCTGTGGAAATAGAAGCATACCCTTTGCCCCACATTATTAATTGAAACGGGCCTTCCATCTGTCCAGAGTCAGGGTTTCTAATTAGAAGAGGAGGATGTTCTTTCAGTTTTGCCTGTGTGCTATTTGAAAAGTGTCTAAAGATTGGTGGATCTGGTTCTGTACTTGAACTATTTAGAAAATTAAAACCATACAAAGCCTTACTCAGTCTCATCTGTGGGGTGATTTCCGTTCCCCCTCTCTGTTGATCTAATATGCGTTTTAAGGTTTGATGTGTTCTTTCAATGATTGCTTGGCTTGTGGGAGAGTGGGGAATACCAAAAATGTGTCGAACACCCCATTCATTTAAAAATGTGGCCAATTTTTGAGATATGTATGCGGGACCATTGTCAGTTTTTACTTCTTGGGGTATACCCAATGAAGCAAAAGCTTGCAGGAAATGATGACAGGCATGGCTGCCAGTTTCACCTGTGTGAAGGGAAGCAAAAACTGCACCAGAGAACGTGTCTATGGAAACATGAATATTTTAAAATTTACCAAAAGAAGGCTATTTAGTAACACCTGTTTGCCACAACTGTAGGCTTTGTAAGCCTCGGGGGTTGATTGCTCCTGTAGAAACAGGAGGTTGTACCAATTGACAGTCAGGGCAAGTATGAATGATAGCTTTAGCTTGACTTTTAGTGATTTGGAACATTCGCATGAGTGCTTGTGCATTTTGGTGGAAAAAGGCATGACTCAATTTTGCTTGTTCAAAAATATTTGGCAATGTGTTAGAAATGACCATTGTCAGCTTGTCCGCTCTTGCATTTCCTTCCACTAAAAATCCAGGAAGTGAAGAATGCGCCCTAATGTGAGAAACAAAATATGGATTAGTTCTATATTGCAAAGTTATAAAAAGACATGAAAGCCAACGATGTAAGTTTCATTACTAACATCCTTTAAAATGGAACCTTCTATTCTCCTGACTACATTAGCAACATAAGCAGAATCTGTGACCAAATTAAAAGGCTGAGGAAACAGCTGAAAAGCTCAAACTACTGCAGCAAGCTCAACAATTTGAGGGGATCCCTCTACTGTTTGAATATCAGATTCCCAAACATCAGTCTTTTGATTAAACCAAGTCACAACGGACTTGTGGCTTTTACCAGAGCCATCAGTGAAGAGAGTCACAGCATGTAAAGGTTCTTCACTTAATTTAGGTTTTTCTCTGAAACTCAATTTTGCTTGCAGTAGTTTGTGAGCTGGATAGTGTATGGAACAAACACCTGGAAAACCTAAGAATGCATATTGTAAATCATCAGAATTTTGCATTGCCCAATTGAAATAATCATTTTTCAATGGCAAATAGATAACTGAACATTCTTGACCTGCCAAAGTTAACAATCTGGTTCTAGCCTTAATTATAATGTATGCAATCATTTCTAAAACTGAGCAAATGGTCTTTGAAAACCTGTAGGGAGGAAAAACCCATTCCATTATTAACAAAGGATCTTGTTCTGTGGCATCCCACTGGAAAATGAGACCACAAAGCTGCATCTTCTCTCCTAAGATTGCAAGAAAGAAAGGATTTTCAGGAACGCAGCCATGAGCTTGTCTTTTTTGAAGAGCTTCTGTGACTTTGTCGAGAGCAGCACGAGCTTCAGGGGTTAAAGTTCTTGGCGAAGTGATGTCGCAACTTCCTCTCAGCAAATGGAAGAGCGGACTCAGTTCATCATTGGTGATTCCCAGCATCGGTCTGACCCAGTTGATTTCTCCTAGAAGTTGTTGTAACTCTTGTAGGTTGTTGACTCTGGTTCGGATGTGAATTTTCTGTGGTATTATTGTCGTCTTCCATCGTCTTCCATCATCTTCCATCCCAGGTACTTCTAAGGTGAAACTTGTTGAATTTTCGTTGCAGAGATTTCAAGTCCAGCTTTTTGAATTTCAGCAACAACACAGTCGCGAGTTTCTTCCATCTCTTCCTTTCAAAGGACTCCACCCTTAAAGCCAATTTTTCTTTCTCTGTATCTATAGATTGACAAACACCAGAACAACCATGTTTTTGCTTAAGTGAAAAAGAGTTCCCTGGAACCACAATTTCCCGAGTGGAAGCAGCCACCTCAGCCTCCACCCCAGGCCCAACAGAATCCAATTCAGGTTTCAGTGTCCCTGCACAAACAATTTTAGGAAGTACAGTCACATTTTCATTTCCATCTTTTACACACTTTGTTCCATCCCCCTTACAAGAGTCACATATTTTTACATTAACAGAACAACGCGAAGAAAAGTCCAAAAGAGTCTCATTTTTTCCCAGAGAGAGAGAAGAAAGATTTTGTTCAACAGCGTTCAAAGCAATACTTTCAGCATTTGCAACAACACTTGTAACATTCTCCGATACTCACACAGTCTCCGGTTTACTGGAATTTAATGAGACAGAACCAGAAGCTTTGTTTTCTGAGTCCAAGTTGATCTTATTATTATCAGTTTGTTTAAAACAGTGCTCCAACAGCGCTCTACAAACCGGCATAAGTTCTCTTAAGCTTTCATCTTTTTTGAGAGAGACTAGATTATAGATTCTCCAGTTTATCTGATCCCAAAAATGAAAAGTAAAAGCAGACTGCAGATTTAAATCTTGCGTATTCGCTTTAACCCAGATAAGTAAGTTTTTAAGCTCAGTTTTTGAAATTTCAGAGTGACCTTTTCCTTGTAACATTGTCTCTAATTGATGAAAAACATCCCATTCAACTTTTGATAAATTCGTTCCCATTTTTGTGTTCTTTTAATAATTTTCTTTTTCGCTATTTTGCCTCCCCACGTCACCCAAGCGTTCTCCCGAGATAAGTTACTTACAATTTTCTTGGCTTCGGCGGGAGAGATGATACAGTGTGCTCCTTGTTAACACTTGGGTCTCCGCAGCTGGTACTTCCACGATTTTTCTTTGTTTTTCTTCTATTCTACGTTCTCACACGAGGCACCAATATGCGGGGGACGGGACAGGTATAAGTCCAATAGTGTCAGGAACCCACGCCTTAAAAAAGGAACCCACTAGGCCGCGGCAAAATATCCAAATATGGATAACATGGTAACCAGACCAGTGAAGAGATTTTTGCTTTTATTTCCAGCACATCAGTCTCAAAATACAAAATGGAGACATGACAGCTCACTGATCCACACCAAAAAATGTCTCCTTCAACAGGGCTCATACAGCAATACATAAAATCATCTCAGACTAGAATTCAGCCAATCAGACACAGAAAACACATCTTGACAAGCATTCTATCCAATCTTATAAAACATAGGTAATCGTAGCTAAAACAAAGACTAGTTGATAAGAGACAAAGAACAGAGTTCTATTCATGCTAACCTTCTAAAGATATACATTAAATAACCTTGTTGCCATCCTAAAGCCAATTCTACAGAAGCCTATTGTTATTTGTCACGTCTACTGCTTGGGAAACTTTTCTGCTTGCATGGAAAACTTTTTCTGCTTGCATGGGAAACTTTTCTGCAATGCTAACAAAACTCCAGTCTAAGGCCTACATACTTCTTTGTAACCATTTCTTAAAAATCCTCTAACCTTATGGATTCCAACATTTCCCCCTCTCTGTTTGACCCAGAAGCTTTCATTTTCTTGTCGCTTGCTATTTGCGTTTCATAGCTCTATTGCAAAATTTCTGCTTATTATCTGCTGAAGACCTATTTTCACTAAACTGAAGCATTGCTATATTACGGCACAGCAACTTAATGCTGTGAAGACCCAATCCCTGAAAGAGAGATATGAATCACGTTTGGCAACAGTCACAAGGCATCGTTCAAAAAACTCTGGTCGATTCCAAGGCCTTAATTCAAAACCTTCGTTCATGTCAATACCCTCATCTACTGCTTTCGTGAGATTTCGTACACTCTCTGTGCTTCTACTTCCTAGTTCTCCTGCTTGAATGACAAAAACTTCTTGGACTGTTTTGTTCATCATTCGCCGAACACAACAGAGTATACAAGGTGCCACTATCAATATCAGTATTAGAACACCTAATATGTAAAGACCTATCTTGCAAAGTTGCCTTAGCCAAGGTGCAAAACTCCAATTTTGAAACAAATCATCCAACCAGGAACCTCCATCTTCTTTAATTTGGGCTGTCAGATCCTTTAATTTTTGAATGCTTTTGTGAATGGATTCGGAATGATCAGACAAATTCATACAACACAATCCTTCAAATTCCTCACAACCATGTCCTTGTGCCAGTAAAAGAAAATCAATGGCTGCTCTGTTTTGAAGAGTAGCATGTCTAATACTATCAACATCGGTCAACATATCACTGATTGCGGAGGATGTGGCATTAGCTTGTTTGCTCAGCCAACATCCAACTCGATCTAATTGTCTCAATGCCACAGCTGAAGCCAATTGGGGTAGAAATATACCTGCTGAAAGCCTTCTGGCGGCATTCCAAGGCATAAAATCACTCTGACAGTTCTCATCATAATGAGGAACAGCTCTTGTTTTCCTTTGTTTCTTTTTCATCACTGCTTTGGCAGTGGGGGCAATTATGGTAAGCATACCAATGCTACAAGGGCCACCTTCAAGGTGGGCTGGAATGCCTTGCCAACCTCTGTCTCCGCAAATGATCCAATACCCTTTTGGCAATTGCCGTGGATATTGGTCCGTCTCCAGAAACACATCCCAACTGTTTGAAACATTTGCTGCCCTGAGAAGTTTTTTCGAACAAATGTTCCAATTGAAGGAAGGACTGTTTCCATTGTCAATTCCACCTGGTTTACCATTGGATTCTTTTCTGACCAAAGGAAACTCTTTCACTGGCACACCAACCAAACAGGTTGAGAAAGGCTTTTCTGGTTCCGAATTAGACAGACATATAGTATCCGATCCGGCAGCCTTGGCTAAGGTCACCCAAACATTCGTTTTCGGTTGATCCACAGGCAAATCTGCACGACAAAAAACAATTAAAATCAAGCAAAACAAGTATACCATTTGATTCTTCCCCATCTCTTTCAAGAACTAAGTTTTGGCAGAATTCTTTCTAAACAAAAACAATAACCTAAATTTTCAGCCAAAAATTAGCTTTGTTAAACAAACATTCAGCATTCAATTCGTATACTCATAAATAACATTGGCA
The DNA here is from genome assembly GCF_035770615.1 of Melospiza melodia melodia. Classification (NCBI taxonomy): domain Eukaryota; kingdom Metazoa; phylum Chordata; class Aves; order Passeriformes; family Passerellidae; genus Melospiza; species Melospiza melodia. The sequence continues at coordinate 36,930,095 of NC_086225.1, forward strand.
CAAAATCAGAGTTCATGGGTTCCACCGATGCACAAAGAACGTCAGGCACAAGAGGCGTCAGGCGAGACCCGGGATCCTTCCATTCGGTCCACGTCTGCGTACTCGCTTCCTCAGTTCTAGGCTCGACAACAGGTTCTGAAGTGCGATACGGTTTGACGTTTTTGGCAGGAACCCACTTAATTCTTCCAGCACCTGTGGAAATAGAAGCATACCCTTTGCCCCACATTATTAATTGAAACGGGCCTTCCATCTGTCCAGAGTCAGGGTTTCTAATTAGAAGAGGAGGATGTTCTTTCAGTTTTGCCTGTGTGCTATTTGAAAAGTGTCTAAAGATTGGTGGATCTGGTTCTGTACTTGAACTATTTAGAAAATTAAAACCATACAAAGCCTTACTCAGTCTCATCTGTGGGGTGATTTCCGTTCCCCCTCTCTGTTGATCTAATATGCGTTTTAAGGTTTGATGTGTTCTTTCAATGATTGCTTGGCTTGTGGGAGAGTGGGGAATACCAAAAATGTGTCGAACACCCCATTCATTTAAAAATGTGGCCAATTTTTGAGATATGTATGCGGGACCATTGTCAGTTTTTACTTCTTGGGGTATACCCAATGAAGCAAAAGCTTGCAGGAAATGATGACAGGCATGGCTGCCAGTTTCACCTGTGTGAAGGGAAGCAAAAACTGCACCAGAGAACGTGTCTATGGAAACATGAATATTTTAAAATTTACCAAAAGAAGGCTATTTAGTAACACCTGTTTGCCACAACTGTAGGCTTTGTAAGCCTCGGGGGTTGATTGCTCCTGTAGAAACAGGAGGTTGTACCAATTGACAGTCAGGGCAAGTATGAATGATAGCTTTAGCTTGACTTTTAGTGATTTGGAACATTCGCATGAGTGCTTGTGCATTTTGGTGGAAAAAGGCATGACTCAATTTTGCTTGTTCAAAAATATTTGGCAATGTGTTAGAAATGACCATTGTCAGCTTGTCCGCTCTTGCATTTCCTTCCACTAAAAATCCAGGAAGTGAAGAATGCGCCCTAATGTGAGAAACAAAATATGGATTAGTTCTATATTGCAAAGTTATAAAAAGACATGAAAGCCAACGATGTAAGTTTCATTACTAACATCCTTTAAAATGGAACCTTCTATTCTCCTGACTACATTAGCAACATAAGCAGAATCTGTGACCAAATTAAAAGGCTGAGGAAACAGCTGAAAAGCTCAAACTACTGCAGCAAGCTCAACAATTTGAGGGGATCCCTCTACTGTTTGAATATCAGATTCCCAAACATCAGTCTTTTGATTAAACCAAGTCACAACGGACTTGTGGCTTTTACCAGAGCCATCAGTGAAGAGAGTCACAGCATGTAAAGGTTCTTCACTTAATTTAGGTTTTTCTCTGAAACTCAATTTTGCTTGCAGTAGTTTGTGAGCTGGATAGTGTATGGAACAAACACCTGGAAAACCTAAGAATGCATATTGTAAATCATCAGAATTTTGCATTGCCCAATTGAAATAATCATTTTTCAATGGCAAATAGATAACTGAACATTCTTGACCTGCCAAAGTTAACAATCTGGTTCTAGCCTTAATTATAATGTATGCAATCATTTCTAAAACTGAGCAAATGGTCTTTGAAAACCTGTAGGGAGGAAAAACCCATTCCATTATTAACAAAGGATCTTGTTCTGTGGCATCCCACTGGAAAATGAGACCACAAAGCTGCATCTTCTCTCCTAAGATTGCAAGAAAGAAAGGATTTTCAGGAACGCAGCGATGAGCTTGTCTTTTTTGAAGAGCTTCTGTGACTTTGTCGAGAGCAGCACGAGCTTCAGGGGTTAAAGTTCTTGGCGAAGTGATGTCGCAACTTCCTCTCAGCAAATGGAAGAGCGGACTCAGTTCATCATTGGTGATTCCCAGCATCGGTCTGACCCAGTTGATTTCTCCTAGAAGTTGTTGTAACTCTTGTAGGTTGTTGACTCTGGTTCGGATCTGAATTTTCTGTGGTATTATTGTCGTCTTCCATCGTCTTCCATCATCTTCCATCCCAGGTACTTCTAAGGTGAAACTTGTTGAATTTTCGTTGCAGAGATTTCAAGTCCAGCTTTTTGAATTTCAGCAACAACACAGTCGCGAGTTTCTTCCATCTCTTCCTTTCAAAGGACTCCACCCTTAAAGCCAATTTTTCTTTCTCTGTATCTATAGATTGACAAACACCAGAACAACCATGTTTTTGCTTAAGTGAAAAAGAGTTCCCCGGAACCACAATTTCCCGAGTGGAAGCAGCCACCTCAGCCTCCACCCCAGGCCCAACAGAATCCAATTCAGGTTTCAGTGTCCCTGCACAAACAATTTTAGGAAGTACAGTCACATTTTCATTTCCATCTTTTACACACTTTGTTCCATCCCCCTTACAAGAGTCACATATTTTTACATTAACAGAACAACGCGAAGAAAAGTCCAAAAGAGTCTCATTTTTTCCCAGAGAGAGAGAAGAAAGATTTTGTTCAACAGCGTTCAAAGCAATACTTTCAGCATTTGCAACAACACTTGTAACATTCTCCGATACTCACACAGTCTCCGGTTTACTGGAATTTAATGAGACAGAACCAGAAGCTTTGTTTTCTGAGTCCAAGTTGATCTTATTATTATCAGTTTGTTTAAAACAGTGCTCCAACAGCGCTCTACAAACCGGCATAAGTTCTCTTAAGCTTTCATCTTTTTTGAGAGAGACTAGATTATAGATTCTCCAGTTTATCTGATCCCAAAAATGAAAAGTAAAAGCAGACTGCAGATTTAAATCTTGCGTATTCGCTTTAACCCAGATAAGTAAGTTTTTAAGCTCAGTTTTTGAAATTTCAGAGTGACCTTTTCCTTGTAACATTGTCTCTAATTGATGAAAAACATCCCATTCAACTTTTGATAAATTCGTTCCCATTTTTGTGTTCTTTTAATAATTTTCTTTTTCGCTATTTTGCCTCCCCACGTCACCCAAGCGTTCTCCCGAGATAAGTTACTTACAATTTTCTTGGCTTCGGCGGGAGAGATGATACAGTGTGCTCCTTGTTAACACTTGGGTCTCCGCAGCTGGTACTTCCACGATTTTTCTTTGTTTTTCTTCTATTCTACGTTCTCACACGAGGCACCAATATGCGGGGGACGGGACAGGTATAAGTCCAATAGTGTCAGGAACCCACGCCTTAAAAAAGGAACCCACTAGGCCGCGGCAAAATATCCAAATATGGATAACATGGTAACCAGACCAGTGAAGAGATTTTTGCTTTTATTTCCAGCACATCAGTCTCAAAATACAAAATGGAGACATGACAGCTCACTGATCCACACCAAAAAATGTCTCCTTCAACAGGGCTCATACAGCAATACATAAAATCATCTCAGACTAGAATTCAGCCAATCAGACACAGAAAACACATCTTGACAAGCATTCTATCCAATCTTATAAAACATAGGTAATCGTAGCTAAAACAAAGACTAGTTGATAAGAGACAAAGAACAGAGTTCTATTCATGCTAACCTTCTAAAGATATACATTAAATAACCTTGTTGCCATCCTAAAGCCAATTCTACAGAAGCCTATTGTTATTTGTCACGTCTACTGCTTGGGAAACTTTTCTGCTTGCATGGAAAACTTTTTCTGCTTGCATGGGAAACTTTTCTGCAATGCTAACAAAACTCCAGTCTAAGGCCTACATACTTCTTTGTAACCATTTCTTAAAAATCCTCTAACCTTATGGATTCCAACATTTCCCCCTCTCTGTTTGACCCAGAAGCTTTCATTTTCTTGTCGCTTGCTATTTGCGTTTCATAGCTCTATTGCAAAATTTCTGCTTATTATCTGCTGAAGACCTATTTTCACTAAACTGAAGCATTGCTATATTACGGCACAGCAACTTAATGCTGTGAAGACCCAATCCCTGAAAGAGAGATATGAATCACGTTTGGCAACAGTCACAAGGCATCGTTCAAAAAACTCTGGTCGATTCCAAGGCCTTAATTCAAAACCTTCGTTCATGTCAATACCCTCATCTACTGCTTTCGTGAGATTTCGTACACTCTCTGTGCTTCTACTTCCTAGTTCTCCTGCTTGAATGACAAAAACTTCTTGGACTGTTTTGTTCATCATTCGCCGAACACAACAGAGTATACAAGGTGCCACTATCAATATCAGTATTAGAACACCTAATATGTAAAGACCTATCTTGCAAAGTTGCCTTAGCCAAGGTGCAAAACTCCAATTTTGAAACAAATCATCCAACCAGGAACCTCCATCTTCTTTAATTTGGGCTGTCAGATCCTTTAATTTTTGAATGCTTTTGTGAATGGATTCAGAACGATCAGACAAATTCATACAACACAATCCTTCCAATTCCTCACAACCATGTCCTTGTGCCAGTAAAAGAAAATCAATGGCTGCTCTGTTTTGAAGAGTAGCATGTCTAATACTATCAACATCGGTCAACATATCACTGATTGCGGAGGATGTGGCATTAGCTTGTTTGCTCAGCCAACATCCAACTCGATCTAATTGTCTCAATGCCACAGCTGAAGCCAATTGGGGTAGAAATATACCTGCTGAAAGCCTTCTGGCGGCATTCCAAGGCATAAAATCACTCTGACAGTTCTCATCATAATGAGGAACAGCTCTTGTTTTCCTTTGTTTCTTTTTCATCACTGCTTTGGCAGTGGGGGCAATTATGGTAAGCATACCAATGCTACAAGGGCCACCTTCAAGGTGGGCTGGAATGCCTTGCCAACCTCTGTCTCCGCAAATGATCCAATACCCTTTTGGCAATTGCCGTGGATATTGGTCCGTCTCCAGAAACACATCCCAACTGTTTGAAACATTTGCTGCCCTGAGAAGTTTTTTCGAACAAATGTTCCAATTGAAGGAGGGACTGTTTCCATTGTCAATTCCACCTGGTTTACCATTGGATTCTTTTCTGACCAAAGGAAACTCTTTCACTGGCACACCAACCAAACAGGTTGAGAAAGGCTTTTCTGGTTCCGAATTAGACAGACATATAGTATCCGATCCGGCAGCCTTGGCTAAGGTCACCCAAACATTCGTTTTCGGTTGATCCACAGGCAAATCTGCACGACAAAAAACAATTAAAATCAAGCAAAACAAGTATACCATTTGATTCTTCCCCATCTCTTTCAAGAACTAAGTTTTGGCAGAATTCTTTCTAAACAAAAACAATAACCTAAATTTTCAGCCAAAAATTAGCTTTGTTAAACAAACATTCAGCATTCAATTCGTATACTCATAAATAACATTGGCACAAAATCAGAGTTCATGGGTTCCACCGATGCACAAAGAACGTCAGGCACAAGAGGCGTCAGGCGAGACCCGGGATCCTTCCATTCGGTCCACGTCTGCGTACTCGCTTCCTCAGTTCTAGGCTCGACAACAGGTTCTGAAGTGCGATACGGTTTGACGTTTTTGGCAGGAACCCACTTAATTCTTCCAGCACCTGTGGAAATAGAAGCATACCCTTTGCCCCACGTTATTAATTGAAACGGGCCTTCCATCTGTCCAGAGTCAGGGTTTCTAATTAGAAGAGGAGGATGTTCTTTCAGTTTTGCCTGTGTGCTATTTGAAAAGTGTCTAAAGATTGGTGGATCTGGTTCTGTACTTGAACTATTTAGAAAATTAAAACCATACAAAGCCTTACTCAGTCTCATCTGTGGGGTGATTTCCGTTCCCCCTCTCTGTCGATCTAATATGCGTTTTAAGGTTTGATGTGTTCTTTCAATGATTGCTTGGCTTGTGGGAGAGTGGGGAATACCAAAAATGTGTCGAACACCCCATTCATTTAAAAATGTGGCCAATTTTTGAGATATGTATGCGGGACCATTGTCAGTTTTTACTTCTTGGGGTATACCCAATGAAGCAAAAGCTTGCAGGAAATGATGACAGGCATGGCTGCCAGTTTCACCTGTGTGAAGGGAAGCAAAAACTGCACCAGAGAACGTGTCTATGGAAACATGAATATTTTTAAATTTACCAAAAGAAGGCTATTTAGTAACACCTGTTTGCCACAACTGTAGGCTTTGTAAGCCTCGGGGGTTGATTGCTCCTGTAGAAACAGGAGGTTGTACCAATTGACAGTCAGGGCAAGTATGAATGATAGCTTTAGCTTGACTTTTAGTGATTTGGAACATTCGCATGAGTGCTTGTGCATTTTGGTGGAAAAAGGCATGACTCAATTTTGCTTGTTCAAAAATATTTGGCAATGTGTTAGAAATGACCATTGTCAGCTTGTCCGCTCTTGCATTTCCTTCCACTAAAAATCCAGGAAGTGAAGAATGCGCCCTAATGTGAGAAACAAAATATGGATTAGTTCTATATTGCAAAGTTATAAAAAGACATGAAAGCCAACGATGTAAGTTTCATTACTAACATCCTTTAAAATGGAACCTTCTATTCTCCTGACTACATTAGCAACATAAGCAGAATCTGTGACCAAATTAAAAGGCTGAGGAAACAGCTGAAAAGCTCAAACTACTGCAGCAAGCTCAACAATTTGAGGGGATCCCTCTACTGTTTGAATATCAGATTCCCAAACATCAGTCTTTTGATTAAACCAAGTCACAACGGACTTGTGGCTTTTACCAGAGCCATCAGTGAAGAGAGTCACAGCATGTAAAGGTTCTTCACTTAATTTAGGTTTTTCTCTGAAACTCAATTTTGCTTGCAGTAGTTTGTGAGCTGGATAGTGTATGGAACAAACACCTGGAAAACCTAAGAATGCATATTGTAAATCATCAGAATTTTGCATTGCCCAATTGAAATAATCATTTTTCAATGGCAAATAGATAACTGAACATTCTTGACCTGCCAAAGTTAACAATCTGGTTCTAGCCTTAATTATAATGTATGCAATCATTTCTAAAACTGAGCAAATGGTCTTTGAAAACCTGTAGGGAGGAAAAACCCATTCCATTATTAACAAAGGATCTTGGTCTGTGGCATCCCACTGGAAAATGAGACCACAAAGCTGCATCTTCTCTCCTAAGATTGCAAGAAAGAAAGGATTTTCAGGAACGCAGCCATGAGCTTGTCTTTTTTGAAGAGCTTCTGTGACTTTGTCGAGAGCAGCACGAGCTTCAGAGGTTAAAGTTCTTGGCGAAGTGATGTCGCAACTTCCTCTCAGCAAATGGAAGAGCGGACTCAGTTCATCATTGGTGATTCCCAGCATCGGTCTGACCCAGTTGATTTCTCCTAGAAGTTGTTGTAACTCTTGTAGGTTGTTGACTCTGGTTCGGATCTGAATTTTCTGTGGTATTATTGTCGTCTTCCATCGTCTTCCATCATCTTCCATCACAGGTACTTCTAAGGTGAAACTTGTTGAATTTTCGTTGCAGAGATTTCAAGTCCAGCTTTTTGAATTTCAGCAACAACACAGTCGCGAGTTTCTTCCATCTCTTCCTTTCAAAGGACTCCACCCTTAAAGCCAATTTTTCTTTCTCTGTATCTATAGATTGACAAACACCAGAACAACCATGTTTTTGCTTAAGTGAAAAAGAGTTCCCCGGAACCACAATTTCCCGAGTGGAAGCAGCCACCTCAGCCTCCACCCCAGGCCCAACAGAATCCAATTCAGGTTTCAGTGTCCCTGCACAAACAATTTTAGGAAGTACAGTCACATTTTCATTTCCATCTTTTACACACTTTGTTCCATCCCCCTTACAAGAGTCACATATTTTTACATTAACAGAACAACGCGAAGAAAAGTCCAAAAGAGTCTCATTTTTTCCCAGAGAGAGAGAAGAAAGATTTTGTTCAACAGCGTTCAAAGCAATACTTTCAGCATTTGCAACAACACTTGTAACATTCTCCGATACTCACACAGTCTCCGGTTTACTGGAATTTAATGAGACAGAACCAGAAGCTTTGTTTTCTGAGTCCAAGTTGATCTTATTATTATCAGTTTGTTTAAAACAGTGCTCCAACAGCGCTCTACAAACCGGCATAAGTTCTCTTAAGCTTTCATCTTTTTTGAGAGAGACTAGATTATAGATTCTCCAGTTTATCTGATCCCAAAAATGAAAAGTAAAAGCAGACTGCAGATTTAAATCTTGCGTATTCGCTTTAACCCAGATAAGTAAGTTTTTAAGCTCAGTTTTTGAAATTTCAGAGTGACCTTTTCCTTGTAACATTGTCTCTAATTGATGAAAAACATCCCATTCAACTTTTGATAAATTCGTTCCCATTTTTGTGTTCTTTTAATAATTTTCTTTTTCGCTATTTTGCCTCCCCACGTCACCCAAGCGTTCTCCCGAGATAAGTTACTTACAATTTTCTTGGCTTCGGCGGGAGAGATGATACAGTGTGCTCCTTGTTAACACTTGGGTCTCCGCAGCTGGTACTTCCACGATTTTTCTTTGTTTTTCTTCTATTCTACGTTCTCACACGAGGCACCAATATGCGGGGGACGGGACAGGTATAAGTCCAATAGTGTCAGGAACCCACGCCTTAAAAAAGGAACCCACTAGGCCGCGGCAAAATATCCAAATATGGATAACATGGTAACCAGACCAGTGAAGAGATTTTTGCTTTTATTTCCAGCACATCAGTCTCAAAATACAAAATGGAGACATGACAGCTCACTGATCCACACCAAAAAATGTCTCCTTCAACAGGGCTCATACAGCAATACATAAAATCATCTCAGACTAGAATTCAGCCAATCAGACACAGAAAACACATCTTGACAAGCATTCTATCCAATCTTATAAAACATAGGTAATCGTAGCTAAAACAAAGACTAGTTGATAAGAGACAAAGAACAGAGTTCTATTCATGCTAACCTTCTAAAGATATACATTAAATAACCTTGTTACCATCCTAAAGCCAATTCTACAGAAGCCTATTGTTATTTGTCACGTCTACTGCTTGGGAAACTTTTCTGCTTGCATGGAAAACTTTTTCTGCTTGCATGGGAAACTTTTCTGCAATGCTAACAAAACTCCAGTCTAAGGCCTACATACTTCTTTGTAACCATTTCTTAAAAATCCTCTAACCTTATGGATTCCAACATTTCCCCCTCTCTGTTTGACCCAGAAGCTTTCATTTTCTTGTCACTTGCTATTTGCGTTTCATAGCTCTATTGCAAAATTTCTGCTTATTATCTGCTGAAGACCTATTTTCACTAAACTGAAGCATTGCTATATTACGGCACAGCAACTTAATGCTGTGAAGACCCAATCCCTGAAAGAGAGATATGAATCACGTTTGGCAACAGTCACAAGGCATCGTTCAAAAAACTCTGGTCGATTCCAAGGCCTTAATTCAAAACCTTCGTTCATGTCAATACCCTCATCTACTGCTTTCGTGAGATTTCGTACACTCTCTGTGCTTCTACTTCCTAGTTCTCCTGCTTGAATGACAAAAACTTCTTGGACTGTTTTGTTCATCATTCGCCGAACACAACAGAGTATACAAGGTGCCACTATCAATATCAGTATTAGAACACCTAATATGTAAAGACCTATCTTGCAAAGTTGCCTTAGCCAAGGTGCAAAACTCCAATTTTGAAACAAATCATCCAACCAGGAACCTCCATCTTCTTTAATTTGGGCTGTCAGATCCTTTAATTTTTGAATGCTTTTGTGAATGGATTCAGAACGATCAGACAAATTCATACAACACAATCATTCCAATTCCTCACAACCATGTCCTTGTGCCAGTAAAAGAAAATCAATGGCTGCTCTGTTTTGAAGAGTAGCATGTCTAATACTATCAACATCGGTCAACATATCACTGATTGCGGAGGATGTGGCATTAGCTTGTTTGCTCAGCCAACATCCAACTCGATCTAATTGTCTCAATGCCACAGCTGAAGCCAATTGGGGTAGAAATATACCTGCTGAAAGCCTTCTGGCGGCATTCCAAGGCATAAAATCACTCTGACAGTTCTCATCATAATGAGGAACAGCTCTTGTTTTCCTTTGTTTCTTTTTCATCACTGCTTTGGCAGTGGGGGCAATTATGGTAAGCATACCAATGCTACAAGGGCCACCTTCAAGGTGGGCTGGAATGCCTTGCCAACCTCTGTCTCCGCAAATGATCCAATACCCTTTTGGCAATTGCCGTGGATATTGGTCCGTCTCCAGAAACACATCCCAACTGTTTGAAACATTTGCTGCCCTGAGAAGTTTGTTGGAACAAATGTTCCAATTGAAGGAAGGACTGTTTCCATTGTCAATTCCACCTGGTTTACCATTGGATTCTTTTCTGACCAAAGGAAACTCTTTCACTGGCACACCAACCAAACAGGTTGAGAAAGGCTTTTCTGGTTCCGAATTAGACAGACATATAGTATCCGATCCGGCAGCCTTGGCTAAGGTCAGCCAAACACTCATTTTCGGTTGATCCACAGGCAAATCTGCACGACAAAAAACAATTAAAATCAAGCAAAACAAGTATACCATTTGATTCTGCCCCATCTCTTTCAAGAACTAAGTTTTGGCAGAATTCTTTCTAAACAAAAACAATAACCTAAATTTTCAGCCAAAAATTAGCTTTGTTAAACAAACATTCAGCATTCAATTCGTATACTCATAAATAACATTGGCACAAAATCAGAGTTCATGGGTTCCACCGATGCACAAAGAACGTCAGGCACAAGAGGCGTCAGGCGAGACCCGGGATCCTTCCATTCGGTCCACGTCTGCGTACTCGCTTCCTCAGTTCTAGGCTCGACAACAGGTTCTGAAGTGCGATACGGTTTGACGTTTTTGGCAGGAACCCACTTAATTCTTCCAGCACCTGTGGAAATAGAAGCATACCCTTTGCCCCACGTTATTAATTGAAACGGGCCTTCCATCTGTCCAGAGTCAGGGTTTCTAATTAGAAGAGGAGGATGTTCTTTCAGTTTTGCCTGTGTGCTATTTGAAAAGTGTCTAAAGATTGGTGGATCTGGTTCTGTACTTGAACTATTTAGAAAATTAAAACCATACAAAGCCTTACTCAGTCTCATCTGTGGGGTGATTTCCGTTCCCCCTCTCTGTTGATCTAATATGCGTTTTAAGGTTTGATGTGTTCTTTCAATGATTGCTTGGCTTGTGGGAGAGTGGGGAATACCAAAAATGTGTCAAACACCCCATTCATTTAAAAATGTGGCCAATTTTTGAGATATGTATGCGGGACCATTGTCAGTTTTTACTTCTTGGGGTATACCCAATGAAGCAAAAGCTTGCAGGAAATGATGACAGGCATGGCTGCCAGTTTCACCTGTGTGAAGGGAAGCAAAAACTGCACCAGAGAACGTGTCTATGGAAACATGAATATTTTTAAATTTACCAAAAGAAGGCTATTTAGTAACACCTGTTTGCCACAACTGTAGGCTTTGTAAGCCTCGGGGGTTGATTGCTCCTGTAGAAACAGGAGGTTGTACCAATTGACAGTCAGGGCAAGTATGAATGATAGCTTTAGCTTGACTTTTAGTGATTTGGAACATTCGCATGAGTGCTTGTGCATTTTGGTGGAAAAAGGCATGACTCAATTTTGCTTGTTCAAAAATATTTGGCAATGTGTTAGAAATGACCATTGTCAGCTTGTCCGCTCTTGCATTTCCTTCCACTAAAAATCCAGGAAGTGAAGAATGCGCCCTAATGTGAGAAACAAAATATGGATTAGTTCTATATTGCAAAGTTATAAAAAGACATGAAAGCCAACGATGTAAGTTTCATTACTAACATCCTTTAAAATGGAACCTTCTATTCTCCTGACTACATTAGCAACATAAGCAGAATCTGTGACCAAATTAAAAGGCTGAGGAAACAGCTGAAAAGCTCAAACTACTGCAGCAAGCTCAACAATTTGAGGGGATCCCTCTACTGTTTGAATATCAGATTCCCAAACATCAGTCTTTTGATTAAACCAAGTCACAACGGACTTGTGGCTTTTACCAGAGCCATCAGTGAAGAGAGTCACAGCATGTAAAGATTCTTCACTTAATTTAGGTTTTTCTCTGAAACTCAATTTTGCTTGCAGTAGTTTGTGAGCTGGATAGTGTATGGAACAAACACCTGGAAAACCTAAGAATGCATATTGTAAATCATCAGAATTTTGCATTGCCCAATTGAAATAATCATTTTTCAATGGCAAATAGATAACTGAACATTCTTGACCTGCCAAAGTTAACAATCTGGTTCTAGCCTTAATTATAATGTATGCAATCATTTCTAAAACTGAGCAAATGGTCTTTGAAAACCTGTAGGGAGGAAAAACCCATTCCATTATTAACAAAGGATCTTGTTCTGTGGCATCCCACTGGAAAATGAGACCACAAAGCTGCATCTTCTCTCCTAAGATTGCAAGAAAGAAAGGATTTTCAGGAACGCAGCGATGAGCTTGTCTTTTTTGAAGAGCTTCTGTGACTTTGTCGAGAGCAGCACGAGCTTCAGGGGTTAAAGTTCTTGGCGAAGTGATGTCGCAACTTCCTCTCAGCAAATGGAAGAGCGGACTCAGTTCATCATTGGTGATTCCCAGCATCGGTCTGACCCAGTTGATTTCTCCTAGAAGTTGTTGTAACTCTTGTAGGTTGTTGACTCTGGTTCGGATCTGAATTTTCTGTGGTATTATTGTCGTCTTCCATCGTCTTCCATCATCTTCCATCCCAGGTACTTCTAAGGTGAAACTTGTTGAATTTTCGTTGCAGAGATTTCAAGTCCAGCTTTTTGAATTTCAGCAACAACACAGTCGCGAGTTTCTTCCATCTCTTCCTTTCAAAGGACTCCACCCTTAAAGCCAATTTTTCTTTCTCTGTATCTATAGATTGACAAACACCAGAACAACCATGTTTTTGCTTAAGTGAAAAAGAGTTCCCCGGAACCACAATTTCCCGAGTGGAAGCAGCCACCTCAGCCTCCACCCCAGGCCCAACAGAATCCAATTCAGGTTTCAGTGTCCCTGCACAAACAATTTTAGGAAGTACAGTCACTTTTTCATTTCCATCTTTTACACACTTTGTTCCATCCCCCTTACAAGAGTCACATATTTTTACATTAACAGAACAACGCGAAGAAAAGTCCAAAAGAGTCTCATTTTTTCCCAGAGAGAGAGAAGAAAGATTTTGTTCAACAGAGTTCAAAGCAATACTTTCAGCATTTGCAACAACACTTGTAACATTCTCCGATACTCACACAGTCTCCGGTTTACTGGAATTTAATGAGACAGAACCAGAAGCTTTGTTTTCTGAGTCCAAGTTGATCTTATTATTATCAGTTTGTTTAAAACAGTGCTCCAACAGCGCTCTACAAACCGGCATAAGTTCTCTTAAGCTTTCATCTTTTTTGAGAGAGACTAGATTATAGATTCTCCAGTTTATCTGATCCCAAAAATGAAAAGTAAAAGCAGACTGCAGATTTAAATCATGCGTATTCGCTTTAACCCAGATAAGTAAGTTTTTAAGCTCAGTTTTTGAAATTTCAGTGACCTTTTTCTTGTAACATTGTCTCTAATTGATGAAAAACATCCCATTCAACTTTTGATAAATTCGTTCCCATTTTTGTGTTCTTTTAATAATTTTCTTTTTCTCTATTTTGCCTCCCCACGTCACCCAAGCGCTCTCCCGAGATAAGTTACTTACAATTTTCTTGGCTTCGGCAGGAGAGATGATACAGTGTGCTCCTTGTTAACACTTGGGTCTCCGCAGCTGGTACTTCCACGATTTTTCTTTGTTTTTCTTCTATTCTACGTTCTCACACGAGGCACCAATATGCGGGGGACGGGACAGGTATAAGTCCAATAGTGTCAGGAACCCACGCCTTAAAAAAGGAACCCACTAGGCCGCGGCAAAATATCCAAATATGGATAACATGGTAACCAGACCAGTGAAGAGATTTTTGCTTTTATTTCCAGCACATCAGTCTCAAAATACAAAATGGAGACATGACAGCTCACTGATCCACACCAAAAAATGTCTCCTTCAACAGGGCTCATACAGCAATACATAAAATCATCTCAGACTAGAATTCAGCCAATCAGACACAGAAAACACATCTTGACAAGCATTCTATCCAATCTTATAAAACATAGGTAATCGTAGCTAAAACAAAGACTAGTTGATAAGAGACAAAGAACAGAGTTCTATTCATGCTAACCTTCTAAAGATATATATTAAATAACTTTGTTGCCATCCTAAAGCCAATTCTACAGAAGCCTATTGTTATTTGTCACGTCTACTGCTTGGGAAACTTTTCTGCTTGCATGGAAAACTTTTTCTGCTTGCATGGGAAACTTTTCTGCAATGCTAACAAAACTCCAGTCTAAGGCCTACATACTTCTTTGTAACCATTTCTTAAAAATCCTCTAACCTTATGGATTCCAACTTTTCCCCCTCTCTGTTTGACCCAGAAGCTTTCATTTTCTTGTCGCTTGCTATTTGCGTTTCATAGCTCTATTGCAAAATTTCTGCTTATTATCTGCTGAAGACCTATTTTCACTAAACTGAAGCATTGCTATAGTAGGGCACAGCAACTTAATGCTGTGAAGACCCAATCCCTGAAAGAGAGATATGAATCACGTTTGGCAACAGTCACAAGGCATCGTTCAAAAAACTCTGGTCGATTCCAAGGCCTTAATTCAAAATCTTCGTTCATGTCAATACCCTCATCTACTGCTTTCGTGAGATTTCGTACACTCTCTGTGCTTCTACTTCCTAATTCTCCTGCTTGAATGACAAAAACTTCTCGGACTGTTTTGTTCATCATTCGCCGAAGACAACAGAGTATACAAGGTGCCACTATCAATATCAGTATTAGAACACCTAATATGTAAAGACCTATCTTGCAAAGTTGCCTTAGCCAAGGTGCAAAACTCCAATTTGGAAACAAATCATCCAACCAGGAACCTCCATCTTCTTTAATTTGGGCTGTCTGATCCTTTAATTTTTGAATGCTTTTGTGAATGGATTCAGAATGATCAGACAAATTCATACAACCCAATCCTTCAAATTCCTCACAACCATGTCCTTCTGCCAGTAAGAGAAAATCAATGGCTGCTCTGTTTTGAAGAGTAGCATGTCTAATACTATCAACATCGGTCAACATATCACTGATTGCGGAGGATGTGGCATTAGCTTGTTTGCTCAGCCAACATCCAACTCGATCTAATTGTCTCAATGCCACAGCTGAAGCCAATTGGGGTAGAAATATACCTGCTGAAAGCCTTCTGGCGGCATTCCAAGGCATAAAATCACTCTGACAGTTCTCATCATAATGAGGAACAGCTCTTGTTTTCCTTTGTTTCTTTTTCATCACTGCTTTGGCAGTGGGGGCAATTATGGTAAGCATACCAATGCTACAAGGGCCACCTTCAAGGTGGGCTGGAATGCCTTGCCAACCTCTGTCTCCGCAAATGATCCAATACCCTTTTGGCAATTGCCGTGGATATTGGTCCGTCTCCAGAAACACATCCCAACTGTTTGAAACATTTGCTGCCCTGAGAAGTTTTTTCGAACAAATGTTCCAATTGAAGGAGGGACTGTTTCCATTGTCAATTCCACCTGGTTTACCATTGGATTCTTTTCTGACCAAAGGAAACTCTTTCACTGGCACACCAACCAAACAGGTTGAGAAAGGCTTTTCTGGTTCCGAATTAGACAGACATATAGTATCCGATCCGGCAGCCTTGGCTAAGGTCACCCAAACACTCGTTTTCGGTTGATCCACAGGCAAATCTGCACGACAAAAAACAATTAAAATCAAGCAAAACAAGTATACCATTTGATTCTTCCCCATCTCTTTCAAGAACTAAGTTTTGGCAGAATTCTTTCTAAACAAAAACAATAACCTAAATTTTCAGCCAAAAATTAGCTTTGTTAAACAAACATTCAGCATTCAATTCGTATACTCATAAATAACATTGGCACAAAATCAGAGTTCATGGGTTCCACCGATGCACAAAGAACGTCAGGCACAAGAGGCGTCAGGCGAGACCCGGGATCCTTCCATTCGGTCCACGTCTGCGTACTCGCTTCCTCAGTTCTAGGCTCGACAACAGGTTCTGAAGTGCGATACGGTTTGACGTTTTTGGCAGGAACCCACTTAATTCTTCCAGCACCTGTGGAAATAGAAGCATACCCTTTGCCCCACGTTATTAATTGAAACGGGCCTTCCATCTGTCCAGAGTCAGGGTTTCTAATTAGAAGAGGAGGATGTTCTTTCAGTTTTGCCTGTGTGCTATTTGAAAAGTGTCTAAAGATTGGTGGATCTGGTTCTGTACTTGAACTATTTAGAAAATTAAAACCATACAAAGCCTTACTCAGTCTCATCTGTGGGGTGATTTCCGTTCCCCCTCTCTGTTGATCTAATATGCGTTTTAAGGTTTGATGTGTTCTTTCAATGATTGCTTGGCTTGTGGGAGAGTGGGGAATACCAAAAATGTGTCGAACACCCCATTCATTTAAAAATGTGGCCAATTTTTGAGATATGTATGCGGGACCATTGTCAGTTTTTACTTCTTGGGGTATACCCAATGAAGCAAAAGCTTGCAGGAAATGATGACAGGCATGGCTGCCAGTTTCACCTGTGTGAAGGGAAGCAAAAACTGCACCAGAGAACGTGTCTATGGAAACATGAATATTTTTAAATTTACCAAAAGAAGGCTATTTAGTAACACCTGTTTGCCACAACTGTAGGCTTTGTAAGCCTCGGGGGTTGATTGCTCCTGTAGAAACAGGAGGTTGTACCAATTGACAGTCAGGGCAAGTATGAATGATAGCTTTAGCTTGACTTTTAGTGATTTGGAACATTCGCATGAGTGCTTGTGCATTTTGGTGGAAAAAGGCATGACTCAATTTTGCTTGTTCAAAAATATTTGGCAATGTGTTAGAAATGACCATTGTCAGCTTGTCCGCTCTTGCATTTCCTTCCACTAAAAATCCAGGAAGTGAAGAATGCGCCCTAATGTGAGAAACAAAATATGGATTAGTTCTATATTGCAAAGTTATAAAAAGACATGAAAGCCAACGATGTACAGTTTCATTACTAACATCCTTTAAAATGGAACCTTCTATTCTCCTGACTACATTAGCAACATAAGCAGAATCTGTGACCAAATTAAAAGGCTGAGGAAACAGCTGAAAAGCTCAAACTACTGCAGCAAGCTCAACAATTTGAGGGGATCCCTCTACTGTTTGAATATCAGATTCCCAAACATCAGTCTTTTGATTAAACCAAGTCACAACGGACTTGTGGCTTTTACCAGAGCCATCAGTGAAGAGAGTCACAGCATGTAAAGGTTCTTCACTTAATTTAGGTTTTTCTCTGAAACTCAATTTTGCTTGCAGTAGTTTGTGAGCTGGATAGTGTATGGAACAAACACCTGGAAAACCTAAGAATGCATATTGTAAATCATCAGAATTTTGCATTGCCCAATTGAAATAATCATTTTTCAATGGCAAATAGATAACTGAACATTCTTGACCTGCCAAAGTTAACAATCTGGTTCTAGCCTTAATTATAATGTATGCAATCATTTCTAAAACTGAGCAAATGGTCTTTGAAAACCTGTAGGGAGGAAAAACCCATTCCATTATTAACAAAGGATCTTGTTCTGTGGCATCCCACTGGAAAATGAGACCACAAAGCTGCATCTTCTCTCCTAAGATTGCAAGAAAGAAAGGATTTTCAGGAACGCAGCGATGAGCTTGTCTTTTTTGAAGAGCTTCTGTGACTTTGTCGAGAGCAGCACGAGCTTCAGGGGTTAAAGTTCTTGGCGAAGTGATGTCGCAACTTCCTCTCAGCAAATGGAAGAGCGGACTCAGTTCATCATTGGTGATTCCCTGCATCGGTCTGACCCAGTTGATTTCTCCTAGAAGTTGTTGTAACTCTTGTAGGTTGTTGACTCTGGTTCGGATCTGAATTTTCTGTGGTATTATTGTCGTCTTCCATTGTCTTCCATCATCTTCCATCCCAGGTACTTCTAAGGTGAAACTTGTTGAATTTTCGTTGCAGAGATTTCAAGTCCAGCTTTTTGAATTTCAGCAACAACACAGTCACGAGTTTCTTCCATCTCTTCCTTTCAAAGGACTCCACCCTTAAAGCCAATTTTTCTTTCTCTGTATCTATAGATTGACAAACACCAGAACAACCATGTTTTTGCTTAACTGAAAAAGAGTTCCCCGGAACCACAATTTCCCGAGTGGAAGCAGCCACCTCAGCCTCCACCCCAGGCCCAACAGAATCCAATTCCGGTTTCAGTGTCCCTGCACAAACAATTTTAGGAAGTACAGTCACTTTTTCATTTCCATCTTTTACACACTTTGTTCCATCCCCCTTACAAGAGTCACATATTTTTACATTAACAGAACAACGCGAAGAAAAGTCCAAAGGAGTCTCATTTTTTCCCAGAGAGAGAGAAGAAAGATTTTGTTCAACAGAGTTCAAAGCAATACTTTCAGCATTTGCAACAACACTTGTAACATTCTCCGATACTCACACAGTCTCCGGTTTACTGGAATTTAATGAGACAGAACCAGAAGCTTTGTTTTCTGAGTCCAAGTTGATCTTATTATTATCAGTTTGTTTAAAACAGTGCTCCAACAGCGCTCTACAAACCGGCATAAGTTCTCTTAAGCTTTCATCTTTTTTGAGAGAGACTAGATTATAGATTCTCCAGTTTATCTGATCCCAAAAATGAAAAGTAAAAGCAGACTGCAGATTTAAATCTTGCGTATTCGCTTTAACCCAGATAAGTAAGTTTTTAAGCTCAGTTTTTGAAATTTCAGAGTGACCTTTTTCTTGTAACATTGTCTCTAATTGATGAAAAACATCCCATTCAACTTTTGATAAATTCGTTCCCATTTTTGTGTTCTTTTAATAATTTTCTTTTTCGCTATTTTGCCTCCCCACGTCACCCAAGCGTTCTCCCGAGATAAGTTACTTACAATTTTCTTGGCTTCGGCGGGAGAGATGATACAGTGTGCTCCTTGTTAACACTTGGGTCTCCGCAGCTGGTACTTCCACGATTTTTCTTTGTTTTTCTTCTATTCTACGTCCTCACACGAGGCACCAATATGCGGGGGACGGGACAGGTATAAGTCCAATGGTGTCAGGAGCCCACGCCTTTAAAAAGGAACCCACTAGGTCGCGGCAAATTATCCAAATATGGATAACATGGTAACCAGACCAGTGAAGAGATTTTTGCTTTTATTTCTGGCTCATCAGTCTCAAAATACAAAATGGAGACATGACAGCTCACTGATCCACACCAAAAAATGTCTCCTTCAACAGGGCTCATACAGCAATACATAAAATCATCTCAGACTAGAATTCAGCCAATCAGACACAGAAAACACATCTTGACAAGCATTCTATCCAATCTTATAAAACATAGGTAATCGTAGCTAAAACAAAGACTAGTTGATAAGAGACAAAGAACAGAGTTCTATTCATGCTAACCTTCTAAAGATATATATTAAATAACTTTGTTGCCATCCTAAAGCCAATTCTACAGAAGCCTTTTGTTATTTGTCACGTCTACTGCTTGGGAAACTTTTCTGCTTGCATGGAAAACTTTTTCTGCTTGCATGGGAAACTTTTCTGCAATGCTAACAAAACTCCAGTCTAAGGCCTACATACTTCTTTGTAACCATTTCTTAAAAATCCTCTAACCTTATGGATTCCAACTTTTCCCCCTCTCTGTTTGACCCAGAAGCTTTCATTTTCTTGTCGCTTGCTATTTGCGTTTCATAGCTCTATTGCAAAATTTCTGCTTATTATCTGCTGAAGACCTATTTTCACTAAACTGAAGCATTGCTATAGTAGGGCACAGCAACTTAATGCTGTGAAGACCCAATCCCTGAAAGAGAGATATGAATCACGTTTGGCAACAGTCACAAGGCATCGTTCAAAAAACTCTGGTCGATTCCAAGGCCTTAATTCAAAATCTTCGTTCATGTCAATACCCTCATCTACTGCTTTCGTGAGATTTCGTACACTCTCTGTGCTTCTACTTCCTAATTCTCCTGCTTGAATGACAAAAACTTCTCGGACTGTTTTGTTCATCATTCGCCGAAGACAACAGAGTATACAAGGTGCCACTATCAATATCAGTATTAGAACACCTAATATGTAAAGACCTATCTTGCAAAGTTGCCTTAGCCAAGGTGCAAAACTCCAATTTGGAAACAAATCATCCAACCAGGAACCTCCATCTTCTTTAATTTGGGCTGTCTGATCCTTTAATTTTTGAATGCTTTTGTGAATGGATTCAGAATGATCAGACAAATTCATACAACCCAATCCTTCAAATTCCTCACAACCATGTCCTTCTGCCAGTAAGAGAAAATCAATGGCTGCTCTGTTTTGAAGAGTAGCATGTCTAATACTATCAACATCGGTCAACATATCACTGATTGCGGAGGATGTGGCATTAGCTTGTTTGCTCAGCCAACATCCAACTCGATCTAATTGTCTCAATGCCACAGCTGAAGCCAATTGGGGTAGAAATATACCTGCTGAAAGCCTTCTGGCGGCATTCCAAGGCATAAAATCACTCTGACAGTTCTCATCATAATGAGGAACAGCTCTTGTTTTCCTTTGTTTCTTTTTCATCACTGCTTTGGCAGTGGGGGCAATTATGGTAAGCATACCAATGCTACAAGGGCCACCTTCAAGGTGGGCTGGAATGCCTTGCCAACCTCTGTCTCCGCAAATGATCCAATACCCTTTTGGCAATTGCCGTGGATATTGGTCCGTCTCCAGAAACACATCCCAACTGTTTGAAACATTTGCTGCCCTGAGAAGTTTTTTCGAACAAATGTTCCAATTGAAGGAGGGACTGTTTCCATTGTCAATTCCACCTGGTTTACCATTGGATTCTTTTCTGACCAAAGGAAACTCTTTCACTGGCACACCAACCAAACAGGTTGAGAAAGGCTTTTCTGGTTCCGAATTAGACAGACATATAGTATCCGATCCGGCAGCCTTGGCTAAGGTCACCCAAACACTCGTTTTCGGTTGATCCACAGGCAAATCTGCACGACAAAAAACAATTAAAATCAAGCAAAACAAGTATACCATTTGATTCTGCCCCATCTCTTTCAAGAACTAAGTTTTGGCAGAATTCTTTCTAAACAAAAACAATAACCTAAATTTTCAGCCAAAAATTAGCTTTGTTAAACAAACATTCAGCATTCAATTCGTATACTCATAAATAACATTGGCACAAAATCAGAGTTCATGGGTTCCACCGATGCACAAAGAACGTCAGGCACAAGAGGCGTCAGGCGAGACCCGGGATCCTTCCATTCGGTCCACGTCTGCGTACTCGCTTCCTCAGTTCTAGGCTCGACAACAGGTTCTGAAGTGCGATACGGTTTGACGTTTTTGGCAGGAACCCACTTAATTCTTCCAGCACCTGTGGAAATAGAAGCATACCCTTTGCCCCACGTTATTAATTGAAACGGGCCTTCCATCTGTCCAGAGTCAGGGTTTCTAATTAGAAGAGGAGGATGTTCTTTCAGTTTTGCCTGTGTGCTATTTGAAAAGTGTCTAAAGATTGGTGGATCTGGTTCTGTACTTGAACTATTTAGAAAATTAAAACCATACAAAGCCTTACTCAGTCTCATCTGTGGGGTGATTTCCGTTCCCCCTCTCTGTTGATCTAATATGCGTTTTAAGGTTTGATGTGTTCTTTCAATGATTGCTTGGCTTGTGGGAGAGTGGGGAATACCAAAAATGTGTCGAACACCCCATTCATTTAAAAATGTGGCCAATTTTTGAGATATGTATGCGGGACCATTGTCAGTTTTTACTTCTTGGGGTATACCCAATGAAGCAAAAGCTTGCAGGAAATGATGACAGGCATGGCTGCCAGTTTCACCTGTGTGAAGGGAAGCAAAAACTGCACCAGAGAACGTGTCTATGGAAACATGAATATTTTTAAATTTACCAAAAGAAGGCTATTTAGTAACACCTGTTTGCCACAACTGTAGGCTTTGTAAGCCTCGGGGGTTGATTGCTCCTGTAGAAACAGGAGGTTGTACCAATTGACAGTCAGGGCAAGTATGAATGATAGCTTTAGCTTGACTTTTAGTGATTTGGAACATTCGCATGAGTGCTTGTGCATTTTGGTGGAAAAAGGCATGACTCAATTTTGCTTGTTCAAAAATATTTGGCAATGTGTTAGAAATGACCATTGTCAGCTTGTCCGCTCTTGCATTTCCTTCCACTAAAAATCCAGGAAGTGAAGAATGCGCCCTAATGTGAGAAACAAAATATGGATTAGTTCTATATTGCAAAGTTATAAAAAGACATGAAAGCCAACGATGTACAGTTTCATTACTAACATCCTTTAAAATGGAACCTTCTATTCTCCTGACTACATTAGCAACATAAGCAGAATCTGTGACCAAATTAAAAGGCTGAGGAAACAGCTGAAAAGCTCAAACTACTGCAGCAAGCTCAACAATTTGAGGGGATCCCTCTACTGTTTGAATATCAGATTCCCAAACATCAGTCTTTTGATTAAACCAAGTCACAACGGACTTGTGGCTTTTACCAGAGCCATCAGTGAAGAGAGTCACAGCATGTAAAGGTTCTTCACTTAATTTAGGTTTTTCTCTGAAACTCAATTTTGCTTGCAGTAGTTTGTGAGCTGGATAGTGTATGGAACAAACACCTGGAAAACCTACGAATGCATATTGTAAATCATCAGAATTTTGCATTGCCCAATTGAAATAATCATTTTTCAATGGCAAATAGATAACTGAACATTCTTGACCTGCCAAAGTTAACAATCTGGTTCTAGCCTTAATTATAATGTATGCAATCATTTCTAAAACTGAGCAAATGGTCTTTGAAAACCTGTAGGGAGGAAAAACCCATTCCATTATTAACAAAGGATCTTGTTCTGTGGCATCCCACTGGAAAATGAGACCACAAAGCTGCATCTTCTCTCCTAAGATTGCAAGAAAGAAAGGATTTTCAGGAACGCAGCGATGAGCGTGTCTTTTTTGAAGAGCTTCTGTGACTTTGTCGAGAGCAGCACGAGCTTCAGGGGTTAAAGTTCTTGGCGAAGTGATGTCGCAACTTCCTCTCAGCAAATGGAAGAGCGGACTCAGTTCATCATTGGTGATTCCCAGCATCGGTCTGACCCAGTTGATTTCTCCTAGAAGTTGTTGTAACTCTTGTAGGTTGTTGACTCTGGTTCGGATCTGAATTTTCTGTGGTATTATTGTCGTCTTCCATCGTCTTCCATCATCTTCCATCCCAGGTACTTCTAAGGTGAAACTTGTTGAATTTTCGTTGCAGAGATTTCAAGTCCAGCTTTTTGAATTTCAGCAACAACACAGTCGCGAGTTTCTTCCATCTCTTCCTTTCAAAGGACTCCACCCTTAAAGCCAATTTTTCTTTCTCTGTATCTATAGATTGACAAACACCAGAACAACCATGTTTTTGCTTAACTGAAAAAGAGTTCCCCGGAACCACAATTTCCCGAGTGGAAGCAGCCACCTCAGCCTCCACCCCAGGCCCAACAGAATCCATTTCAGGTTTCAGTGTCCCTGCACAAACAATTTTAGGAAGTACAGTCACTTTTTCATTTCCATCTTTTACACACTTTGTTCCATCCCCCTTACAAGAGTCACATATTTTTACATTAACAGAACAACGCAAAGAAAAGTCCAAAAGAGTCTCATTTTTTCCCAGAGAGAGAGAAGAAAGATTTTGTTCAACAGAGTTCAAAGCAATACTTTCAGCATTTGCAACAACACTTGTAACATTCTCCGATACTCACACAGTCTCCGGTTTACTGGAATTTAATGAGACAGAACCAGAAGCTTTGTTTTCTGAGTCCAAGTTGATCTTATTATTATCAGTTTGTTTAAAACAGTGCTCCAACAGCGCTCTACAAACCGGCATAAGTTCTCTTAAGCTTTCATCTTTTTTGAGAGAGACTAGATTATAGATTCTCCAGTTTATCTGATCCCAAAAATGAAAAGTAAAAGCAGACTGCAGATTTAAATCTTGCGTATTCGCTTTAACCCAGATAAGTAAGTTTTTAAGCTCAGTTTTTGAAATTTCAGAGTGACCTTTTTCTTGTAACATTGTCTCTAATTGATGAAAAACATCCCATTCAACTTTTGATAAATTCGTTCCCATTTTTGTGTTCTTTTAATAATTTTCTTTTTCGCTATTTTGCCTCCCCACGTCACCCAAGCGTTCTCCCGAGATAAGTTACTTACAATTTTCTTGGCTTCGGCGGGAGAGATGATACAGTGTGCTCCTTGTTAACACTTGGGTCTCCGCAGCTGGTACTTCCACGATTTTTCTTTGTTTTTCTTCTATTCTACGTCCTCACACGAGGCACCAATATGCGGGGGACGGGACAGGTATAAGTCCAATGGTGTCAGGAGCCCACGCCTTTAAAAAGGAACCCACTAGGTCGCGGCAAATTATCCAAATATGGATAACATGGTAACCAGACCAGTGAAGAGATTTTTGCTTTTATTTCCGGCTCATCAGTCTCAAAATACAAAATGGAGACATGACAGCTCACTGATCCACACCAAAAAATGTCTCCTTCAACAGGGCTCATACAACAATACATAAAATCATCTCAGACTAGAATTCAGCCAATCAGACACAGAAAACACATCTTGACAAGCATTCTATCCAATCTTATAAAACATAGGTAATCGTAGCTAAAACAAAGACTAGTTGATAAGAGACAAAGAACAGAGTTCTATTCATGCTAACCTTCTAAAGATATATATTAAATAACTTTGTTGCCATCCTAAAGCCAATTCTACAGAAGCCTATTGTTATTTGTCACGTCTACTGCTTGGGAAACTTTTCTGCTTGCATGGAAAACTTTTTCTGCTTGCATGGGAAACTTTTCTGCAATGCTAACAAAACTCCAGTCTAAGGCCTACATACTTCTTTGTAACCATTTCTTAAAAATCCTCTAACCTTATGGATTCCAACTTTTCCCCCTCTCTGTTTGACCCAGAAGCTTTCATTTTCTTGTCGCTTGCTATTTGCGTTTCATAGCTCTATTGCAAAATTTCTGCTTATTATCTGCTGAAGACCTATTTTCACTAAACTGAAGCATTGCTATAGTAGGGCACAGCAACTTAATGCTGTGAAGACCCAATCCCTGAAAGAGAGATATGAATCACGTTTGGCAACAGTCACAAGGCATCGTTCAAAAAACTCTGGTCGATTCCAAGGCCTTAATTCAAAATCTTCGTTCATGTCAATACCCTCATCTACTGCTTTCGTGAGATTTCGTACACTCTCTGTGCTTCTACTTCCTAATTCTCCTGCTTGAATGACAAAAACTTCTCGGACTGTTTTGTTCATCATTCGCCGAAGACAACAGAGTATACAAGGTGCCACTATCAATATCAGTATTAGAACACCTAATATGTAAAGACCTATCTTGCAAAGTTGCCTTAGCCAAGGTGCAAAACTCCAATTTGGAAACAAATCATCCAACCAGGAACCTCCATCTTCTTTAATTTGGGCTGTCTGATCCTTTAATTTTTGAATGCTTTTGTGAATGGATTCAGAATGATCAGACAAATTCATACAACCCAATCCTTCAAATTCCTCACAACCATGTCCTTCTGCCAGTAAGAGAAAATCAATGGCTGCTCTGTTTTGAAGAGTAGCATGTCTAATACTATCAACATCGGTCAACATATCACTGATTGCGGAGGATGTGGCATTAGCTTGTTTGCTCAGCCAACATCCAACTCGATCTAATTGTCTCAATGCCACAGCTGAAGCCAATTGGGGTAGAAATATACCTGCTGAAAGCCTTCTGGCGGCATTCCAAGGCATAAAATCACTCTGACAGTTCTCATCATAATGAGGAACAGCTCTTGTTTTCCTTTGTTTCTTTTTCATCACTGCTTTGGCAGTGGGGGCAATTATGGTAAGCATACCAATGCTACAAGGGCCACCTTCAAGGTGGGCTGGAATGCCTTGCCAACCTCTGTCTCCGCAAATGATCCAATACCCTTTTGGCAATTGCCGTGGATATTGGTCCGTCTCCAGAAACACATCCCAACTGTTTGAAACATTTGCTGCCCTGAGAAGTTTTTTCGAACAAATGTTCCAATTGAAGGAAGGACTGTTTCCATTGTCAATTCCACCTGGTTTACCATTGGATTCTTTTCTGACCAAAGGAAACTCTTTCACTGGCACACCAACCAAACAGGTTGAGAAAGGCTTTTCTGGTTCCGAATTAGACAGGCATATAGTATCCGATCCGGCAGCCTTGGCTAAGGTCACCCAAACACTCGTTTTCGGTTGATCCACAGGCAAATCTGCACGACAAAAAACAATAAAAATCAAGCAAAACAAGTATACCATTTGATTCTGCCCCATCTCTTTCAAGAACTAAGTTTTGGCAGAATTCTTTCTAAACAAAAACAATAACCTAAATTTTCAGCCAAAAATTAGCTTTGTTAAACAAACATTCAGCATTCAATTCGTATACTCATAAATAACATTGGCACAAAATCAGAGTTCATGGGTTCCACCGATGCACAAAGAACGTCAGGCACAAGAGGCGTCAGGCGAGACCCGGGATCCTTCCATTCGGTCCACGTCTGCGTACTCGCTTCCTCAGTTCTAGGCTCGACAACAGGTTCTGAAGTGCGATACGGTTTGACGTTTTTGGCAGGAACCCACTTAATTCTTCCAGCACCTGTGGAAATAGAAGCATACCCTTTGCCCCACGTTATTAATTGAAACGGGCCTTCCATCTGTCCAGAGTCAGGGCTTCCAATTAGAAGAGGAGGATGTTCTTTCAGTTTTGCCTGTGTGCTATTTGAAAAGTGTCTAAAGATTGGTGGATCTGGTTCTGTACTTGAACTATTTAGAAAATTAAAACCATACAAAGCCTTACTCAGTCTCATCTGTGGGGTGATTTCCGTTCCCCCTCTCTGTTGATCTAATATGCGTTTTAAGGTTTGATGTGTTCTTTCAATGATTGCTTGGCTTGTGGGAGAGTGGGGAATACCAAAAATGTGTCGAACACCCCATTCATTTAAAAATGTGGCCAATTTTTGAGATATGTATGCGGGACCATTGTCAGTTTTTACTTCTTGGGGTATACCCAATGAAGCAAAAGCTTGCAGGAAATGATGACAGGCATGGCTGCCAGTTTCACCTGTGTGAAGGGAAGCAAAAACTGCACCAGAGAACGTGTCTATGGAAACATGAATATTTTTAAATTTACCAAAAGAAGGCTATTTAGTAACACCTGTTTGCCACAACTGTAGGCTTTGTAAGCCTCGGGGGTTGATTGCTCCTGTAGAAACAGGAGGTTGTACCAATTGACAGTCAGGGCAAGTATGAATGATAGCTTTAGCTTGACTTTTAGTGATTTGGAACATTCGCATGAGTGCTTGTGCATTTTGGTGGAAAAAGGCATGACTCAATTTTGCTTGTTCAAAAATATTTGGCAATGTGTTAGAAATGACCATTGTCAGCTTGTCCGCTCTTGCATTTCCTTCCACTAAAAATCCAGGAAGTGAAGAATGCGCCCTAATGTGAGAAACAAAATATGGATTAGTTCTATATTGCAAAGTTATAAAAAGACATGAAAGCCAACGATGTACAGTTTCATTACTAACATCCTTTAAAATGGAACCTTCTATTCTCCTGACTACATTAGCAACATAAGCAGAATCTGTGACCAAATTAAAAGGCTGAGGAAACAGCTGAAAAGCTCAAACTACTGCAGCAAGCTCAACAATTTGAGGGGATCCCTCTACTGTTTGAATATCAGATTCCCAAACATCAGTCTTTTGATTAAACCAAGTCACAACGGACTTGTGGCTTTTACCAGAGCCATCAGTGAAGAGAGTCACAGCATGTAAAGGTTCTTCACTTAATTTAGGTTTTTCTCTGAAACTCAATTTTGCTTGCAGTAGTTTGTGAGCTGGATAGTGTATGGAACAAACACCTGGAAAACCTACGAATGCATATTGTAAATCATCAGAATTTTGCATTGCCCAATTGAAATAATCATTTTTCAATGGCAAATAGATAACTGAACATTCTTGACCTGCCAAAGTTAACAATCTGGTTCTAGCCTTAATTATAATGTATGCAATCATTTCTAAAACTGAGCAAATGGTCTTTGAAAACCTGTAGGGAGGAAAAACCCATTCCATTATTAACAAAGGATCTTGTTCTGTGGCATCCCACTGGAAAATGAGACCACAAAGCTGCATCTTCTCTCCTAAGATTGCAAGAAAGAAAGGATTTTCAGGAACGCAGCGATGAGCGTGTCTTTTTTGAAGAGCTTCTGTGACTTTGTCGAGAGCAGCACGAGCTTCAGGGGTTAAAGTTCTTGGCGAAGTGATGTCGCAACTTCCTCTCAGCAAATGGAAGAGCGGACTCAGTTCATCATTGGTGATTCCCAGCATCGGTCTGACCCAGTTGATTTCTCCTAGAAGTTGTTGTAACTCTTGTAGGTTGTTGACTCTGGTTCGGATCTGAATTTTCTGTGGTATTATTGTCGTCTTCCATCGTCTTCCATCATCTTCCATCCCAGGTACTTCTAAGGTGAAACTTGTTGAATTTTCGTTGCAGAGATTTCAAGTCCAGCTTTTTGAATTTCAGCAACAACACAGTCGCGAGTTTCTTCCATCTCTTCCTTTCAAAGGACTCCACCCTTAAAGCCAATTTTTCTTTCTCTGTATCTATAGATTGACAAACACCAGAACAACCATGTTTTTGCTTAACTGAAAAAGAGTTCCCCGGAACCACAATTTCCCGAGTGGAAGCAGCCACCTCAGCCTCCACCCCAGGCCCAACAGAATCCATTTCAGGTTTCAGTGTCCCTGCACAAACAATTTTAGGAAGTACAGTCACTTTTTCATTTCCATCTTTTACACACTTTGTTCCATCCCCCTTACAAGAGTCACATATTTTTACATTAACAGAACAACGCAAAGAAAAGTCCAAAAGAGTCTCATTTTTTCCCAGAGAGAGAGAAGAAAGATTTTGTTCAACAGAGTTCAAAGCAATACTTTCAGCATTTGCAACAACACTTGTAACATTCTCCGATACTCACACAGTCTCCGGTTTACTGGAATTTAATGAGACAGAACCAGAAGCTTTGTTTTCTGAGTCCAAGTTGATCTTATTATTATCAGTTTGTTTAAAACAGTGCTCCAACAGCGCTCTACAAACCGGCATAAGTTCTCTTAAGCTTTCATCTTTTTTGAGAGAGACTAGATTATAGATTCTCCAGTTTATCTGATCCCAAAAATGAAAAGTAAAAGCAGACTGCAGATTTAAATCTTGCGTATTCGCTTTAACCCAGATAAGTAAGTTTTTAAGCTCAGTTTTTGAAATTTCAGAGTGACCTTTTTCTTGTAACATTGTCTCTAATTGATGAAAAACATCCCATTCAACTTTTGATAAATTCGTTCCCATTTTTGTGTTCTTTTAATAATTTTCTTTTTCGCTATTTTGCCTCCCCACGTCACCCAAGCGTTCTCCCGAGATAAGTTACTTACAATTTTCTTGGCTTCGGCGGGAGAGATGATACAGTGTGCTCCTTGTTAACACTTGGGTCTCCGCAGCTGGTACTTCCACGATTTTTCTTTGTTTTTCTTCTATTCTACGTCCTCACACGAGGCACCAATATGCGGGGGACGGGACAGGTATAAGTCCAATGGTGTCAGGAGCCCACGCCTTTAAAAAGGAACCCACTAGGTCGCGGCAAATTATCCAAATATGGATAACATGGTAACCAGACCAGTGAAGAGATTTTTGCTTTTATTTCCGGCTCATCAGTCTCAAAATACAAAATGGAGACATGACAGCTCACTGATCCACACCAAAAAATGTCTCCTTCAACAGGGCTCATACAACAATACATAAAATCATCTCAGACTAGAATTCAGCCAATCAGACACAGAAAACACATCTTGACAAGCATTCTATCCAATCTTATAAAACATAGGTAATCGTAGCTAAAACAAAGACTAGTTGATAAGAGACAAAGAACAGAGTTCTATTCATGCTAACCTTCTAAAGATATATATTAAATAACTTTGTTGCCATCCTAAAGCCAATTCTACAGAAGCCTATTGTTATTTGTCACGTCTACTGCTTGGGAAACTTTTCTGCTTGCATGGAAAACTTTTTCTGCTTGCATGGGAAACTTTTCTGCAATGCTAACAAAACTCCAGTCTAAGGCCTACATACTTCTTTGTAACCATTTCTTAAAAATCCTCTAACCTTATGGATTCCAACTTTTCCCCCTCTCTGTTTGACCCAGAAGCTTTCATTTTCTTGTCGCTTGCTATTTGCGTTTCATAGCTCTATTGCAAAATTTCTGCTTATTATCTGCTGAAGACCTATTTTCACTAAACTGAAGCATTGCTATAGTAGGGCACAGCAACTTAATGCTGTGAAGACCCAATCCCTGAAAGAGAGATATGAATCACGTTTGGCAACAGTCACAAGGCATCGTTCAAAAAACTCTGGTCGATTCCAAGGCCTTAATTCAAAATCTTCGTTCATGTCAATACCCTCATCTACTGCTTTCGTGAGATTTCGTACACTCTCTGTGCTTCTACTTCCTAATTCTCCTGCTTGAATGACAAAAACTTCTCGGACTGTTTTGTTCATCATTCGCCGAAGACAACAGAGTATACAAGGTGCCACTATCAATATCAGTATTAGAACACCTAATATGTAAAGACCTATCTTGCAAAGTTGCCTTAGCCAAGGTGCAAAACTCCAATTTGGAAACAAATCATCCAACCAGGAACCTCCATCTTCTTTAATTTGGGCTGTCTGATCCTTTAATTTTTGAATGCTTTTGTGAATGGATTCAGAATGATCAGACAAATTCATACAACCCAATCCTTCAAATTCCTCACAACCATGTCCTTCTGCCAGTAAGAGAAAATCAATGGCTGCTCTGTTTTGAAGAGTAGCATGTCTAATACTATCAACATCGGTCAACATATCACTGATTGCGGAGGATGTGGCATTAGCTTGTTTGCTCAGCCAACATCCAACTCGATCTAATTGTCTCAATGCCACAGCTGAAGCCAATTGGGGTAGAAATATACCTGCTGAAAGCCTTCTGGCGGCATTCCAAGGCATAAAATCACTCTGACAGTTCTCATCATAATGAGGAACAGCTCTTGTTTTCCTTTGTTTCTTTTTCATCACTGCTTTGGCAGTGGGGGCAATTATGGTAAGCATACCAATGCTACAAGGGCCACCTTCAAGGTGGGCTGGAATGCCTTGCCAACCTCTGTCTCCGCAAATGATCCAATACCCTTTTGGCAATTGCCGTGGATATTGGTCCGTCTCCAGAAACACATCCCAACTGTTTGAAACATTTGCTGCCCTGAGAAGTTTTTTCGAACAAATGTTCCAATTGAAGGAAGGACTGTTTCCATTGTCAATTCCACCTGGTTTACCATTGGATTCTTTTCTGACCAAAGGAAACTCTTTCACTGGCACACCAACCAAACAGGTTGAGAAAGGCTTTTCTGGTTCCGAATTAGACAGGCATATAGTATCCGATCCGGCAGCCTTGGCTAAGGTCACCCAAACACTCGTTTTCGGTTGATCCACAGGCAAATCTGCACGACAAAAAACAATAAAAATCAAGCAAAACAAGTATACCATTTGATTCTGCCCCATCTCTTTCAAGAACTAAGTTTTGGCAGAATTCTTTCTAAACAAAAACAATAACCTAAATTTTCAGCCAAAAATTAGCTTTGTTAAACAAACATTCAGCATTCAATTCGTATACTCATAAATAACATTGGCACAAAATCAGAGTTCATGGGTTCCACCGATGCACAAAGAACGTCAGGCACAAGAGGCGTCAGGCGAGACCCGGGATCCTTCCATTCGGTCCACGTCTGCGTACTCGCTTCCTCAGTTCTAGGCTCGACAACAGGTTCTGAAGTGCGATACGGTTTGACGTTTTTGGCAGGAACCCACTTAATTCTTCCAGCACCTGTGGAAATAGAAGCATACCCTTTGCCCCACGTTATTAATTGAAACGGGCCTTCCATCTGTCCAGAGTCAGGGCTTCCAATTAGAAGAGGAGGATGTTCTTTCAGTTTTGCCTGTGTGCTATTTGAAAAGTGTCTAAAGATTGGTGGATCTGGTTCTGTACTTGAACTATTTAGAAAATTAAAACCATACAAAGCCTTACTCAGTCTCATCTGTGGGGTGATTTCCGTTCCCCCTCTCTGTTGATCTAATATGCGTTTTAAGGTTTGATGTGTTCTTTCAATGATTGCTTGGCTTGTGGGAGAGTGGGGAATACCAAAAATGTGTCGAACACCCCATTCATTTAAAAATGTGGCCAATTTTTGAGATATGTATGCGGGACCATTGTCAGTTTTTACTTCTTGGGGTATACCCAATGAAGCAAAAGCTTGCAGGAAATGATGACAGGCATGGCTGCCAGTTTCACCTGTGTGAAGGGAAGCAAAAACTGCACCAGAGAACGTGTCTATGGAAACATGAATATTTTTAAATTTACCAAAAGAAGGCTATTTAGTAACACCTGTTTGCCACAACTGTAGGCTTTGTAAGCCTCGGGGGTTGATTGCTCCTGTAGAAACAGGAGGTTGTACCAATTGACAGTCAGGGCAAGTATGAATGATAGCTTTAGCTTGACTTTTAGTGATTTGGAACATTCGCATGAGTGCTTGTGCATTTTGGTGGAAAAAGGCATGACTCAATTTTGCTTGTTCAAAAATATTTGGCAATGTGTTAGAAATGACCATTGTCAGCTTGTCCGCTCTTGCATTTCCTTCCACTAAAAATCCAGGAAGTGAAGAATGCGCCCTAATGTGAGAAACAAAATATGGATTAGTTCTATATTGCAAAGTTAAAAAAAGACATGAAAGCCAACGATGTACAGTTTCATTACTAACATCCTTTAAAATGGAACCTTCTATTCTCCTGACTACATTAGCAACATAAGCAGAATCTGTGACCAAATTAAAAGGCTGAGGAAACAGCTGAAAAGCTCAAACTACTGCAGCAAGCTCAACAATTTGAGGGGATCCCTCTACTGTTTGAATATCAGATTCCCAAACATCAGTCTTTTGATTAAACCAAGTCACAACGGACTTGTGGCTTTTACCAGAGCCATCAGTGAAGAGAGTCACAGCATGTAAAGGTTCTTCACTTAATTTAGGTTTTTCTCTGAAACTCAATTTTGCTTGCAGTAGTTTGTGAGCTGGATAGTGTATGGAACAAACACCTGGAAAACCTAAGAATGCATATTGTAAATCATCAGAATTTTGCATTGCCCAATTGAAATAATCATTTTTCAATGGCAAATAGATAACTGAACATTCTTGACCTGCCAAAGTTAA
The DNA here is from genome assembly GCF_035770615.1 of Melospiza melodia melodia. Lineage (NCBI taxonomy): Eukaryota > Metazoa > Chordata > Aves > Passeriformes > Passerellidae > Melospiza > Melospiza melodia. The sequence continues at coordinate 36,963,466 of NC_086225.1, forward strand.
CAATCTGGTTCTAGCCTTAATTATAATGTATGCAATCATTTCTAAAACTGAGCAAATGGTCTTTGAAAACCTGTAGGGAGGAAAAACCCATTCCATTATTAACAAAGGATCTTGTTCTGTGGCATCCCACTGGAAAATGAGACCACAAAGCTGCATCTTCTCTCCTAAGATTGCAAGAAAGAAAGGATTTTCAGGAACGCAGCGATGAGCTTGTCTTTTTTGAAGAGCTTCTGTGACTTTGTCGAGAGCAGCACGAGCTTCAGGGGTTAAAGTTCTTGGCGAAGTGATGTCGCAACTTCCTCTCAGCAAATGGAAGAGCGGACTCAGTTCATCATTGGTGATTCCCAGCATCGGTCTGACCCAGTTGATTTCTCCTAGAAGTTGTTGTAACTCTTGTAGGTTGTTGACTCTGGTTCGGATCTGAATTTTCTGTGGTATTATTGTCGTCTTCCATCGTCTTCCATCATCTTCCATCCCAGGTACTTCTAAGGTGAAACTTGTTGAATTTTCGTTGCAGAGATTTCAAGTCCAGCTTTTTGAATTTCAGCAACAACACAGTCGCGAGTTTCTTCCATCTCTTCCTTTCAAAGGACTCCACCCTTAAAGCCAATTTTTCTTTCTCTGTATCTATAGATTGACAAACACTAGAACAACTATGTTTTTGCTTAACTGAAAAAGAGTTCCCCGGAACCACAATTTCCCGAGTGGAAGCAGCCACCTCAGCCTCCACCTCAGGCCCAACAGAATCCAATTCAGGTTTCAGTGTCCCTGCACAAACAATTTTAGGAAGTACAGTCACTTTTTCATTTCCATCTTTTACACACTTTGTTCCATCCCCCTTACAAGAGTCACATATTTTTACATTAACAGAACAACGCGAAGAAAAGTCCAAAAGAGTCTCATTTTTTCCCAGAGAGAGAGAAGAAAGATTTTGTTCAACAGAGTTCAAAGCAATACTTTCAGCATTTGCAACAACACTTGTAACATTCTCCGATACTCACACAGTCTCCGGTTTACTGGAATTTAATGAGACAGAACCAGAAGCTTTGTTTTCTGAGTCCAAGTTGATCTTATTATTATCAGTTTGTTTAAAACAGTGCTCCAACAGCGCTCTACAAACCGGCATAAGTTCTCTTAAGCTTTCATCTTTTTTGAGAGAGACTAGATTATAGATTCTCCAGTTTATCTGATCCCAAAAATGAAAAGTAAAAGCAGACTGCAGATTTAAATCTTGCGTATTCGCTTTAACCCAGATAAGTAAGTTTTTAAGCTCAGTTTTTGAAATTTCAGAGTGACCTTTTTCTTGTAACATTGTCTCTAATTGATGAAAAACATCCCATTAAACTTTTGATAAATTTGTTCCCATTTTTGTGTTCTTTTAATAATTTTCTTTTTCGCTATTTTGCCTCCCAACGTCACCCAAGCGCTCTCCCGAGATAAGTTACTTACAATTTTCTTGGCTTCGGCGGGAGAGATGATACAGTGTGCTCCTTGTTAACACTTGGGTCTCCGCAGCTGGTACTTCCACAATTTTTCTTTGTTTTTCTTCTATTCTACGTCCTCACACGAGGCACCAATATGCGGGGGACGGGACAGGTATAAGTCCAATAGTGTCAGGAACCCACGCCTTAAAAAAGGAACCCACTAGGCCGCGGCAAAATATCCAAATATGGATAACATGGTAACCAGACCAGTGAAGAGATTTTTGCTTTTATTTCCAGCACATCAGTCTCAAAATACAAAATGGAGACATGACAGCTCACTGATCCACACCAAAAAATGTCTCCTTCAACAGGGCTCATACAGCAATACATAAAATCATCTCAGACTAGAATTCAGCCAATCAGACACAGAAAACACATCTTGACAAGCATTCTATCCAATCTTATAAAACATAGGTAATCGTAGCTAAAACAAAGACTAGTTGATAAGAGACAAAGAACAGAGTTCTATTCATGCTAACCTTCTAAAGATATACATTAAATAACCTTGTTGCCATCCTAAAGCCAATTCTACAGAAGCCTATTGTTATTTGTCACGTCTACTGCTTGGGAAACTTTTCTGCTTGCATGGAAAACTTTTTCTGCTTGCATGGGAAACTTTTCTGCAATGCTAACAAAACTCCTGTCTAAGGCCTACATACTTCTTTGTAACCATTTCTTAAAAATCCTCTAACCTTATGGATTCCAACATTTCCCCCTCTCTGTTTGACCCAGAAGCTTTCATTTTCTTGTCGCTTGCTATTTGCGTTTCATAGCTCTATTGCAAAATTTCTGCTTATTATCTGCTGAAGACCTATTTTCACTAAACTGAAGCATTGCTATAGTAGGGCACAGCAACTTAATGCTGTGAAGACCCAATCCCTGAAAGAGAGATATGAATCACGTTTGGCAACAGTCACAAGGCATCGTTCAAAAAACTCTGGTCGATTCCAAGGCCTTAATTCAAAACCTTCGTTCATGTCAATACCCTCATCTACTGTTTTCGTGAGATTTCATACACTCTCTGTGCTTCTACTTCCTAATTCTCCTGCTTGAATGACAAAAACTTCTCGGACTGTTTTGTTCATCATTCACCGAAGACAACAGAGTATACAAGGTGCCACTATCAATATCAGTATTAGAACACCTAATATGTAAAGACCTATCTTGCAAAGTTGCCTTAGCCAAGGTGCAAAACTCCAATTTGGAAACAAATCATCCAACCAGGAACCTCCATCTTCTTTAATTTGGGCTGTCAGATCCTTTAATTTTTGAATGCTTTTGTGAATGGATTCAGAATGATCAGACAAATTCATACAACCCAATCCTTCAAATTCCTCACAACCATGTCCTTCTGCCAGTAAGAGAAAATCAATGGCTGCTCTGTTTTGAAGAGTAGCATGTCTAATACTGTCAACATCGGTCAACATATCACTGATTGCGGAGGATGTGGCATTAGCTTGTTTGCTCAGCCAACATCCAACTCGATCTAATTGTCTCAATGCCACAGCTGAAGCCAATTGGGGTAGAAATATACCTGCTGAAAGCCTTCTGGCGGCATTCCAAGGCATAAAATCACTCTGACAGTTCTCATCATAATGAGGAACAGCTCTTGTTTTCCTTTGTTTCTTTTTCATCACTGCTTTGGCAGTGGGGGCAATTATGGTAAGCATACCAATGCTACAAGGGCCACCTTCAAGGTGGGCTGGAATGCCTTACCAACCTCTGTCTCCGCAAATGATCCAATACCCTTTTGGCAATTGCCGTGGATATTGGTCCGTCTCCAGAAACACATCCCAACTGTTTGAAACATTTGCTGCCCTGAGAAGTTTTTTCGAACAAATGTTCCAATTGAAGGAAGGACTGTTTCCATTGTCAATTCCACCTGGTTTACCATTGGATTCTTTTCTGACCAAAGGAAACTCTTTCACTGGCACACCAACCAAACAGGTTGAGAAAGGCTTTTCTGGTTCCGAATTAGACAGACATATAGTATCCGATCCGGCAGCCTTGGCTAAGGTCACCCAAACACTCGTTTTCGGTTGATCCACAGGCAAATCTGCACGACAAAAAGCAATTAAAATCAAGCAAAACAAGTATACCATTTGATTCTGCCCCATCTCTTTCAAGAACTAAGTTTTGGCAAAATTCTTTCTAAACAAAAACAATAACCTAAATTTTCAGCCAAAAATTAGCTTTGTTAAACAAACATTCAGCATTCAATTCGTATACTCATAAATAACATTGACACAAAATCAGAGTTCATGGGTTCCACCGATGCACAAAGAACGTCAGGCACAAGAGGCGTCAGGCGAGACCCGGGATCCTTCCATTCGGTCCACGTCTGCGTACTCGCTTCCTCAGTTCTAGGCTCGACAACAGGTTCTGAAGTGCGATACGGTTTGACGTTTTTGGCAGGAACCCACTTAATTCTTCCAGCACCTGTGGAAATAGAAGCATACCCTTTGCCCCACGTTATTAATTGAAACGGGCCTTCCATCTGTCCAGAGTCAGGGTTTCTAATTAGAAGAGGAGGATGTTCTTTCAGTTTTGCCTGTGTGCTATTTGAAAAGTGTCTAAAGATTGGTGGATCTGGTTCTGTACTTGAACTATTTAGAAAATTAAAACCATACAAAGCCTTACTCAGTCTCATCTGTGGGGTGATTTCCATTCCCCTCTCTGTTGATCTAATATGCGTTTTAAGGTTTGATGTGTTCTTTCAATGATTGCTTGGCTTGTGGGAGAGTGGGGAATACCAAAAATGTGTCGAACACCCCATTCATTTAAAAATGTGGCCAATTTTTGAGATATGTATGCGGGACCATTGTCAGTTTTTACTTCTTGGGGTATACCCAATGAAGCAAAAGCTTGCAGGAAATGATGACAGGCATGGCTGCCAGTTTCACCTGTGTGAAGGGAAGCAAAAACTGCACCAGAGAACGTGTCTATGGAAACATGAATATTTTTAAATTTACCAAAAGAAGGCTATTTAGTAACACCTGTTTGCCACAACTGTAGGCTTTGTAAGCCTCGGGGGTTGATTGCTCCTGTAGAAACAGGAGGTTGTACCAATTGACAGTCAGGGCAAGTATGAATGATAGCTTTAGCTTGACTTTTAGTGATTTGGAACATTCGCATGAGTGCTTGTGCATTTTGGTGGAAAAAGGCACGACTCAATTTTGCTTGTTCAAAAATATTTGACAATGTGTTAGAAATGACCATTGTCAGCTTGTCCGCTCTTGCATTTCCTTCCACTAAAAATCCAGGAAGTGAAGAATGCGCCCTAATGTGAGAAACAAAATATGGATTAGTTCTATATTGCAAAGTTATAAAAAGACATGAAAGCCAACGATGTACAGTTTCATTACTAACATCCTTTAAAATGGAACCTTCTATTCTCCTGACTACATTAGCAACATAAGCAGAATCTGTGACCAAATTAAAAGGCTGAGGAAACAGCTGAAAAGCTCAAACTACTGCAGCAAGCTCAACAATTTGAGGGGATCCCTCTACTGTTTGAATATCAGATTCCCAAACATCAGTCTTTTGATTAAACCAAGTCACAACGGACTTGTGGCTTTTACCAGAGCCATCAGTGAAGAGAGTCACAGCATGTAAAGGTTCTTCACTTAATTTAGGTTTTTCTCTGAAACTCAATTTTGCTTGCAGTAGTTTGTGAGCTGGATAGTGTATGGAACAAACACCTGGAAAACCTAAGAATGCATATTGTAAATCATCAGAATTTTGCATTGCCCAATTGAAATAATCATTTTTCAATGGCAAATAGATAACTGAACATTCTTGACCTGCCAAAGTTAACAATCTGGTTCTAGCCTTAATTATAATGTATGCAATCATTTCTAAAACTGAGCAAATGGTCTTTGAAAACCTGTAGGGAGGAAAAACCCATTCCATTATTAACAAAGGATCTTGTTCTGTGGCATCCCACTGGAAAATGAGACCACAAAGCTGCATCTTCTCTCCTAAGATTGCAAGAAAGAAAGGATTTTCAGGAACGCAGCGATGAGCTTGTCTTTTTTGAAGAGCTTCTGTGACTTTGTCGAGAGCAGCACGAGCTTCAGGGGTTAAAGTTCTTGGCGAAGTGATGTCGCAACTTCCTCTCAGCAAATGGAAGAGCGGACTCAGTTCATCATTGGTGATTCCCAGCATCGGTCTGACCCAGTTGATTTCTCCTAGAAGTTGTTGTAACTCTTGTAGGTTGTTGACTCTGGTTCGGATCTGAATTTTCTGTGGTATTATTGTCGTCTTCCATCGTCTTCCATCATCTTCCATCCCAGGTACTTCTAAGGTGAAACTTGTTGAATTTTCGTTGCAGAGATTTCAAGTCCAGCTTTTTGAATTTCAGCAACAACACAGTTGAGAGTTTCTTCCATCTCTTCCTTTCAAAGGACTCCACCCTTAAAGCCAATTTTTCTTTCTCTGTATCTATAGATTGACAAACACCAGAACAACCATGTTTTTGCTTAACTGAAAAAGAGTTCCCCGGAACCACAATTTCCCGAGTGGAAGCAGCCACCTCAGCCTCCACCCCAGGCCCAACAGAATCCAATTCAGGCTTCAGTGTCCCTGCACAAACAATTTTAGGAAGTACAGTCACTTTTTCATTTCCATCTTTTACACACTTTGTTCCATCCCCCTTACAAGAGTCACATATTTTTACATTAACAGAACAACGCAAAGAAAAGTCCAAAAGAGTCTCATTTTTTCCCAGAGAGAGAGAAGAAAGATTTTGTTCAACAGAGTTCAAAGCAATACTTTCAGCATTTGCAACAACACTTGTAACATTCTCCGATACTCACACAGTCTCCGGTTTACTGGAATTTAATGAGACAGAACCAGAAGCTTTGTTTTCTGAGTCCAAGTTGATCTTATTATTATCCGTTTGTTTAAAACAGTGCTCCAACAGCGCTCTACAAACCGGCATAAGTTCTCTTAAGCTTTCATCTTTTTTGAGAGAGACTAGTTTATAGATTCTCCAGTTTATCTGATCCCAAAAATGAAAAGTCAAAGCAGACTGCAGATTTAAATCTTGCGTATTCGCTTTAACCCAGATAAGTAAGGTTTTAAGCTCAGTTTTTGAAATTTCAGAGTGACCTTTTTCTTGTAACATTGTCTCTAATTGATGAAAAACATCCCATTCAACTTTTGATAAATTCGTTCCCATTTTTGTGTTCTTTGAATAATTTTCTTTTTTGCTATTTTGCCTCCCCACGTCACCCAAGCGCTCTCCCGAGATAAGTTACTTACAATTTTCTTGGCTTCGGCGGGAGAGATGATACAGTGTGCTCCTTGTTAACACTTGGGTCTCCGCAGCTGGTACTTCCACGATTTTTCTTTGTTTTTCTTCTATTCTACGTCCTCACACGAGGCACCAATATGCGGGGGACGGGACAGGTATAAGTCCAATAGTGTCAGGAACCCACGCCGTAAAAAAGGAACCCACTAGGCCGCGGCAAAATATCCAAATATGGATAACATGGTAACCAGACCAGTGAAGAGATTTTTGCTTTTATTTCCAGCACATCAGTCTCAAAATACAAAATGGAGACATGACAGCTCACTGATCCACACCAAAAAAAGTCTCCTTCAACAGGGCTCATACAGCAATACATAAAATCATCTCAGACTAGAATTCAGCCAATCAGACACAGAAAACACATCTTGACAAGCATTCTATCCAATCTTATAAAACATAGGTAATCGTAGCTAAAACAAAGACTAGTTGATAAGAGACAAAGAACAGAGTTCTATTCATGCTAACCTTCTAAAGATATACATTAAATAACTTTGTTGCCATCCTAAAGCCAATTCTACAGAAGCCTATTGTTATTTGTCACATCTACTGCTTGGGAAACTTTTCTGCTTGCATGGGAAACTTTTCTGCAATGCTAACAAAACTCCAGTCTAAGGCCTACATACTTCTTTGTAACCATTTCTTAAAAATCCTCTAACCTTATGGATTCCAACATTTCCCCCTCTCTGTTTGACCCAGAAGCTTTCATTTTCTTGTCGCTTGCTATTTGCGTTTCATAGCTCTATTGCAAAATTTCTGCTTATTATCTGCTGAAGACCTATTTTCACTAAACTGAAGCATTGCTATATTACGGCACAGCAACTTAATGCTGTGAAGACCCAATCCCTGAAAGAGAGATATGAATCACGTTTGGCAACAGTCACAAGGCATCGTTCAAAAAACTCTGGTCGATTCCAAGGCCTTAATTCAAAACCTTCGTTCATGTCAATACCCTCATCTACTGCTTTCGTGAGATTTCGTACACTCTCTGTGCTTCTACTTCCTAATTCTCCTGCTTGAATGACAAAAACTTCTCGGACTGTTTTGTTCATCATTCACCGAAGACAACAGAGTATACAAGGTGCCACTATCAATATCAGTATTAGAACACCTAATATGTAAAGACCTATCTTGCAAAGTTGCCTTAGCCAAGGTGCAAAACTCCAATTTTGAAACAAATCATCCAACCAGGAACCTCCATCTTCTTTAATTTGGGCTGTCAGATCCTTTAATTTTTGAATGCTTGTGTGAATGGATTCAGAATGATCAGACAAATTCATACAACACAATCCTTCCAATTCCTCACAACCATGTCCTTGTGCCAGTAAGAGAAAATCAATGGCTGCTCTGTTTTGAAGAGTAGCATGTCTAATACTATCAACATCGGTCAACATATCACTGATTGCGGAGGATGTGGCATTAGCTTGTTTGCTCAGCCAACATCCAACTCGATCTAATTGTCTCAATGCCACAGCTGAAGCCAATTGGGGTAGAAATATACCTGCTGAAAGCCTTCTGGCGGCATTCCAAGGCATAAAATCACTCTGACAGTTCTCATCATAATGAGGAACAGCTCTTGTTTTCCTTTGTTTCTTTTTCATCACTGCTTTGGCAGTGGGGGCAATTATGGTAAGCATACCAATGCTACAAGGGCCACCTTCAAGGTGGGCTGGAATGCCTTGCCAACCTCTGTCTCCGCAAATGATCCAATACCCTTTTGGCAATTGCCGTGGATATTGGTCCGTCTCCAGAAACACATCCCAACTGTTTGAAACATTTGCTGCCCTGAGAAGTTTTTTCGAACAAATGTTCCAATTGAAGGAAGGACTGTTTCCATTGTCAATTCCACCTGGTTTACCATTGGATTCTTTTCTGACCAAAGGAAACTCTTTCACTGGCACACCAACCAAACAGGTTGAGAAAGGCTTTTCTGGTTCCGAATTCGACAGGCATATAGTATCCGATCCGGCAGCCTTGGCTAAGGTCACCCAAACACTCGTTTTCGGTTGATCCACAGGCAAATCTGCGCGACAAAAAACAATTAAAATCAAGCAAAACAAGTATACCATTTGATTCTTCCCCATCTCTTTCAAGAACTAAGTTTTGGCAGAATTCTTTCTAAACAAAAACAATAACCTAAATTTTCAGCCAAAAATTAGCTTTGTTAAACAAACATTCAGCATTCAATTCGTATACTCATAAATAACATTGGCACAAAATCAGAGTTCATGGGTTCCACCGATGCACAAAGAACGTCAGGCACAAGAGGCGTCAGGCGAGACCCGGGATCCTTCCATTCGGTTCACGTCTGCGTATTCGCTTCCTCAGTTCTAGGCTCGACAACAGGTTCTGAAGTGCGATACGGTTTGACGTTTTTGGCAGGAACCCACTTAATTCTTCCAGCACCTGTGGAAATAGAAGCATACCCTTTGCCCCACGTTATTAATTGAAACGGGCCTTCCATCTGTCCAGAGTCAGGGTTTCTAATTAGAAGAGGAGGATGTTCTTTCAGTTTTGCCTGTGTGCTATTTGAAAAGTGTCTAAAGATTGGTGGATCTGGTTCTGTACTTGAACTATTTAGAAAATTAAAACCATACAAAGCCTTACTCAGTCTCATCTGTGGGGTGATTTCCGTTCCCCCTCTCTGTTGATCTAATATGCGTTTTAAGGTTTGATGTGTTCTTTCAATGATTGCTTGGCTTGTGGGAGAGTGGGGAATACCAAAAATGTGTCGAACACCCCATTCATTTAAAAATGTGGCCAATTTTTGAGATATGTATGCGGGACCATTGTCAGTTTTTACTTCTTGGGGTATACCCAATGAAGCAAAAGCTTGCAGGAAATGATGACAGGCATGGCTGCCAGTTTCACCTGTGTGAAGGGAAGCAAAAACTGCACCAGAGAACGTGTCTATGGAAACATGAATATTTTTAAATTTACCAAAAGAAGGCTATTTAGTAACACCTGTTTGCCACAACTGTAGGCTTTGTAAGCCTCGGGGGTTGATTGCTCCTGTAGAAACAGGAGGTTGTACCAATTGACAGTCAGGGCAAGTATGAATGATAGCTTTAGCTTGACTTTTAGTGATTTGGAACATTCGCATGAGTGCTTGTGCATTTTGGTGGAAAAAGGCATGACTCAATTTTGCTTGTTCAAAAATATTTGGCAATGTGTTAGAAATGACCATTGTCAGCTTGTCCGCTCTTGCATTTCCTTCCACTAAAAATCCAGGAAGTGAAGAATGCGCCCTAATGTGAGAAACAAAATATGGATTAGTTCTATATTGCAAAGTTAAAAAAAGACATGAAAGCCCACGATGTAAAGTTTCATTACTAACATCCTTTAAAATGGAACCTTCTATTCTCCTGACTACATTAGCAACATAAGCAGAATCTGTGACCAAATTAAAAGGCTGAGGAAACAGCTGAAAAGCTCAAACTACTGCAGCAAGCTCAACAATTTGAGGGGATCCCTCTACTGTTTGAATATCAGATTCCCAAACATCAGTCTTTTGATTAAACTAAGTCACAACGGACTTGTGGCTTTTACCAGAGCCATCAGTGAAGAGAGTCGCAGCATGTAAAGGTTCTTCACTTAATTTAGGTTTTTCTCTGAAACTCAATTTTGCTTGCAGTAGTTTGTGAGCTGGATAGTGTATGGAACAAACACCTGGAAAACCTAAGAATGCATATTGTAAATCATCAGAATTTTGCATTGCCCAATTGAAATAATCATTTTTCAATGGCAAATAGATAACTGAACATTCTTGACCTGCCAAAGTTAACAATCTGGTTCTAGCCTTAATTATAATGTATGCAATCATTTCTAAAACTGAGCAAATGGTCTTTGAAAACCTGTAGGGAGGAAAAACCCATTCCATTATTAACAAAGGATCTTGGTCTGTGGCATCCCACTGGAAAATGAGACCACAAAGCTGCATCTTCTCTCCTAAGATTGCAAGAAAGAAAGGATTTTCAGGAACGCAGCGATGAGCGTGTCTTTTTTGAAGAGCTTCTGTGACTTTGTCGAGAGCAGCACGAGCTTCAGGGGTTAAAGTTCTTGGCGAAGTGATGTCGCAACTTCCTCTCAGCAAATGGAAGAGCGGACTCAGTTCATCATTGGTGATTCCCAGCATCGGTCTGACCCAGTTGATTTCTCCTAGAAGTTGTTGTAACTCTTGTAGGTTGTTGACTCTGGTTCGGATCTGAATTTTCTGTGGTATTATTGTCGTCTTCCATCGTCTTCCATCATCTTCCATCCCAGGTACTTCTAAGGTGAAACTTGTTGAATTTTCGTTGCAGAGATTTCAAGTCCAGCTTTTTGAATTTCAGCAACAACACAGTCGCGAGTTTCTTCCATCTCTTCCTTTCAAAGGACTCCACCCTTAAAGCCAATTTTTCTTTCTCTGTATCTATAGATTGACAAACACCAGAACAACCATGTTTTTGCTTAACTGAAAAAGAGTTCCCCGGAACCACAATTTCCCGAGTGGAAGCAGCCACCTCAGCCTCCACCCCAGGCCCAACAGAATCCAATTCAGGCTTCAGTGTCCCTGCACAAACAATTTTAGGAAGTACAGTCACTTTTTCATTTCCATCTTTTACACACTTTGTTCCATCCCCCTTACAAGAGTCACATATTTTTACATTAACAGAACAACGCGAAGAAAAGTCCAAAAGAGTCTCATTTTTTCCCAGAGAGAGAAGAAAGATTTTGTTCAACAGAGTTCAAAGCAATACTTTCAGCATTTGCAACAACACTTGTAACATTCTCCGATACTCACACAGTCTCCGGTTTACTGGAATTTAATGAGACAGAACCAGAAGCTTTGTTTTCTGAGTCCAAGTTGATCTTATTATTATCCGTTTGTTTAAAACAGTGCTCCAACAGCGCTCTACAAACCGGCATAAGTTCTCTTAAGCTTTCATCTTTTTTGAGAGAGACTAGTTTATAGATTCTCCAGTTTATCTGATCCCAAAAATGAAAAGTAAAAGCAGACTGCAGATTTAAATCTTGCGTATTCGCTTTAACCCAGATAAGTAAGTTTTTAAGCTCAGTTTTTGAAATTTCAGAGTGACCTTTTTCTTGTAACATTGTCTCTAATTGATGAAAAACATCCCATTCAACTTTTGATAAATTCGTTCCCATTTTTGTGTTCTTTGAATAATTTTCTTTTTCGCTATTTTGCCTCCCCACGTCACCCAAGCGCTCTCCCGAGATAAGTTACTTACAATTTTCTTGGCTTCGGTGGGAGAGATGATACAGTGTGCTCCTTGTTAACACTTGGGTCTCCGCAGCTGGTACTTCCACGATTTTTCTTTGTTTTTCTTCTATTCTACGTCCTCACACGAGGCACCAATATGCGGGGGACGGGACAGGTATAAGTCCAATAGTGTCAGGAACCCACGCCTTAAAAAAGGAACCCACTAGGCCGCGTCAAAATATCCAAATATGGATAACATGGTAACCAGACCAGTGAAGAGATTTTTGCTTTTATTTCCAGCACATCAGTCTCAAAATACAAAATGGAGACATGACAGCTCACTGATCCACACCAAAAAACGTCTCCTTCAACAGGGCTCATACAGCAATACATAAAATCATCTCAGACTAGAATTCAGCCAATCAGACACAGAAAACACATCTTGACAAGCATTCTATCCAATCTTATAAAACATAGGTAATCGTAGCTAAAACAAAGACTAGTTGATAAGAGACAAAGAACAGAGTTCTATTCATGCTAACCTTCTAAAGATATACATTAAATAACCTTGTTGCCATCCTAAAGCCAATTCTACAGAAGCCTATTGTTATTTGTCACGTCTACTGCTTGGGAAACTTTTCTGCTTGCATGGAAAACTTTTCTGCAATGCTAACAAAACTCCAGTCTAAGGCCTACATACTTCTTTGTAACCATTTCTTAAAAATCCTCTAACCTTATGGATTCCAACATTTCCCCCTCTCTGTTTGACCCAGAAGCTTTCATTTTCTTGTCGCTTGCTATTTGCGTTTCATAGCTCTATTGCAAAATTTCTGCTTATTATCTGCTGAAGACCTATTTTCACTAAACTGAAGCATTGATATATTACGGCACAGCAACTTAATGCTGTGAAGACCCAATCCCTGAAAGAGAGATATGAATCACGTTTGGCAACAGTCACAAGGCATCGTTCAAAAAACTCTGGTCGATTCCAAGGCCTTAATTCAAAACCTTCGTTCATGTCAATACCCTCATCTACTGCTTTCGTGAGATTTCGTACACTCTCTGTGCTTCTACTTCCTAATTCTCCTGCTTGAATGACAAAAACTTCTCAGACTGTTTTGTTCATCATTCACCGAAGACAACAGAGTATACAAGGTGCCACTATCAATATCAGTATTAGAACACCTAATATGTAAAGACCTATCTTGCAAAGTTGCCTTAGCCAAGGTGCAAAACTCCAATTTGGAAACAAATCATCCAACCAGGAACCTCCATCTTCTTTAATTTGGGCTGTCAGATCCTTTAATTTTTGAATGCTTGTGTGAATGGATTCAGAACGATCAGACAAATTCATACAACACAATCCTTCAAATTCCTCACAACCATGTCCTTGTGCCAGTAAGAGAAAATCAATGGCTGCTCTGTTTTGAAGAGTAGCATGTCTAATACTATCAACATCGGTCAACATATCACTGATTGCGGAGGATGTGGCATTAGCTTGTTTGCTCAGCCAACATCCAACTCGATCTAATTGTCTCAATGCCACAGCTGAAGCCAATTGGGGTAGAAATATACCTGCTGAAAGCCTTCTGGCAGCATTCCAAGGCATAAAATCACTCTGACAGTTCTCATCATAATGAGGAACAGCTCTTGTTTTCCTTTGTTTCTTTTTCATCACTGCTTTGGCAGTGGGGGCAATTATGGTAAGCATACCAATGCTACAAGGGCCACCTTCAAGGTGGGCTGGAATGCCTTGCCAACCTCTGTCTCCGCAAATGATCCAATACCCTTTTGGCAATTGCCGTGGATATTGGTCCGTCTCCAGAAACACATCCCAACTGTTTGAAACATTTGCTGCCCTGAGAAGTTTTTTCGAACAAATGTTCCAATTGAAGGAAGGACTGTTTCCATTGTCAATTCCACCTGGTTTACCATTGGATTCTTTTCTGACCAAAGGAAACTCTTTCACTGGCACACCAACCAAACAGGTTGAGAAAGGCTTTTCTGGTTCCGAATTAGACAGGCATATAGTATCCGATCCGGCAGCCTTGGCTAAGGTCACCCAAACACTCGTTTTCGGTTGATCCACAGGCAAATCTGCACGACAAAAAACAATTAAAATCAAGCAAAACAAGTATACCATTTGATTCTGCCCCATCTCTTTCAAGAACTAAGTTTTGGCAGAATTCTTTCTAAACAAAAACAATAACCTAAATTTTCAGCCAAAAATTTGCTTCGTTAAACCAACATTCAGCATTCAATTCGTATACTCATAAATAACATTGGCACAAAATCAGAGTTCATGGGTTCCACCGATGCACAAAGAACGTCAGGCACAAGAGGCGTCAGGCGAGACCCGGGATCCTTCCATTCGGTCCACGTCTGCGTACTCGCTTCCTCAGTTCTAGGCTCGACAACAGGTTCTGAAGTGCGATACGGTTTGACGTTTTTGGCAGGAACCCACTTAATTCTTCCAGCACCTGTGGAAATAGAAGCATACCCTTTGCCCCACGTTATTAATTGAAACGGGCCTTCCATCTGTCCAGAGTCAGGGTTTCTAATTAGAAGAGGAGGATGTTCTTTCAGTTTTGCCTGTGTGCTATTTGAAAAGTGTCTAAAGATTGGTGGATCTGGTTCTGTACTTGAACTATTTAGAAAATTAAAACCATACAAAGCCTTACTCAGTCTCATCTGTGGGGTGATTTCCGTTCCCCCTCTCTGTTGATCTAATATGCGTTTTAAGGTTTGATGTGTTCTTTCAATGATTGCTTGGCTTGTGGGAGAGTGGGGAATACCAAAAATGTGTCGAACACCCCATTCATTTAAAAATGTGGCCAATTTTTGAGATATGTATGCGGGACCATTGTCAGTTTTTACTTCTTGGGGTATACCCAATGAAGCAAAAGCTTGCAGGAAATGATGACAGGCATGGCTGCCAGTTTCACCTGTGTGAAGGGAAGCAAAAACTGCACCAGAGAACGTGTCTATGGAAACATGAATATTTTTAAATTTACCAAAAGAAGGCTATTTAGTAACACCTGTTTGCCACAACTGTAGGCTTTGTAAGCCTCGGGGGTTGATTGCTCCTGTAGAAACAGGAGGTTGTACCAATTGACAGTCAGGGCAAGTATGAATGATAGCTTTAGCTTGACTTTTAGTGATTTGGAACATTCGCATGAGTGCTTGTGCATTTTGGTGGAAAAAGGCATGACTCAATTTTGCTTGTTCAAAAATATTTGGCAATGTGTTAGAAATGACCATTGTCAGCTTGTCCGCTCTTGCATTTCCTTCCACTAAAAATCCAGGAAGTGAAGAATGCGCCCTAATGTGAGAAACAAAATATGGATTAGTTCTATATTGCAAAGTTAAAAAAAGACATGAAAGCCCACGATGTAAAGTTTCATTACTAACATCCTTTAAAATGGAACCTTCTATTCTCCTGACTACATTAGCAACATAAGCAGAATCTGTGACCAAATTAAAAGGCTGAGGAAACAGCTGAAAAGCTCAAACTACTGCAGCAAGCTCAACAATTTGAGGGGATCCCTCTACTGTTTGAATATCAGATTCCCAAACATCAGTCTTTTGATTAAACTAAGTCACAACGGACTTGTGGCTTTTACCAGAGCCATCAGTGAAGAGAGTCGCAGCATGTAAAGGTTCTTCACTTAATTTAGGTTTTTCTCTGAAACTCAATTTTGCTTGCAGTAGTTTGTGAGCTGGATAGTGTATGGAACAAACACCTGGAAAACCTAAGAATGCATATTGTAAATCATCAGAATTTTGCATTGCCCAATTGAAATAATCATTTTTCAATGGCAAATAGATAACTGAACATTCTTGACCTGCCAAAGTTAACAATCTGGTTCTAGCCTTAATTATAATGTATGCAATCATTTCTAAAACTGAGCAAATGGTCTTTGAAAACCTGTAGGGAGGAAAAACCCATTCCATTATTAACAAAGGATCTTGGTCTGTGGCATCCCACTGGAAAATGAGACCACAAAGCTGCATCTTCTCTCCTAAGATTGCAAGAAAGAAAGGATTTTCAGGAACGCAGCGATGAGCTTGTCTTTTTTGAAGAGCTTCTGTGACTTTGTCGAGAGCAGCACGAGCTTCAGGGGTTAAAGTTCTTGGCGAAGTGATGTCGCAACTTCCTCTCAGCAAATGGAAGAGCGGACTCAGTTCATCATTGGTGATTCCCAGCATCGGTCTGACCCAGTTGATTTCTCCTAGAAGTTGTTGTAACTCTTGTAGGTTGTTGACTCTGGTTCGGATCTGAATTTTCTGTGGTATTATTGTCGTCTTCCATCGTCTTCCATCATCTTCCATCCCAGGTACTTCTAAGGTGAAACTTGTTGAATTTTCGTTGCAGAGATTTCAAGTCCAGCTTTTTGAATTTCAGCAACAACACAGTCGCCAGTTTCTTCCATCTCTTCCTTTCAAAGGACTCCACCCTTAAAGCCAATTTTTCTTTCTCTGTATCTATAGATTGACAAACACCAGAACAACCATGTTTTTGCTTAACTGAAAAAGAGTTCCCCGGAACCACAATTTCCCGAGTGGAAGCAGCCACCTCAGCCTCCACCCCAGGCCCAACAGAATCCAATTCAGGCTTCAGTGTCCCTGCACAAACAATTTTAGGAAGTACAGTCACTTTTTCATTTCCATCTTTTACACACTTTGTTCCATCCCCCTTACAAGAGTCACATATTTTTACATTAACAGAACAACGCGAAGAAAAGTCCAAAAGAGTCTCATTTTTTCCCAGAGAGAGAGAAGAAAGATTTTGTTCAACAGAGTTCAAAGCAATACTTTCAGCATTTGCAACAACACTTGTAACATTCTCCGATACTCACACAGTCTCCGGTTTACTGGAATTTAATGAGACAGAACCAGAAGCTTTGTTTTCTGAGTCCAAGTTGATCTTATTATTATCCGTTTGTTTAAAACAGTGCTCCAACAGCGCTCTACAAACCGGCATAAGTTCTCTTAAGCTTTCATCTTTTTTGAGAGAGACTAGTTTATAGATTCTCCAGTTTATCTGATCCCAAAAATGAAAAGTAAAAGCAGACTGCAGATTTAAATCTTGCGTATTCGCTTTAACCCAGATAAGTAAGTTTTTAAGCTCAGTTTTTGAAATTTCAGAGTGACCTTTTTCTTGTAACATTGTCTCTAATTGATGAAAAACATCCCATTCAACTTTTGATAAATTCGTTCCCATTTTTGTGTTCTTTTAATAATTTTCTTTTTCGCTATTTTGCCTCCCCACGTCACCCAAGCGCTCTCCCGAGATAAGTTACTTACAATTTTCTTGGCTTCGGCGGGAGAGATGATACAGTGTGCTCCTTGTTAACACTTGGGTCTCCGCAGCTGGTACTTCCACGATTTTTCTTTGTTTTTCTTCTATTCTACGTCCTCACACGAGGCACCAATATGCGGGGGACGGGACAGGTATAAGTCCAATAGTGTCAGGAACCCACGCCTTAAAAAAGGAACCCACTAGGCCGCGTCAAAATATCCAAATATGGATAACATGGTAACCAGACCAGTGAAGAGATTTTTGCTTTTATTTCCAGCACATCAGTCTCAAAATACAAAATGGAGACATGACAGCTCACTGATCCACACCAAAAAACGTCTCCTTCAACAGGGCTCATACAGCAATACATAAAATCATCTCAGACTAGAATTCAGCCAATCAGACACAGAAAACACATCTTGACAAGCATTCTATCCAATCTTATAAAACATAGGTAATCGTAGCTAAAACAAAGACTAGTTGATAAGAGACAAAGAACAGAGTTCTATTCATGCTAACCTTCTAAAGATATACATTAAATAACCTTGTTGCCATCCTAAAGCCAATTCTACAGAAGCCTATTGTTATTTGTCACGTCTACTGCTTGGGAAACTTTTCTGCTTGCATGGAAAACTTTTCTGCAATGCTAACAAAACTCCAGTCTAAGGCCTACATACTTCTTTGTAACCATTTCTTAAAAATCCTCTAACCTTATGGATTCCAACATTTCCCCCTCTCTGTTTGACCCAGAAGCTTTCATTTTCTTGTCGCTTGCTATTTGCGTTTCATAGCTCTATTGCAAAATTTCTGCTTATTATCTGCTGAAGACCTATTTTCACTAAACTGAAGCATTGATATATTATGGCACAGCAACTTAATGCTGTGAAGACCCAATCCCTGAAAGAGAGATATGAATCACGTTTGGCAACAGTCACAAGGCATCGTTCAAAAAACTCTGGTCGATTCCAAGGCCTTAATTCAAAACCTTCGTTCATGTCAATACCCTCATCTACTGCTTTCGTGAGATTTCGTACACTCTCTGTGCTTCTACTTCCTAATTCTCCTGCTTGAATGACAAAAACTTCTCAGACTGTTTTGTTCATCATTCACCGAAGACAACAGAGTATACAAGGTGCCACTATCAATATCAGTATTAGAACACCTAATATGTAAAGACCTATCTTGCAAAGTTGCCTTAGCCAAGGTGCAAAACTCCAATTTGGAAACAAATCATCCAACCAGGAACCTCCATCTTCTTTAATTTGGGCTGTCAGATCCTTTAATTTTTGAATGCTTGTGTGAATGGATTCAGAACGATCAGACAAATTCATACAACACAATCCTTCAAATTCCTCACAACCATGTCCTTGTGCCAGTAAGAGAAAATCAATGGCTGCTCTGTTTTGAAGAGTAGCATGTCTAATACTATCAACATCGGTCAACATATCACTGATTGCGGAGGATGTGGCATTAGCTTGTTTGCTCAGCCAACATCCAACTCGATCTAATTGTCTCAATGCCACAGCTGAAGCCAATTGGGGTAGAAATATACCTGCTGAAAGCCTTCTGGCAGCATTCCAAGGCATAAAATCACTCTGACAGTTCTCATCATAATGAGGAACAGCTCTTGTTTTCCTTTGTTTCTTTTTCATCACTGCTTTGGCAGTGGGGGCAATTATGGTAAGCATACCAATGCTACAAGGGCCACCTTCAAGGTGGGCTGGAATGCCTTGCCAACCTCTGTCTCCGCAAATGATCCAATACCCTTTTGGCAATTGCCGTGGATATTGGTCCGTCTCCAGAAACACATCCCAACTGTTTGAAACATTTGCTGCCCTGAGAAGTTTTTTCGAACAAATGTTCCAATTGAAGGAAGGACTGTTTCCATTGTCAATTCCACCTGGTTTACCATTGGATTCTTTTCTGACCAAAGGAAACTCTTTCACTGGCACACCAACCAAACAGGTTGAGAAAGGCTTTTCTGGTTCCGAATTAGACAGGCATATAGTATCCGATCCGGCAGCCTTGGCTAAGGTCACCCAAACACTCGTTTTCGGTTGATCCACAGGCAAATCTGCACGACAAAAAACAATTAAAATCAAGCAAAACAAGTATACCATTTGATTCTTCCCCATCTCTTTCAAGAACTAAGTTTTGGCAGAATTCTTTCTAAACAAAAACAATAACCTAAATTTTCAGCCAAAAATTAGCTTTGTTAAACAAACATTCAGCATTCAATTCGTATACTCATAAATAACATTGGCACAAAATCAGAGTTCATGGGTTCCACCGATGCACAAAGAACGTCAGGCACAAGAGGCGTCAGGCGAGACCCGGGATCCTTCCATTCGGTCCACGTCTGCGTACTCGCTTCCTCAGTTCTAGGCTCGACAACAGGTTCTGAAGTGCGATACGGTTTGACGTTTTTGGCAGGAACCCACTTAATTCTTCCAGCACCTGTGGAAATAGAAGCATACCCTTTGCCCCACGTTATTAATTGAAACGGGCCTTCCATCTGTCCAGAGTCAGGGTTTCTAATTAGAAGAGGAGGATGTTCTTTCAGTTTTGCCTGTGTGCTATTTGAAAAGTGTCTAAAGATTGGTGGATCTGGTTCTGTACTTGAACTATTTAGAAAATTAAAACCATACAAAGCCTTACTCAGTCTCATCTGTGGGGTGATTTCCGTTCCCCCTCTCTGTTGATCTAATATGCGTTTTAAGGTTTGATGTGTTCTTTCAATGATTGCTTGGCTTGTGGGAGAGTGGGGAATACCAAAAATGTGTCGAACACCCCATTCATTTAAAAATGTGGCCAATTTTTGAGATATGTATGCGGGACCATTGTCAGTTTTTACTTCTTGGGGTATACCCAATGAAGCAAAAGCTTGCAGGAAATGATGACAGGCATGGCTGCCAGTTTCACCTGTGTGAAGGGAAGCAAAAACTGCACCAGAGAACGTGTCTATGGAAACATGAATATTTTTAAATTTACCAAAAGAAGGCTATTTAGTAACACCTGTTTGCCACAACTGTAGGCTTTGTAAGCCTCGGGGGTTGATTGCTCCTGTAGAAACAGGAGGTTGTACCAATTGACAGTCAGGACAAGTATGAATGATAGCTTTAGCTTGACTTTTAGTGATTTGGAACATTCGCATGAGTGCTTGTGCATTTTGGTGGAAAAAGGCATGACTCAATTTTGCTTGTTCAAAAATATTTGGCAATGTGTTAGAAATGACCATTGTCAGCTTGTCCGCTCTTGCATTTCCTTCCACTAAAAATCCAGGAAGTGAAGAATGCGCCCTAATGTGAGAAACAAAATATGGATTAGTTCTATATTGCAAAGTTATAAAAAGACATGAAAGCCCACGATGTAAAGTTTCATTACTAACATCCTTTAAAATGGAACCTTCTATTCTCCTGACTACATTAGCAACATAAGCAGAATCTGTGACCAAATTAAAAGGCTGAGGAAACAGCTGAAAAGCTCAAACTACTGCAGCAAGCTCAACAATTTGAGGGGATCCCTCTACTGTTTGAATATCAGATTCCCAAACATCAGTCTTTTGATTAAACTAAGTCACAACGGACTTGTGGCTTTTACCAGAGCCATCAGTGAAGAGAGTCGCAGCATGTAAAGGTTCTTCACTTAATTTAGGTTTTTCTCTGAAACTCAATTTTGCTTGCAGTAGTTTGTGAGCTGGATAGTGTATGGAACAAACACCTGGAAAACCTAAGAATGCATATTGTAAATCATCAGAATTTTGCATTGCCCAATTGAAATAATCATTTTTCAATGGCAAATAGATAACTGAACTTTCTTGACCTGCCAAAGTTAACAATCTGGTTCTAGCCTTAATTATAATGTATGCAATCATTTCTAAAACTGAGCAAATGGTCTTTGAAAACCTGTAGGGAGGAAAAACCCATTCCATTATTAACAAAGGATCTTGGTCTGTGGCATCCCACTGGAAAATGAGACCACAAAGCTGCATCTTCTCTCCTAAGATTGCAAGAAAGAAAGGATTTTCAGGAACGCAGCGATGAGCGTGTCTTTTTTGAAGAGCTTCTGTGACTTTGTCGAGAGCAGCACGAGCTTCAGGGGTTAAAGTTCTTGGCGAAGTGATGTCGCAACTTCCTCTCAGCAAATGGAAGAGCGGACTCAGTTCATCATTGGTGATTCCCAGCATCGGTCTGACCCAGTTGATTTCTCCTAGAAGTTGTTGTAACTCTTGTAGGTTGTTGACTCTGGTTCGGATCTGAATTTTCTGTGGTATTATTGTCGTCTTCCATCGTCTTCCATCATCTTCCATCCCAGGTACTTCTAAGGTGAAACTTGTTGAATTTTCGTTGCAGAGATTTCAAGTCCAGCTTTTTGAATTTCAGCAACAACACAGTCGCGAGTTTCTTCCATCTCTTCCTTTCAAAGGACTCCACCCTTAAAGCCAATTTTTCTTTCTCTGTATCTATAGATTGACAAACACCAGAACAACCATGTTTTTGCTTAACTGAAAAAGAGTTCCCCGGAACCACAATTTCCCGAGTGGAAGCAGCCACCTCAGCCTCCACCCCAGGCCCAACAGAATCCAATTCAGGCTTCAGTGTCCCTGCACAAACAATTTTAGGAAGTACAGTCACTTTTTCATTTCCATCTTTTACACACTTTGTTCCATCCCCCTTACAAGAGTCACATATTTTTACATTAACAGAACAACGCAAAGAAAAGTCCAAAAGAGTCTCATTTTTTCCCAGAGAGAGAGAAGAAAGATTTTGTTCAACAGAGTTCAAAGCAATACTTTCAGCATTTGCAACAACACTTGTAACATTCTCCGATACTCACACAGTCTCCGGTTTACTGGAATTTAATGAGACAGAACCAGAAGCTTTGTTTTCTGAGTCCAAGTTGATCTTATTATTATCCGTTTGTTTAAAACAGTGCTCCAACAGCGCTCTACAAACCGGCATAAGTTCTCTTAAGCTTTCATCTTTTTTGAGAGAGACTAGTTTATAGATTCTCCAGTTTATCTGATCCCAAAAATGAAAAGTAAAAGCAGACTGCAGATTTAAATCTTGCGTATTCGCTTTAACCCAGATAAGTAAGTTTTTAAGCTCAGTTTTTGAAATTTCAGAGTGACCTTTTTCTTGTAACATTGTCTCTAATTGATGAAAAACATCCCATTCAACTTTTGATAAATTCGTTCCCATTTTTGTGTTCTTTTAATAATTTTCTTTTTCGCTATTTTGCCTCCCCACGTCACCCAAGCGCTCTCCCGAGATAAGTTACTTACAATTTTCTTGGCTTCGGCGGGAGAGATGATACAGTGTGCTCCTTGTTAACACTTGGGTCTCCGCAGCTGGTACTTCCACGATTTTTCTTTGTTTTTCTTCTATTCTACGTCCTCACACGAGGGACCAATATGCGGGGGACGGGACAGGTATAAGTCCAATAGTGTCAGGAACCCACGCCTTAAAAAAGGAACCCACTAGGCCGCGGCAAAATATCCAAATATGGATAACATGGTAACCAGACCAGTGAAGAGATTTTTGCTTTTATTTCCAGCACATCAGTCTCAAAATACAAAATGGAGACATGACAGCTCACTGATCCACACCAAAAAACGTCTCCTTCAACAGGGCTCATACAGCAATACATAAAATCATCTCAGACTAGAATTCAGCCAATCAGACACAGAAAACACATCTTGACAAGCATTCTATCCAATCTTATAAAACATAGGTAATCGTAGCTAAAACAAAGACTAGTTGATAAGAGACAAAGAACAGAGTTCTATTCATGCTAACCTTCTAAAGATATACATTAAATAACCTTGTTGCCATCCTAAAGCCAATTCTACAGAAGCCTATTGTTATTTGTCACGTCTACTGCTTGGGAAACTTTTCTGCTTGCATGGAAAACTTTTTCTGCTTGCATGGGAAACTTTTCTGCAATGCTAACAAAACTCCAGTCTAAGGCCTACATACTTCTTTGTAACCATTTCTTAAAAATCCTCTAACCTTATGGATTCCAACATTTCCCCCTCTCTGTTTGACCCAGAAGCTTTCATTTTCTTGTCGCTTGCTATTTGCGTTTCATAGCTCTATTGCAAAATTTCTGCTTATTATCTGCTGAAGACCTATTTTCACTAAACTGAAGCATTGCTATATTACGGCACAGCAACTTAATGCTGTGAAGACCCAATCCCTGAAAGAGAGATATGAATCACGTTTGGCAACAGTCACAAGGCATCGTTCAAAAAACTCTGGTCGATTCCAAGGCCTTAATTCAAAACCTTCGTTCATGTCAATACCCTCATCTACTGCTTTCGTGAGATTTCGTACACTCTCTGTGCTTCTACTTCCTAGTTCTCCTGCTTGAATGACAAAAACTTCTCGGGCTGTTTTGTTCATCATTCGCCGAAGACAACAGAGTATACAAGGTGCCACTATCAATATCAGTATTAGAACACCTAATATGTAAAGACCTATCTTGCAAAGTTGCCTTAGCCAAGGTGCAAAACTCCAATTTTGAAACAAATCATCCAACCAGGAACCTCCATCTTCTTTAATTTGGGCTGTCAGATCCTTTAATTTTTGAATGCTTGTGTGAATGGATTCAGAATGATCAGACAAATTCATACAACACAATCCTTCAAATTCCTCACAACCATGTCCTTGTGCCAGTAAGAGAAAATCAATGGCTGCTCTGTTTTGAAGAGTAGCATGTCTAATACTATCAACATCGGTCAACATATCACTGATTGCGGAGGATGTGGCATTAGCTTGTTTGCTCAGCCAACATCCAACTCGATCTAATTGTCTCAATGCCACAGCTGAAGCCAATTGGGGTAGAAATATACCTGCTGAAAGCCTTCTGGCAGCATTCCAAGGCATAAAATCACTCTGACAGTTCTCATCATAATGAGGAACAGCTCTTGTTTTCCTTTGTTTCTTTTTCATCACTGCTTTGGCAGTGGGGGCAATTATGGTAAGCATACCAATGCTACAAGGGCCACCTTCAAGGTGGGCTGGAATGCCTTGCCAACCTCTGTCTCCGCAAATGATCCAATACCCTTTTGGCAATTGCCGTGGATATTGGTCCGTCTCCAGAAACACATCCCAACTGTTTGAAACATTTGCTGCCCTGAGAAGTTTTTTCGAACAAATGTTCCAATTGAAGGAAGGACTGTTTCCATTGTCAATTCCACCTGGTTTACCATTGGATTCTTTTCTGACCAAAGGAAACTCTTTCACTGGCACACCAACCAAACAGGTTGAGAAAGGCTTTTCTGGTTCCGAATTAGACAGGCATATAGTATCCGATCCGGCAGCCTTGGCTAAGGTCACCCAAACACTCGTTTTCGGTTGATCCACAGGCAAATCTGCACGACAAAAAACAATTAAAATCAAGCAAAACAAGTATACCATTTGATTCTTCCCCATCTCTTTCAAGAACTAAGTTTTGGCAGAATTCTTTCTAAACAAAAACAATAACCTAAATTTTCAGCCAAAAATTAGCTTTGTTAAACAAACATTCAGCATTCAATTCGTATACTCATAAATAACATTGGCACAAAATCAGAGTTCATGGGTTCCACCGATGCACAAAGAACGTCAGGCACAAGAGGCGTCAGGCGAGACCCGGGATCCTTCCATTCGGTCCACGTCTGCGTACTCGCTTCCTCAGTTCTAGGCTCGACAACAGGTTCTGAAGTGCGATACGGTTTGACGTTTTTGGCAGGAACCCACTTAATTCTTCCAGCACCTGTGGAAATAGAAGCATACCCTTTGCCCCACGTTATTAATTGAAACGGGCCTTCCATCTGTCCAGAGTCAGGGTTTCTAATTAGAAGAGGAGGATGTTCTTTCAGTTTTGCCTGTGTGCTATTTGAAAAGTGTCTAAAGATTGGTGGATCTGGTTCTGTACTTGAACTATTTAGAAAATTAAAACCATACAAAGCCTTACTCAGTCTCATCTGTGGGGTGATTTCCGTTCCCCCTCTCTGTTGATCTAATATGCGTTTTAAGGTTTGATGTGTTCTTTCAATGATTGCTTGGCTTGTGGGAGAGTGGGGAATACCAAAAATGTGTCGAACACCCCATTCATTTAAAAATGTGGCCAATTTTTGAGATATGTATGCGGGACCATTGTCAGTTTTTACTTCTTGGGGTATACCCAATGAAGCAAAAGCTTGCAGGAAATGATGACAGGCATGGCTGCCAGTTTCACCTGTGTGAAGGGAAGCAAAAACTGCACCAGAGAACGTGTCTATGGAAACATGAATATTTTTAAATTTACCAAAAGAAGGCTATTTAGTAACACCTGTTTGCCACAACTGTAGGCTTTGTAAGCCTCGGGGGTTGATTGCTCCTGTAGAAACAGGAGGTTGTACCAATTGACAGTCAGGACAAGTATGAATGATAGCTTTAGCTTGACTTTTAGTGATTTGGAACATTCGCATGAGTGCTTGTGCATTTTGGTGGAAAAAGGCATGACTCAATTTTGCTTGTTCAAAAATATTTGGCAATGTGTTAGAAATGACCATTGTCAGCTTGTCCGCTCTTGCATTTCCTTCCACTAAAAATCCAGGAAGTGAAGAATGCGCCCTAATGTGAGAAACAAAATATGGATTAGTTCTATATTGCAAAGTTATAAAAAGACATGAAAGCCCACGATGTAAAGTTTCATTACTAACATCCTTTAAAATGGAACCTTCTATTCTCCTGACTACATTAGCAACATAAGCAGAATCTGTGACCAAATTAAAAGGCTGAGGAAACAGCTGAAAAGCTCAAACTACTGCAGCAAGCTCAACAATTTGAGGGGATCCCTCTACTGTTTGAATATCAGATTCCCAAACATCAGTCTTTTGATTAAACTAAGTCACAACGGACTTGTGGCTTTTACCAGAGCCATCAGTGAAGAGAGTCGCAGCATGTAAAGGTTCTTCACTTAATTTAGGTTTTTCTCTGAAACTCAATTTTGCTTGCAGTAGTTTGTGAGCTGGATAGTGTATGGAACAAACACCTGGAAAACCTAAGAATGCATATTGTAAATCATCAGAATTTTGCATTGCCCAATTGAAATAATCATTTTTCAATGGCAAATAGATAACTGAACTTTCTTGACCTGCCAAAGTTAACAATCTGGTTCTAGCCTTAATTATAATGTATGCAATCATTTCTAAAACTGAGCAAATGGTCTTTGAAAACCTGTAGGGAGGAAAAACCCATTCCATTATTAACAAAGGATCTTGGTCTGTGGCATCCCACTGGAAAATGAGACCACAAAGCTGCATCTTCTCTCCTAAGATTGCAAGAAAGAAAGGATTTTCAGGAACGCAGCGATGAGCGTGTCTTTTTTGAAGAGCTTCTGTGACTTTGTCGAGAGCAGCACGAGCTTCAGGGGTTAAAGTTCTTGGCGAAGTGATGTCGCAACTTCCTCTCAGCAAATGGAAGAGCGGACTCAGTTCATCATTGGTGATTCCCAGCATCGGTCTGACCCAGTTGATTTCTCCTAGAAGTTGTTGTAACTCTTGTAGGTTGTTGACTCTGGTTCGGATCTGAATTTTCTGTGGTATTATTGTCGTCTTCCATCGTCTTCCATCATCTTCCATCCCAGGTACTTCTAAGGTGAAACTTGTTGAATTTTCGTTGCAGAGATTTCAAGTCCAGCTTTTTGAATTTCAGCAACAACACAGTCGCGAGTTTCTTCCATCTCTTCCTTTCAAAGGACTCCACCCTTAAAGCCAATTTTTCTTTCTCTGTATCTATAGATTGACAAACACCAGAACAACCATGTTTTTGCTTAACTGAAAAAGAGTTCCCCGGAACCACAATTTCCCGAGTGGAAGCAGCCACCTCAGCCTCCACCCCAGGCCCAACAGAATCCAATTCAGGCTTCAGTGTCCCTGCACAAACAATTTTAGGAAGTACAGTCACTTTTTCATTTCCATCTTTTACACACTTTGTTCCATCCCCCTTACAAGAGTCACATATTTTTACATTAACAGAACAACGCAAAGAAAAGTCCAAAAGAGTCTCATTTTTTCCCAGAGAGAGAGAAGAAAGATTTTGTTCAACAGAGTTCAAAGCAATACTTTCAGCATTTGCAACATCACTTGTAACATTCTCCGATAGACACACAGTCTCCGGTTTACTGGAATTTAATGAGACAGAACCAGAAGCTTTGTTTTCTGAGTCCAAGTTGATCTTATTATTATCCGTTTGTTTAAAACAGTGCTCCAACAGCGCTCTACAAACCGGCATAAGTTCTCTTAAGCTTTCATCTTTTTTGAGAGAGACTAGATTATAGATTCTCCAGTTTATCTGATCCCAAAAATGAAAAGTAAAAGCAGACTGCAGATTTAAATCTTGCGTATTCGCTTTAACCCAGATAAGTAAGTTTTTAAGCTCAGTTTTTGAAATTTCAGAGTGACCTTTTTCTTGTAACATTGTCTCTAATTGATGAGAAACATCCCATTCAACTTTTGATAAATTCGTTCCCATTTTTGTGTTCTTTTAATAATTTTCTTTTTCGCTATTTTGCCTCCCCACGTCACCCAAGCGCTCTCCCGAGATAAGTTACTTACAATTTTCTTGGCTTCGGCGGGAGAGATGATACAGTGTGCTCCTTGTTAACACTTGGGTCTCCGCAGCTGGTACTTCCACGATTTTTCTTTGTTTTTCTTCTATTCTACGTCCTCACACGAGGCACCAATATGCGGGGGACGGGACAGGTATAAGTCCAATAGTGTCAGGAACCCACGCCTTAAAAAAGGAACCCACTAGGCCGCGTCAAAATATCCAAATATGGATAACATGGTAACCAGACCAGTGAAGAGATTTTTGCTTTTATTTCCAGCACATCAGTCTCAAAATACAAAATGGAGACATGACAGCTCACTGATCCACACCAAAAAACGTCTCCTTCAACAGGGCTCATACAGCAATACATAAAATCATCTCAGACTAGAATTCAGCCAATCAGACACAGAAAACACATCTTGACAAGCATTCTATCCAATCTTATAAAACATAGGTAATCGTAGCTAAAACAAAGACTAGTTGATAAGAGACAAAGAACAGAGTTCTATTCATGCTAACCTTCTAAAGATATACATTAAATAACCTTGTTGCCATCCTAAAGCCAATTCTACAGAAGCCTATTGTTATTTGTCACGTCTACTGCTTGGGAAACTTTTCTGCTTGCATGGAAAACTTTTTCTGCTTGCATGGGAAACTTTTCTGCAATGCTAACAAAACTCCAGTCTAAGGCCTACATACTTCTTTGTAACCATTTCTTAAAAATCCTCTAACCTTATGGATTCCAACATTTCCCCCTCTCTGTTTGACCCAGAAGCTTTCATTTTCTTGTCGCTTGCTATTTGCGTTTCATAGCTCTATTGCAAAATTTCTGCTTATTATCTGCTGAAGACCTATTTTCACTAAACTGAAGCATTGCTATATTACGGCACAGCAACTTAATGCTGTGAAGACCCAATCCCTGAAAGAGAGATATGAATCACGTTTGGCAACAGTCACAAGGCATCGTTCAAAAAACTCTGGTCGATTCCAAGGCCTTAATTCAAAACCTTCGTTCATGTCAATACCCTCATCTACTGCTTTCGTGAGATTTCGTACACTCTCTGTGCTTCTACTTCCTAGTTCTCCTGCTTGAATGACAAAAACTTCTCGGGCTGTTTTGTTCATCATTCGCCGAAGACAACAGAGTATACAAGGTGCCACTATCAATATCAGTATTAGAACACCTAATATGTAAAGACCTATCTTGCAAAGTTGCCTTAGCCAAGGTGCAAAACTCCAATTTTGAAACAAATCATCCAACCAGGAACCTCCATCTTCTTTAATTTGGGCTGTCAGATCCTTTAATTTTTGAATGCTTGTGTGAATGGATTCAGAATGATCAGACAAATTCATACAACACAATCCTTCAAATTCCTCACAACCATGTCCTTGTGCCAGTAAGAGAAAATCAATGGCTGCTCTGTTTTGAAGAGTAGCATGTCTAATACTATCAACATCGGTCAACATATCACTGATTGCGGAGGATGTGGCATTAGCTTGTTTGCTCAGCCAACATCCAACTCGATCTAATTGTCTCAATGCCACAGCTGAAGCCAATTGGGGTAGAAATATACCTGCTGAAAGCCTTCTGGCGGCATTCCAAGGCATAAAATCACTCTGACAGTTCTCATCATAATGAGGAACAGCTCTTGTTTTCCTTTGTTTCTTTTTCATCACTGCTTTGGCAGTGGGGGCAATTATGGTAAGCATACCAATGCTACAAGGGCCACCTTCAAGGTGGGCTGGAATGCCTTGCCAACCTCTGTCTCCGCAAATGATCCAATACCCTTCTGGCAATTGCCGTGGATATTGGTCCGTCTCCAGAAACACATCCCAACTGTTTGAAACATTTGCTGCCCTGAGAAGTTTTTTCGAACAAATGTTCCAATTGAAGGAGGGACTGTTTCCATTGTCAATTCCACCTGGTTTACCATTGGATTCTTTTCTGACCAAAGGAAACTCTTTCACTGGCACACCAACCAAACAGGTTGAGAAAGGCTTTTCTGGTTCCGAATTAGACAGACATATAGTATCCGATCCGGCAGCCTTGGCTAAGGTCACCCAAACACTCGTTTTCGGTTGATCCACAGGCAAATCTGCACGACAAAAAACAATAAAAATCAAGCAAAACAAGTATACCATTTGATTCTGCCCCATCTCTTTCAAGAACTAAGTTTTGGCAGAATTCTTTCTAAACAAAAACAATAACCTAAATTTTCAGCCAAAAATTAGCTTTGTTAAACAAACATTCAGCATTCAATTCGTATACTCATAAATAACATTGGCACAAAATCAGAGTTCATGGGTTCCACCGATGCACAAAGAACGTCAGGCACAAGAGGCGTCAGGCGAGACCCGGGATCCTTCCATTCGGTCCACGTCTGCGTACTCGCTTCCTCAGTTCTAGGCTCGACAACAGGTTCTGAAGTGCGATACGGTTTGACGTTTTTGGCAGGAACCCACTTAATTCTTCCAGCACCTGTGGAAATAGAAGCATACCCTTTGCCCCACGTTATTAATTGAAACGGGCCTTCCATCTGTCCAGAGTCAGGGTTTCTAATTAGAAGAGGAGGATGTTCTTTCAGTTTTGCCTGTGTGCTATTTGAAAAGTGTCTAAAGATTGGTGGATCTGGTTCTGTACTTGAACTATTTAGAAAATTAAAACCATACAAAGCCTTACTCAGTCTCATCTGTGGGGTGATTTCCGTTCCCCCTCTCTGTTGATCTAATATGCGTTTTAAGGTTTGATGTGTTCTTTCAATGATTGCTTGGCTTGTGGGAGAGTGGGGAATACCAAAAATGTGTCGAACACCCCATTCATTTAAAAATGTGGCCAATTTTTGAGATATGTATGCGGGACCATTGTCAGTTTTTACTTCTTGGGGTATACCCAATGAAGCAAAAGCTTGCAGGAAATGATGACAGGCATGGCTGCCAGTTTCACCTGTGTGAAGGGAAGCAAAAACTGCACCAGAGAACGTGTCTATGGAAACATGAATATTTTTAAATTTACCAAAAGAAGGCTATTTAGTAACACCTGTTTGCCACAACTGTAGGCTTTGTAAGCCTCGGGGGTTGATTGCTCCTGTAGAAACAGGAGGTTGTACCAATTGACAGTCAGGGCAAGTATGAATGATAGCTTTAGCTTGACTTTTAGTGATTTGGAACATTCGCATGAGTGCTTGTGCATTTTGGTGGAAAAAGGCATGACTCAATTTTGCTTGTTCAAAAATATTTGGCAATGTGTTAGAAATGACCATTGTCAGCTTGTCCGCTCTTGCATTTCCTTCCACTAAAAATCCAGGAAGTGAAGAATGCGCCCTAATGTGAGAAACAAAATATGGATTAGTTCTATATTGGAAAGTTATAAAAAGACATGAAAGCCAACGATGTAAAGTTTCATTACTAACATCCTTTAAAATGGAACCTTCTATTCTCCTGACTACATTAGCAACATAAGCAGAATCTGTGACCAAATTAAAAGGCTGAGGAAACAGCTGAAAAGCTCAAACTACTGCAGCAAGCTCAACAATTTGAGGGGATCCCTCTACTGTTTGAATATCAGATTCCCAAACATCAGTCTTTTGATTAAACCAAGTCACAACGGACTTGTGGCTTTTACCAGAGCCATCAGTGAAGAGAGTCACAGCATGTAAAGGTTCTTCACTTAATTTAGGTTTTTCTCTGAAACTCAATTTTGCTTGCAGTAGTTTGTGAGCTGGATAGTGTATGGAACAAACACCTGGAAAACCTAAGAATGCATATTGTAAATCATCAGAATTTTGCATTGCCCAATTGAAATAATCATTTTTCAATGGCAAATAGATAACTGAACATTCTTGACCTGCCAAAGTTAACAATCTGGTTCTAGCCTTAATTATAATGTATGCAATCATTTCTAAAACTGAGCAAATGGTCTTTGAAAACCTGTAGGGAGGAAAAACCCATTCCATTATTAACAAAGGATCTTGTTCTGTGGCATCCCACTGGAAAATGAGACC
Source organism: Melospiza melodia melodia (assembly GCF_035770615.1). NCBI lineage: Eukaryota > Metazoa > Chordata > Aves > Passeriformes > Passerellidae > Melospiza > Melospiza melodia. The sequence goes on from NC_086225.1 coordinate 36,995,347, forward strand.
ACAAAGCTGCATCTTCTCTCCTAAGATTGCAAGAAAGAAAGGATTTTCAGGAACGCAGCGATGAGCTTGTCTTTTTTGAAGAGCTTCTGTGACTTCACCGAGAGCAGCACGAGCTTCAGGGGTTAAAGTTCTTGGCGAAGTGATGTCGCAACTTCCTCTCAGCAAATGGAAGAGCGGACTCAGTTCATCATTGGTGATTCCCAGCATCGGTCTGACCCAGTTGATTTCTCCTAGAAGTTGTTGTAACTCTTGTAGGTTGTTGACTCTGGTTCGGATCTGAATTTTCTGTGGTATTATTGTCGTCTTCCATCGTCTTCCATCATCTTCCATCCCAGGTACTTCTAAGGTGAAACTTGTTGAATTTTCGTTGCAGAGATTTCAAGTCCAGCTTTTTGAATTTCAGCAACAACACAGTCGCGAGTTTCTTCCATCTCTTCCTTTCAAAGGACTCCACCCTTAAAGCCAATTTTTCTTTCTCTGTATCTATAGATTGACAAACACCAGAACAACCATGTTTTTGCTTAACTGAAAAAGAGTTCCCCGGAACCACAATTTCCCGAGTGGAAGAAGCCACCTCAGCCTCCACCCCAGGCCCAACAGAATCCAATTCAGGCTTCAGTGTCCCTGCACAAACAATTTTAGGAAGTACAGTCACTTTTTCATTTCCATCTTTTACACACTTTGTTCCATCCCCCTTACAAGAGTCACATATTTTTACATTAACAGAACAACGCAAAGAAAAGTCCAAAAGAGTCTCATTTTTTCCCAGAGAGAGAGAAGAAAGATTTTGTTCAACAGAGTTCAAAGCAATACTTTCAGCATTTGCAACAACACTTGTAACATTCTCCGATACTCACACAGTCTCCGGTTTACTGGAATTTAATGAGACAGAACCAGAAGCTTTGTTTTCTGAGTCCAAGTTGATCTTATTATTATCAGTTTGTTTAAAACAGTGCTCCAACAGCGCTCTACAAACCGGCATAAGTTCTCTTAAGCTTTCATCTTTTTTGAGAGAGACTAGTTTATAGATTCTCCAGTTTATCTGATCCCAAAAATGAAAAGTAAAAGCAGACTGCAGATTTAAATCTTGCGTATTCGCTTTAACCCAGATAAGTAAGGTTTTAAGCTCAGTTTTTGAAATTTCAGAGTGACCTTTTTCTTGTAACATTGTCTCTAATTGATGAAAAACATCCCATTCAACTTTTGATAAATTCGTTCCCATTTTTGTGTTCTTTTAATAATTTTCTTTTTCGCTATTTAGCCTCCCAACGTCACCCAAGCGCTCTCCCGAGATAAGTTACTTACAATTTTCTTGGCTTCGGCGGGAGAGATGATACAGTGTGCTCCTTGTTAACACTTGGGTCTCCGCAGCTGGTACTTCCACGATTTTTCTTTGTTTTTCTTCTATTCTACGTCCTCACACGAGGCACCAATATGCGGGGGACGGGACAGGTATAAGTCCAATAGTGTCAGGAACCCACGCCTTAAAAAAGGAACCCACTAGGCCGCGGAAAAATATCCAAATATGGATAACATGGTAACCAGACCAGTGAAGAGATTTTTGCTTTTATTTCCAGCACATCAGTCTCAAAATACAAAATGGAGACATGACAGCTCACTGATCCACACCAAAAAATGTCTCCTTCAACAGGGCTCATACAGCAATACATAAAATCATCTCAGACTAGAATTCAGCCAATCAGACACAGAAAACACATCTTGACAAGCATTCTATCCAATCTTATAAAACATAGGTAATCGTAGCTAAAACAAAGACTAGTTAATAAGAGACAAAGAACAGAGTTCTATTCATGCTAACCTTCTAAAGATATACATTAAATAACCTTGTTGCCATCCTAAAGCCAATTCTACAGAAGCCTATTGTTATTTGTCACATCTACTGCTTGGGAAACTTTTCTGCTTGCATGGGAAACTTTTCTGCAATGCTAACAAAACTCCAGTCTAAGGCCTACATACTTCTTTGTAACCATTTCTTAAAAATCCTCTAACCTTATGGATTCCAACATTTCCCCCTCTCTGTTTGACCCAGAAGCTTTCATTTTCTTGTCGCTTGCTATTTGCGTTTCATAGCTCTATTGCAAAATTTCTGCTTATTATCTGCTGAAGACCTATTTTCACTAAACTGAAGCATTGCTATATTACGGCACAGCAACTTAATGCTGTGAAGACCCAATCCCTGAAAGAGAGATATGAATCACGTTTGGCAACAGTCACAAGGCATCGTTCAAAAAACTCTGGTCGATTCCAAGGCCTTAATTCAAAACCTTCGTTCATGTCAATACCCTCATCTACTGCTTTCGTGAGATTTCGTACACTCTCTGTGCTTCTACTTCCTAATTCTCCTGCTTGAATGACAAAAAATTCTCGGACTGTTTTGTTCATCATTCGCCGAACACAACAGAGTATACAAGGTGCCACTATCAATATCAGTATTAGAACACCTATAATGTAAAGACCTATCTTGCAAAGTTGCCTTAGCCAAGGTGCAAAACTCCAATTTTGAAACAAATCATCCAACCAGGAACCTCCATCTTCTTTAATTTGGGCTGTCAGATCCTTTAATTTTTGAATGCTTTTGTGAATGGATTCGGAATGATCAGACAAATTCATACAACACAATCCTTCCAATTCCTCACAACCATGTCCTTCTGCCAGTAAGAGAAAATCAATGGCTGCTCTGTTTTGAAGAGTAGCATGTCTAATACTATCAACATCGGTCAACATATCACTGATTGCGGAGGATGTGGCATTAGCTTGTTTGCTCAGCCAACATCCAACTCGATCTAATTGTCTCAATGCCACAGCTGAAGCCAATTGGGGTAGAAATATACCTGCTGAAAGCCTTCTGGCGGCATTCCAAGGCATAAAATCACTCTGACAGTTCTCATCATAATGAGGAACAGCTCTTGTTTTCCTTTGTTTCTTTTTCATCACTGCTTTGGCAGTGGGGGCAATTATGGTAAGCATACCAATGCTACAAGGGCCACCTTCAAGGTGGGCTGGAATGCCTTGCCAACCTCTGTCTCCGCAAATGATCCAATACCCTTTTGGCAATTGCCGTGGATATTGGTCCGTCTCCAGAAACACATCCCAACTGTTTGAAACATTTGCTGCCCTGAGAAGTTTTTTCGAACAAATGTTCCAATTGAAGGAAGGACTGTTTCCATTGTCAATTCCACCTGGTTTACCATTGGATTCTTTTCTGACCAAAGGAAACTCTTTCACTGGCACACCAACCAAACAGGTTGAGAAAGGCTTTTCTGGTTCCGAATTAGGCAGGCATATAGTATCCGATCCGGCAGCCTTGGCTAAGGTCACCCAAACACTCGTTTTCGGTTGATCCACAGGCAAATCTGCACGACAAAAAACACTTAAAATCATGCAAAACAAGTATACCATTTGATTCTGCCCCATCTCTTTCAAGAACTAAGTTTTGGCAGAATTCTTTCTAAACAAAAACAATAACCTAAATTTTCAGCCAAAAATTAGCTTCGTTAAACAAACATTCAGCATTCAATTCGTATACTCATAAATAACATTGGCACAAAATCAGAGTTCATGGGTTCCACCGATGCACAAAGAACGTCAGGCACAAGAGGCGTCAGACGAGACCCTGGATCCTTCCATTCGGTCCACGTCTGCGTACTCGCTTCCTCAGTTCTAGGCTCGACAACAGGTTCTGAAGTGCGATACGGTTTGACGTTTTTGGCAGGAACCCACTTAATTCTTCCAGCACCTGTGGAAATAGAAGCATACCCTTTGCCCCACGTTATTAATTGAAACGGGCCTTCCATCTGTCCAGAGTCAGGGTTTCTAATTAGAAGAGGAGGATGTTCTTTCAGTTTTGCCTGTGTGCTATTTGAAAAGTGTCTAAAGATTGGTGGATCTGGTTCTGTACTTGAACTATTTAGAAAATTAAAACCATACAAAGCCTTACTCAGTCTCATCTGTGGGGTGATTTCCGTTCCCCCTCTCTGTTGATCTAATATGCGTTTTAAGGTTTGATGTGTTCTTTCAATGATTGCTTGGCTTGTGGGAGAGTGGGGAATACCAAAAATGTGTCGAACACCCCATTCATTTAAAAATGTGGCCAATTTTTGAGATATGTATGCGGGACCATTGTCAGTTTTTACTTCTTGGGGTATACCCAATGAAGCAAAAGCTTGCAGGAAATGATGACAGGCATGGCTGCCAGTTTCACCTGTGTGAAGGGAAGCAAAAACTGCACCAGAGAACGTGTCTATGGAAACATGAATATTTTTAAATTTACCAAAAGAAGGCTATTTAGTAACACCTGTTTGCCACAACTGTAGGCTTTGTAAGCCTCGGGGGTTGATTGCTCCTGTAGAAACAGGAGGTTGTACCAATTGACAGTCAGGGCAAGTATGAATGATAGCTTTAGCTTGACTTTTAGTGATTTGGAACATTCGCATGAGTGCTTGTGCATTTTGGTGGAAAAAGGCATGACTCAATTTTGCTTGTTCAAAAATATTTGGCAATGTGTTAGAAATGACCATTGTCAGCTTGTCCGCTCTTGCATTTCCTTCCACTAAAAATCCAGGAAGTGAAGAATGCGCCCTAATGTGAGAAACAAAATATGGATTAGTTCTATATTGCAAAGTTATAAAAAGACATGAAAGCCAACGATGTAAAGTTTCATTACTAACATCCTTTAAAATGGAACCTTCTATTCTCCTGACTACATTAGCAACATAAGCAGAATCTGTGACCAAATTAAAAGGCTGAGGAAACAGCTGAAAAGCTCAAACTACTGCAGCAAGCTCAACAATTTGAAGGGATCCCTCTACTGTTTGAATATCAGATTCCCAAACATCAGTCTTTTGATTAAACCAAGTCACAACGGACTTGTGGCTTTTACCAGAGCCATCAGTGAAGAGAGTCACAGCATGTAAAGGTTCTTCACTTAATTTAGGTTTTCCTCTGAAACTCAATTTTGCTTGCAGTAGTTTGTGAGCTGGATAGTGTATGGAACAAACACCTGGAAAACCTAAGAATGCATATTGTAAATCATCAGAATTTTGCATTGCCCAATTGAAATAATCATTTTTCAATGGCAAATAGATAACTGAACATTCTTGACCTGCCAAAGTTAACAATCTGGTTCTAGCCTTAATTATAATGTATGCAATCATTTCTAAAACTGAGCAAATGGTCTTTGAAAACCTGTAGGGAGGAAAAACCCATTCCATTATTAACAAAGGATCTTGGTCTGTGGCATCCCACTGGAAAATGAGACCACAAAGCTGCATCTTCTCTCCTAAGATTGCAAGAAAGAAAGGATTTTCAGGAACGCAGCGATGAGCTTGTCTTTTTTGAAGAGCTTCTGTGACTTTGTCGAGAGCAGCACGAGCTTCAGGGGTTAAAGTTCTTGGCGAAGTGATGTCGCAACTTCCTCTCAGCAAATGGAAGAGCGGACTCAGTTCATCATTGGTGATTCCCAGCATCGGTCTGACCCAGTTGATTTCTCCCAGAAGTTGTTGTAACTCTTGTAGGTTGTTGACTCTGGTTCGGATCTGAATTTTCTGTGGTCTTCTTGTCGTCTTCCATCGTCTTCCATCATCTTCCATCCCAGGTACTTCTAAGGTGAAACTTGTTGAATTTTCGTTGCAGAGATTTCAAGTCCAGCTTTTTGAATTTCAGCAACAACACAGTCGCGAGTTTCTTCCATCTCTTCCTTTCAAAGGACTCCACCCTTAAAGCCAATTTTTCTTTCTCTGTATCTATAGATTGACAAACACCAGAACAACCATGTTTTTGCTTAAGTGAAAACGAGTTCCCCGGAACCACAATTTCCCGCGTGGAAGCAGCCACCTCGGCCTCCACCCCAGGCCCAACAGAATCCAATTCAGGTTTCAGTGTCCCTGCACAAACAATTTTAGGAAGTACAGTCACTTTTTCATTTCCATCTTTTACACACTTTGTTCCATCCCCCTTACAAGAGTCACATATTTTTACGTTAACAGAACAACGCAAAGAAAAGTCCAAAAGAGTCTCATTTTTCCCCAGAGAGAGAGAAGAAAGATTTTGTTCAACAGAGTTCAAAGCAATACTTTCAGCATTTGCAACAACACTTGTAACATTCTCCGATACTCACACAGTCTCCGGTTTACTGGAATTTAATGAGACAGAACCAGAAGCTTTGTTTTCTGAGTCCAAGTTGATCTTATTATTATCAGTTTGTTTAAAACAGCGCTCCAACAGCGCTCTACAAACCGGCATAAGTTCTCTTAAGCTTTCATCTTTTTTGAGAGAGACTAGATTATAGATTCTCCAGTTTATCTGATCCCAAAAATGAAAAGTAAAAGCAGACTGCAGATTTAAATCTTGCGTATTCGCTTTAACCCAGATAAGTAAGTTTTTAAGCTCAGTTTTTGAAATTTCAGAGTGACCTTTTTCTTGTAACATTGTCTCTAATTGATGAAAAACATCCCATTCAACTTTTGATAAATTCGTTCCCATTTTTGTGTTCTTTTAATAATTTTCTTTTTCGCTATTTTGCCTCCCAACGTCACCCAAGCGCTGTCCCGAGATAAGTTACTTACAATTTTCTTGGCTTCGGCGGGAGAGATGATACAGTGTGCTCCTTGTTAACACTTGGGTCTCCGCAGCTGGTACTTCCACGATTTTTCTTTGTTTTTCTTCTATTCTACGTCCTCACACGAGGCACCAATATGCGGGGGACGGGACAGGTATAAGTCCAATGGTGTCAGGAGCCCACTCCTTAAAAAAGGAACCCACTAGGTCGCGGCAAAATATCCAAATATGGATAACATGGTAACCAGACCAGTGAAGAGATTTTTGCTTTTATTTCCAGCACATCAGTCTCAAAATACAAAATGGAGACATGACAGCTCACTGATCCACACCAAAAAATGTCTCCTTCAACAGGGCTCATACAGCAATACATAAAATCATCTCAGACTAGAATTCAGCCAATCAGACACAGAAAACACATCTTGACAAGCATTCTATCCAATCTTATAAAACATAGGTAATCGTAGCTAAAACAAAGACTAGTTGATAAGAGACAAAGAACAGAGTTCTATTCATGCTAACCTTCTAAAGATATACATTAAATAACCTTGTTGCCATCCTAAAGCCAATTCTACAGAAGCCTATTGTTATTTGTCACGTCTACTGCTTGGGAAACTTTTCTGCTTGCATGGAAAACTTTTTCTGCTTGCATGGGAAACTTTTCTGCAATGCTAACAAAACTCCAGTCTAAGCCCTACATACTTCTTTGTAACCATTTCTTAAAAATCCTCTAACCTTATGGATTCCAACATTTCCCCCTCTCTGTTTGACCCAGAAGCTTTCATTTTCTTGTCGCTTGCTATTTGCGTTTCATAGCTCTATTGCAAAATTTCTGCTTATTATCTGCTGAAGACCTATTTTCACTAAACTGAAGCATTGCTATATTACGGCACAGCAACTTAATGCTGTGAAGACCCAATCCCTGAAAGAGAGATATGAATCACGTTTGGCAACAGTCACAAGGCATCGTTCAAAAAACTCTGGTCGATTCCAAGGCCTTAATTCAAAACCTTCGTTCATGTCAATACCCTCATCTACTGCTTTCGTGAGATTTCATACACTCTCTGTGCTTCTACTTCCTAATTCTCCTGCTTGAATGACAAAAACTTCTCGGACTGTTTTGTTCATCATTCGCCGAAGACAACAGAGTATACAAGGTGCCACTATCAATATCAGTATTAGAACACCTAATATGTAAAGACCTATCTTGCAAAGTTGCCTTAGCCAAGGTGCAAAACTCCAATTTTGAAACAAATCATCCAACCAGGAACCTCCATCTTCTTTAATTTGGGCTGTCAGATCCTTTAATTTTTGAATGCTTTTGTGAATGGATTCAGAATGATCAGACAAATTCATACAACACAATCCTTCCAATTCCTCACAACCATGTCCTTCTGCCAGTAAGAGAAAATCAATGGCTGCTCTGTTTTGAAGAGTAGCATGTCTAATACTATCAACATCGGTCAACATATCACTGATTGCGGAGGATGTGGCATTAGCTTGTTTGCTCAGCCAACATCCAACTTGATCTAATTGTCTCAATGCCACAGCTGAAGCCAATTGGGGTAGAAATATACCTGCTGAAAGCCTTCTGGCGGCATTCCAAGGCATAAAATCACTCTGACAGTTCTCATCATAATGAGGAACAGCTCTTGTTTTCCTTTGTTTCTTTTTCATCACTGCTTTGGCAGTGGAGGCAATTATGGTAAGCATACCAATGCTACAAGGGCCACCTTCAAGGTGGGCTGGAATGCCTTGCCAACCTCTGTCTCCGCAAATGATCCAATACCCTTTTGGCAATTGCCGTGGATATTGGTCCGTCTCCAGAAACACATCCCAACTGTTTGAAACATTTGCTGCCCTGAGAAGTTTTTTCGAACAAATGTTCCAATTGAAGGAAGGACTGTTTCCATTGTCAATTCCACCTCGTTTACCATTGGATTCTTTTCTGACCAAAGGAAACTCTTTCACTGGCACACCAACCAAACAGGTTGAGAAAGGCTTTTCTGGTTCCGAATTAGACAGGCATATAGTATCCGATCCGGCAGCCTTGGCTAAGGTCACCCAAACACTCGTTTTCGGTTGATCCACAGGCAAATCTGCACGACAAAAAACAATTAAAATCATGCAAAACAAGTATACCATTTGATTCTGCCCCATCTCTTTCAAGAACTAAGTTTTGGCAGAATTCTTTCTAAACAAAAACAATAACCTAAATTTTCAGCCAAAAATTAGCTTCGTTAAACAAACATTCAGCATTCAATTCGTATACTCATAAATAACATTGGCACAAAATCAGAGTTCATGGGTTCCACCGATGCACAAAGAACGTCAGGCACAAGAGGCGTCAGACGAGACCCTGGATCCTTCCATTCGGTCCACGTCTGCGTACTCGCTTCCTCAGTTCTAGGCTCGACAACAGGTTCTGAAGTGCGATACGGTTTGACGTTTTTGGCAGGAACCCACTTAATTCTTCCAGCACCTGTGGAAATAGAAGCATACCCTTTGCCCCACGTTATTAATTGAAACGGGCCTTCCATCTGTCCAGAGTCAGGGTTTCTAATTAGAAGAGGAGGATGTTCTTTCAGTTTTGCCTGTGTGCTATTTGAAAAGTGTCTAAAGATTGGTGGATCTGGTTCTGTACTTGAACTATTTAGAAAATTAAAACCATACAAAGCCTTACTCAGTCTCATCTGTGGGGTGATTTCCGTTCCCCCTCTCTGTTGATCTAATATGCGTTTTAAGGTTTGATGTGTTCTTTCAATGATTGCTTGGCTTGTGGGAGAGTGGGGAATACCAAAAATGTGTCGAACACCCCATTCATTTAAAAATGTGGCCAATTTTTGAGATATGTATGCGGGACCATTGTCAGTTTTTACTTCTTGGGGTATACCCAATGAAGCAAAAGCTTGCAGGAAATGATGACAGGCATGGCTGCCAGTTTCACCTGTGTGAAGGGAAGCAAAAACTGCACCAGAGAACGTGTCTATGGAAACATGAATATTTTTAAATTTACCAAAAGAAGGCTATTTAGTAACACCTGTTTGCCACAACTGTAGGCTTTGTAAGCCTCGGGGGTTGATTGCTCCTGTAGAAACAGGAGGTTGTACCAATTGACAGTCAGGGCAAGTATGAATGATAGCTTTAGCTTGACTTTTAGTGATTTGGAACATTCGCATGAGTGCTTGTGCATTTTGGTGGAAAAAGGCATGACTCAATTTTGCTTGTTCAAAAATATTTGGCAATGTGTTAGAAATGACCATTGTCAGCTTGTCCGCTCTTGCATTTCCTTCCACTAAAAATCCAGGAAGTGAAGAATGCGCCCTAATGTGAGAAACAAAATATGGATTAGTTCTATATTGCAAAGTTATAAAAAGACATGAAAGCCAACGATGTAAAGTTTCATTACTAACATCCTTTAAAATGGAACCTTCTATTCTCCTGACTACATTAGCAACATAAGCAGAATCTGTGACCAAATTAAAAGGCTGAGGAAACAGCTGAAAAGCTCAAACTACTGCAGCAAGCTCAACAATTTGAAGGGATCCCTCTACTGTTTGAATATCAGATTCCCAAACATCAGTCTTTTGATTAAACCAAGTCACAACGGACTTGTGGCTTTTACCAGAGCCATCAGTGAAGAGAGTCACAGCATGTAAAGGTTCTTCACTTAATTTAGGTTTTTCTCTGAAACTCAATTTTGCTTGCAGTAGTTTGTGAGCTGGATAGTGTATGGAACAAACACCTGGAAAACCTAAGAATGCATATTGTAAATCATCAGAATTTTGCATTGCCCAATTGAAATAATCATTTTTCAATGGCAAATAGATAACTGAACATTCTTGACCTGCCAAAGTTAACAATCTGGTTCTAGCCTTAATTATAATGTATGCAATCATTTCTAAAACTGAGCAAATGGTCTTTGAAAACCTGTAGGGAGGAAAAACCCATTCCATTATTAACAAAGGATCTTGGTCTGTGGCATCCCACTGGAAAATGAGACCACAAAGCTGCATCTTCTCTCCTAAGATTGCAAGAAAGAAAGGATTTTCAGGAACGCAGCGATGAGCTTGTCTTTTTTGAAGAGCTTCTGTGACTTTGTCGAGAGCAGCACGAGCTTCAGGGGTTAAAGTTCTTGGCGAAGTGATGTCGCAACTTCCTCTCAGCAAATGGAAGAGCGGACTCAGCTCATCATTGGTGATTCCCAGCATCGGTCTGACCCAGTTGATTTCTCCTAGAAGTTGTTGTAACTCTTGTAGGTTGTTGACTCTGGTTCGGATCTGAATTTTCTGTGGTCTTCTTGTCGTCTTCCATCGTCTTCCATCATCTTCCATCCCAGGTACTTCTAAGGTGAAACTTGTTGAATTTTCGTTGCAGAGATTTCAAGTCCAGCTTTTTGAATTTCAGCAACAACACAGTCGTGAGTTTCTTCCATCTCTTCCTTTCAAAGGACTCCACCCTTAAAGCCAATTTTTCTTTCTCTGTATCTATAGATTGACAAACACCAGAACAACCATGTTTTTGCTTAAGTGAAAACGAGTTCCCCGGAACCACAATTTCCCGCGTGGAAGCAGCCACCTCAGCCTCCACCCCAGGCCCAACAGAATCCAATTCAGGTTTCAGTGTCCCTGCACAAACAATTTTAGGAAGTACAGTCACTTTTTCATTTCCATCTTTTACACACTTTGTTCCATCCCCCTTACAAGAGTCACATATTTTTACGTTAACAGAACAACGCAAAGAAAAGTCCAAAAGAGTCTCATTTTTCCCCAGAGAGAGAGAAGAAAGATTTTGTTCAACAGAGTTCAAAGCAATACTTTCAGCATTTGCAACAACACTTGTAACATTCTCCGATACTCACACAGTCTCCGGTTTACTGGAATTTAATGAGACAGAACCAGAAGCTTTGTTTTCTGAGTCCAAGTTGATCTTATTATTATCAGTTTGTTTAAAACAGCGCTCCAACAGCGCTCTACAAACCGGCATAAGTTCTCTTAAGCTTTCATCTTTTTTGAGAGAGACTAGTTTATAGATTCTCCAGTTTATCTGATCCCAAAAATGAAAAGTAAAAGCAGACTGCAGATTTAAATCTTGCGTATTCGCTTTAACCCAGATAAGTAAGTTTTTAAGCTCAGTTTTTGAAATTTCAGAGTGACCTTTTTCTTGTAACATTGTCTCTAATTGATGAAAAACATCCCATTCAACTTTTGATAAATTCGTTCCCATTTTTGTGTTCTTTTAATAATTTTCTTTTTCGCTATTTTGCCTCCCAACGTCACCCAAGCGCTGTCCCGAGATAAGTTACTTACAATTTTCTTGGCTTCGGCGGGATAGATGATACAGTGTGCTCCTTGTTAACACTTGGGTCTCCGCAGCTGGTACTTCCACGATTTTTCTTTGTTTTTCTTCTATTCTACGTCCTCACACGAGGCACCAATATGCGGGGGACGGGACAGGTATAAGTCCAATGGTGTCAGGAGCCCACGCCTTAAAAAAGGAACCCACTAGGTCGCAGCAAAATATCCAAATATGGATAACATGGTAACCAGACCAGTGAAGAGATTTTTGCTTTTATTTCCAGCACATCAGTCTCAAAATACAAAATGGAGACATGACAGCTCACTGATCCACACCAAAAAACGTCTCCTTCAACAGGGCTCATACAGCAATACATAAAATCATCTCAGACTAGAATTCAGCCAATCAGACACAGAAAACACATCTTGACAAGCATTCTATCCAATCTTATAAAACATAGGTAATCGTAGCTAAAACAAAGACTAGTTGATAAGAGACAAAGAACAGAGTTCTATTCATGCTAACCTTCTAAAGATATACATTAAATAACCTTGTTGCCATCCTAAAGCCAATTCTACAGAAGCCTATTGTTATTTGTCACGTCTACTGCTTGGGAAACTTTTCTGCTTGCATGGAAAACTTTTTCTGCTTGCATGGGAAACTTTTCTGCAATGCTAACAAAACTCCAGTCTAAGGCCTACATACTTCTTTGTAACCATTTCTTAAAAATCCTCTAACCTTATGGATTCCAACATTTCCCCCTCTCTGTTTGACCCAGAAGCTTTCATTTTCTTGTCGCTTGCTATTTGCGTTTCATAGCTCTATTGCAAAATTTCTGCTTATTATCTGCTGAAGACCTATTTTCACTAAACTGAAGCATTGCTATATTACGGCACAGCAACTTAATGCTGTGAAGACCCAATCCCTGAAAGAGAGATATGAATCACGTTTGGCAACAGTCACAAGGCATCGTTCAAAAAACTCTGGTCGATTCCAAGGCCTTAATTCAAAACCTTCGTTCATGTCAATACCCTCATCTACTGCTTTCGTGAGATTTCATACACTCTCTGTGCTTCTACTTCCTAGTTCTCCTGCTTGAATGACAAAAATTTCTCGGACTGTTTTGTTCATCATTCGCCGAACACAACAGAGTATACAAGGTGCCACTATCAATATCAGTATTAGAACATCTAATATGTAAAGACCTATCTTGCAAAGTTGCCTTAGCCAAGGTGCAAAACTCCAATTTGGAAACAAATCATCCAACCAGGAACCTCCATCTTCTTTAATTTGGGCTGTCAGATCCTTTAATTTTTGAATGCTTTTGTGAATGGATTCAGAACGATCAGACAAATTCATACAACACAATCCTTCCAATTCCTCACAACCATGTCCTTCTGCCAGTAAGAGAAAATCAATGGCTGCTCTGTTTTGAAGAGTAGCATGTCTAATACTATCAACATCGGTCAACATATCACTGATTGCGAAGGATGTGGCATTAGCTTGTTTGCTCAGCCAACATCCAACTCGATCTAATTGTCTCAATGCCACAGCTGAAGCCAATTGGGGTAGAAATATACCTGCTGAAAGCCTTCTGGCGGCATTCCAAGGCATAAAATCACTCTGACAGTTCTCATCATAATGAGGAACAGCTCTTGTTTTCCTTTGTTTCTTTTTCATCACTGCTTTGGCAGTGGGGGCAATTATGGTAAGCATACCAATGCTACAAGGGCCACCTTCAAGGTGGGCTGGAATGCCTTGCCAACCTCTGTCTCCGCAAATGATCCAATACCCTTCTGGCAATTGCCGTGGATATTGGTCCGTCTCCAGAAACACATCCCAACTGTTTGAACCATTTGCTGCCCTGAGAAGTTTTTTCAAACAAATGTTCCAATTGAAGGAAGGACTGTTTCCATTGTCAATTCCACCTCGTTTACCATTGGATTCTTTTCTGACCAAAGGAAACTCTTTCACTGGCACACCAACCAAACAGGTTGAGAAAGGCTTTTCTGGTTCCGAATTAGACAGGCATATAGTATCCGATCCGGCAGCCTTGGCTAAGGTCACCCAAACACTCGTTTTCGGTTGATCCACAGGCAAATCTGCACGACAAAAAACAATTAAAATCATGCAAAATAAGTATACCATTTGATTCTGCCCCATCTCTTTCAAGAACTAAGTTTTGGCAGAATTCTTTCTAAACAAAAACAATAACCTAAATTTTCAGCCAAAAATTAGCTTTGTTAAACAAACATTCAGCATTCAATTCGTATACTCATAAATAACATTGGCACAAAATCAGAGTTCATGGGTTCCACCGATGCACAAAGAACGTCAGGCACAAGAGGCGTCAGGCGAGACCCGGGATCCTTCCATTCGGTCCACGTCTGCGTACTCGCTTCCTCAGTTCTAGGCTCGACAACAGGTTCTGAAGTGCGATACGGTTTGACGTTTTTGGCAGGAACCCACTTAATTCTTCCAGCACCTGTGGAAATAGAAGCATACCCTTTGCCCCACGTTATTAATTGAAACGGGCCTTCCATCTGTCCAGAGTCAGGGTTTCTAATTAGAAGAGGAGGATGTTCTTTCAGTTTTGCCTGTGTGCTATTTGAAAAGTGTCTAAAGATTGGTGGATCTGGTTCTGTACTTGAACTATTTAGAAAATTAAAACCATACAAAGCCTTACTCAGTCTCATCTGTGGGGTGATTTCCGTTCCCCCTCTCTGTTGATCTAATATGCGTTTTAAGGTTTGATGTGTTCTTTCAATGATTGCTTGGCTTGTGGGAGAGTGGGGAATACCAAAAATGTGTCGAACACCCCATTCATTTAAAAATGTGGCCAATTTTTGAGATATGTATGCGGGACCATTGTCAGTTTTTACTTCTTGGGGTATACCCAATGAAGCAAAAGCTTGCAGGAAATGATGACAGGCATGGCTGCCAGTTTCACCTGTGTGAAGGGAAGCAAAAACTGCACCAGAGAACGTGTCTATGGAAACATGAATATTTTTAAATTTACCAAAAGAAGGCTATTTAGTAACACCTGTTTGCCACAACTGTAGGCTTTGTAAGCCTCGGGGGTTGATTGCTCCTGTAGAAACAGGAGGTTGTACCAATTGACAGTCAGGGCAAGTATGAATGATAGCTTTAGCTTGACTTTTAGTGATTTGGAACATTCGCATGAGTGCTTGTGCATTTTGGTGGAAAAAGGCATGACTCAATTTTGCTTGTTCAAAAATATTTGGCAATGTGTTAGAAATGACCATTGTCAGCTTGTCCGCTCTTGCATTTCCTTCCACTAAAAATCCAGGAAGTGAAGAATGCGCCCTAATGTGAGAAACAAAATATGGATTAGTTCTATATTGCAAAGTTATAAAAAGACATGAAAGCCAACGATGTAAAGTTTCATTACTAACATCCTTTAAAATGGAACCTTCTATTCTCCTGACTACATTAGCAACATAAGCAGAATCTGTGACCAAATTAAAAGGCTGAGGAAACAGCTGAAAAGCTCAAACTACTGCAGCAAGCTCAACAATTTGAGGGGATCCCTCTACTGTTTGAATATCAGATTCCCAAACATCAGTCTTTTGATTAAACCAAGTCACAACGGACTTGTGGCTTTTACCAGAGCCATCAGTGAAGAGAGTCACAGCATGTAAAGGTTCTTCACTTAATTTAGGTTTTTCTCTGAAACTCAATTTTGCTTGCAGTAGTTTGTGAGCTGGATAGTGTATGGAACAAACACCTGGAAAACCTAAGAATGCATATTGTAAATCATCAGAATTTTGCATTGCCCAATTGAAATAATCATTTTTCAATGGCAAATAGATAACTGAACATTCTTGACCTGCCAAAGTTAACAATCTGGTTCTAGCCTTCATTATAATGTATGCAATCATTTCTAAAACTGAGCAAATGGTCTTTGAAAACCTGTAGGGAGGAAAAACCCATTCCATTATTAACAAAGGATCTTGTTCTGTGGCATCCCACTGGAAAATGAGACCACAAAGCTGCATCTTCTCTCCTAAGATTGCAAGAAAGAAAGGATTTTCAGGAACGCAGCGATGAGCTTGTCTTTTTTGAAGAGCTTCTGTGACTTTGTCGAGAGCAGCACGAGCTTCAGGGGTTAAAGTTCTTGGCGAAGTGATGTCGCAACTTCCTCTCAGCAAATGGAAGAGCGGACTCAGTTCATCATTGGTGATTCCCAGCATCGGTCTGACCCAGTTGATTTCTCCTAGAAGTTGTTGTAACTCTTGTAGGTTGTTGACTCTGGTTCGGATCTGAATTTTCTGTGGTCTTCTTGTCGTCTTCCATCGTCTTCCATCATCTTCCATCCCAGGTACTTCTAAGGTGAAACTTGTTGAATTTTCGTTGCAGAGATTTCAAGTCCAGCTTTTTGAATTTCAGCAACAACACAGTCGCGAGTTTCTTCCATCTCTTCCTTTCAAAGGACTCCACCCTTAAAGCCAATTTTTCTTTCTCTGTATCTATAGATTGACAAACACCAGAACAACCATGTTTTTGCTTAAGTGAAAACGAGTTCCCCGGAACCACAATTTCCCGCGTGGAAGCAGCCACCTCAGCCTCCACCCCAGGCCCAACAGAATCCAATTCAGGTTTCAGTGTCCCTGCACAAACAATTTTAGGAAGTACAGTCACTTTTTCATTTCCATCTTTTACACACTTTGTTCCATCCCCCTTACAAGAGTCACATATTTTTACATTAACAGAACAACGCAAAGAAAAGTCCAAAAGAGTCTCATTTTTCCCCAGAGAGAGAGAAGAAAGATTTTGTTCAACAGAGTTCAAAGCAATACTTTCAGCATTTGCAACAACACTTGTAACATTCTCCGATACTCACACAGTCTCCGGTTTACTGGAATTTAATGAGACAGAACCAGAAGCTTTGTTTTCTGAGTCCAAGTTGATCTTATTATTATCAGTTTGTTTAAAACAGCGCTCCAACAGCGCTCTACAAACCGGCATAAGTTCTCTTAAGCTTGCATCTTTTTTGAGAGAGACTAGTTTATAGATTCTCCAGTTTATCTGATCCCAAAAATGAAAAGTAAAAGCAGACTGCAGATTTAAATCTTGCGTATTCGCTTTAACCCAGATAAGTAAGTTTTTAAGCTCAGTTTTTGAAATTTCAGAGTGACCTTTTTCTTGTAACATTGTCTCTAATTGATGAAAAACATCCCATTCAACTTTTGATAAATTCGTTCCCATTTTTGTGTTCTTTTAATAATTTTCTTTTTCGCTATTTTGCCTCCCAACGTCACCCAAGCGCTCTCCCGAGATAAGTTACTTACAATTTTCTTGGCTTCGGCGGGAGAGATGATACAGTGTGCTCCTTGTTAACACTTGGGTCTCCGCAGCTGGTACTTCCACGATTTTTCTTTGTTTTTCTTCTATTCTACGTCCTCACACGAGGCACCAATATGCGGGGGACGCGACAGGTATAAGTCCAATGGTGTCAGGAGCCCACGCCTTAAAAAAGGAACCCACTAGGTCGCGGCAAAATATCCAAATATGGATAACATGGTAACCAGACCAGTGAAGAGATTTTTGCTTTTATTTCCAGCACATCAGTCTCAAAATACAAAATGGAGACATGACAGCTCACTGATCCACACCAAAAAAAGTCTCCTTCAACAGGGCTCATACAGCAATACATAAAATCATCTCAGACTAGAATTCAGCCAATCAGACACAGAAAACACATCTTGACAAGCATTCTATCCAATCTTATAAAACATAGGTAATCGTAGCTAAAACAAAGACTAGTTGATAAGAGACAAAGAACAGAGTTCTATTCATGCTAACCTTCTAAAGATATACATTAAATAACCTTGTTGCCATCCTAAAGCCAATTCTACAGAAGCCTATTGTTATTTGTCACGTCTACTGCTTGGGAAACTTTTCTGCTTGCATGGAAAACTTTTTCTGCTTGCATGGGAAACTTTTCTGCAATGCTAACAAAACTCCAGTCTAAGGCCTACATACTTCTTTGTAACCATTTCTTAAAAATCCTCTAACCTTATGGATTCCAACATTTCCCCCTCTCTGTTTGACCCAGAAGCTTTCATTTTCTTGTCGCTTGCTATTTGCGTTTCATAGCTCTATTGCAAAATTTCTGCTTATTATCTGCTGAAGACCTATTTTCACTAAACTGAAGCATTGCTATATTACGGCACAGCAACTTAATGCTGTGAAGACCCAATCCCTGAAAGAGAGATATGAATCACGTTTGGCAACAGTCACAAGGCATCGTTCAAAAAACTCTGGTCGATTCCAAGGCCTTAATTCAAAACCTTCGTTCATGTCAATACCCTCATCTACTGCTTTCGTGAGATTTCGTACACTCTCTGTGCTTCTACTTCCTAGTTCTCCTGCTTGAATGACAAAAACTTCTCGGACTGTTTTGTTCATCATTCGCCGAACACAACAGAGTATACAAGGTGCCACTATCAATATCAGTATTAGAACACCTAATATGTAAAGACCTATCTTGCAAAGTTGCCTTAGCCAAGGTGCAAAACTCCAATTTTGAAACAAATCATCCAACCAGGAACCTCCATCTTCTTTAATTTGGGCTGTCAGATCCTTTAATTTTTGAATGCTTTTGTGAATGGATTCAGAACGATCAGACAAATTCATACAACACAATCCTTCCAATTCCTCACAACCATGTCCTTGTGCCAGTAAGAGAAAATCAATGGCTGCTCTGTTTTGAAGAGTAGCATGTCTAATACTATCAACATCGGTCAACATATCACTGATTGCGGAGGATGTGGCATTAGCTTGTTTGCTCAGCCAACATCCAACTCGATCTAATTGTCTCAATGCCACAGCTGAAGCCAATTGGGGTAGAAATATACCTGCTGAAAGCCTTCTGGCGGCATTCCAAGGCATAAAATCACTCTGACAGTTCTCATCATAATGAGGAACAGCTCTTGTTTTCCTTTGTTTCTTTTTCATCACTGCTTTGGCAGTGGGGGCAATTATGGTAAGCATACCAATGCTACAAGGGCCACCTTCAAGGTGGGCTGGAATGCCTTGCCAACCTCTGTCTCCGCAAATGATCCAATACCCTTCTGGCAATTGCCGTGGATATTGGTCCGTCTCCAGAAACACATCCCAACTGTTTGAAACATTTGCTGCCCTGAGAAGTTTTTTCAAACAAATGTTCCAATTGAAGGAAGGACTGTTTCCATTGTCAATTCCACCTCGTTTACCATTGGATTCTTTTCTGACCAAAGGAAACTCTTTCACTGGCACACCAACCAAACAGGTTGAGAAAGGCTTTTCTGGTTCCGAATTAGACAGGCATATAGTATCCGATCCAGCAGCCTTGGCTAAGGTCACCCAAACATTCGTTTTCGGTTGATCCACAGGCAAATCTGCACGACAAAAAACAATTAACATCAAGCAAAACAAGTATACCATTTGATTCTGCCCCATCTCTTTCAAGAACTAAGTTTTGGCAGAATTCTTTCTAAACAAAAACAATAACCTAAATTTTCAGCCAAAAATTAGCTTCGTTAGACAAACATTCAGCATTCAATTCGTATACTCATAAATAACATTGGCACAAAATCAGAGTTCATGGGTTCCACCGATGCACAAAGAACGTCAGGCACAAGAGGCGTCAGGCGAGACCCGGGATCCTTCCATTCGGTCCACGTCTGCGTACTCGCTTCCTCAGTTCTAGGCTCGACAACAGGTTCTGAAGTGCGATACGGTTTGACGTTTTTGGCAGGAACCCACTTAATTCTTCCAGCACCTGTGGAAATAGAAGCATACCCTTTGCCCCACGTTATTAATTGAAACGGGCCTTCCATCTGTCCAGAGTCAGGGTTTCTAATTAGAAGAGGAGGATGTTCTTTCAGTTTTGCCTGTGTGCTATTTGAAAAGTGTCTAAAGATTGGTGGATCTGGTTCTGTACTTGAACTATTTAGAAAATTAAAAGCATACAAAGCCTTACTCAGTCTCATCTGTGGGGTGATTTCCGTTCCCCCTCTCTGTTGATCTAATATGCGTTTTAAGGTTTGATGTGTTCTTTCAATGATTGCTTGGCTTGTGGGAGAGTGGGGAATACCAAAAATGTGTCGAACACCCCATTCATTTAAAAATGTGGCCAATTTTTGAGATATGTATGCGGGACCATTGTCAGTTTTTACTTCTTGGGGTATACCCAATGAAGCAAAAGCTTGCAGGAAATGATGACAGGCATGGCTGCCAGTTTCACCTGTGTGAAGGGAAGCAAAAACTGCACCAGAGAACGTGTCTATGGAAACATGAATATTTTTAAATTTACCAAAAGAAGGCTATTTAGTAACACCTGTTTGCCACAACTGTAGGCTTTGTAAGCCTCGGGGGTTGATTGCTCCTGTAGAAACAGGAGGTTGTACCAATTGACAGTCAGGGCAAGTATGAATGATAGCTTTAGCTTGACTTTTAGTGATTTGGAACATTCGCATGAGTGCTTGTGCATTTTGGTGGAAAAAGGCATGACTCAATTTTGCTTGTTCAAAAATATTTGGCAATGTGTTAGAAATGACCATTGTCAGCTTGTCCGCTCTTGCATTTCCTTCCACTAAAAATCCAGGAAGTGAAGAATGCGCCCTAATGTGAGAAACAAAATATGGATTAGTTCTATATTGGAAAGTTATAAAAAGACATGAAAGCCAACGATGTAAAGTTTCATTACTAACATCCTTTAAAATGGAACCTTCTATTCTCCTGACTACATTAGCAACATAAGCAGAATCTGTGACCAAATTAAAAGGCTGAGGAAACAGCTGAAAAGCTCAAACTACTGCAGCAAGCTCAACAATTTGAGGGGATCCCTCTACTGTTTGAATATCAGATTCCCAAACATCAGTCTTTTGATTAAACCAAGTCACAACGGACTTGTGGCTTTTACCAGAGCCATCAGTGAAGAGAGTCACAGCATGTAAAGGTTCTTCACTTAATTTAGGTTTTTCTCTGAAACTCAATTTTGCTTGCAGTAGTTTGTGAGCTGGATAGTGTATGGAACAAACACCTGGAAAACCTAAGAATGCATATTGTAAATCATCAGAATTTTGCATTGCCCAATTGAAATAATCATTTTTCAATGGCAAATAGATAACTGAACATTCTTGACCTGCCAAAGTTAACAATCTGGTTCTAGCCTTAATTATAATGTATGCAATCATTTCTAAAACTGAGCAAATGGTCTTTGAAAACCTGTAGGGAGGAAAAACCCATTCCATTATTAACAAAGGATCTTGTTCTGTGGCATCCCACTGGAAAATGAGACCACAAAGCTGCATCTTCTCTCCTAAGATTGCAAGAAAGAAAGGATTTTCAGGAACGCAGCGATGAGCTTGTCTTTTTTGAAGAGCTTCTGTGACTTTGTCGAGAGCAGCACGAGCTTCAGGGGTTAAAGTTCTTGGCGAAGTGATGTCGCAACTTCCTCTCAGCAAATGGAAGAGCGGACTCAGTTCATCATTGGTGATTCCCACCATCGGTCTGACCCAGTTGATTTCTCCTAGAAGTTGTTGTAACTCTTGTAGGTTGTTGACTCTGGTTCGGATCTGAATTTTCTGTGGTCTTCTTGTCGTCTTCCATCGTCTTCCATCATCTTCCATCCCAGGTACTTCTAAGGTGAAACTTGTTGAATTTTCGTTGCAGAGATTTCAAGTCCAGCTTTTTGAATTTCAGCAACAACACAGTCGCGAGTTTCTTCCATCTCTTCCTTTCAAAGGACTCCACCCTTAAAGCCAATTTTTCTTTCTCTGTATCTATAGATTGACAAACACCAGAACAACCATGTTTTTGCTTAAGTGAAAACGAGTTCCCCGGAACCACAATTTCCCGCGTGGAAGCAGCCACCTCAGCCTCCACCCCAGGCCCAACAGAATCCAATTCAGGTTTCAGTGTCCCTGCACAAACAATTTTAGGAAGTACAGTCACTTTTTCATTTCCATCTTTTACACACTTTGTTCCATCCCCCTTACAAGAGTCACATATTTTTACATTAACAGAACAACGCAAAGAAAAGTCCAAAAGAGTCTCATTTTTCCCCAGAGAGAGAGAAGAAAGATTTTGTTCAACAGAGTTCAAAGCAATACTTTCAGCATTTGCAACAACACTTGTAACATTCTCCGATACTCACACAGTCTCCGGTTTACTGGAATTTAATGAGACAGAACCAGAAGCTTTGTTTTCTGAGTCCAAGTTGATCGTATTATTATCAGTTTGTTTAAAACAGCGCTCCAACAGCGCTCTACAAACCGGCATAAGTTCTCTTAAGCTTTCATCTTTTTTGAGAGAGACTAGTTTATAGATTCTCCAGTTTATCTGATCCCAAAAATGAAAAGTAAAAGCAGACTGCAGATTTAAATCTTGCGTATTCGCTTTAACCCAGATAAGTAAGTTTTTAAGCTCAGTTTTTGAAATTTCAGAGTGACCTTTTTCTTGTAACATTGTCTCTAATTGATGAAAAACATCCCATTCAACTTTTGATAAATTCGTTCCCATTTTTGTGTTCTTTTAATAATTTTCTTTTTCGCTATTTTGCCTCCCAACGTCACCCAAGCGCTCTCCCGAGATAAGTTACTTACAATTTTCTTGGCTTCGGCGGGAGAGATGATACAGTGTGCTCCTTGTTAACACTTGGGTCTCCGCAGCTGGTACTTCCACGATTTTTCTTTGTTTTTCTTCTATTCTACGTCCTCACACGAGGCACCAATATGCGGGGGACACGACAGGTATAAGTCCAATGGTGTCAGGAGCCCACGCCTTAAAAAAGGAACCCACTAGGTCGCGGCAAAATATCCAAATATGGATAACATGGTAACCAGACCAGTGAAGAGATTTTTGCTTTTATTTCCAGCACATCAGTCTCAAAATACAAAATGGAGACATGACAGCTCACTGATCCACACCAAAAAAAGTCTCCTTCAACAGAGCTCATACAGCAATACATAAAATCATCTCAGACTAGAATTCAGCCAATCAGACACAGAAAACACATCTTGACAAGCATTCTATCCAATCTTATAAAACATAGGTAATCGTAGCTAAAACAAAGACTAGTTGATAAGAGACAAAGAACAGAGTTCTATTCATGCTAACCTTCTAAAGATATACATTAAATAACCTTGTTGCCATCCTAAAGCCAATTCTACAGAAGCCTATTGTTATTTGTCACGTCTACTGCTTGGGAAACTTTTCTGCTTGCATGGAAAACTTTTTCTGCTTGCATGGGAAACTTTTCTGCAATGCTAACAAAACTCCAGTCTAAGGCCTACATACTTCTTTGTAACCATTTCTTAAAAATCCTCTAACCTTATGGATTCCAACATTTCCCCCTCTCTGTTTGACCCAGAAGCTTTCATTTTCTTGTCGCTTGCTATTTGCGTTTCATAGCTCTATTGCAAAATTTCTGCTTATTATCTGCTGAAGACCTATTTTCACTAAACTGAAGCATTGCTATATTACGGCACAGCAACTTAATGCTGTGAAGACCCAATCCCTGAAAGAGAGATATGAATCACGTTTGGCAACAGTCACAAGGCATCGTTCAAAAAACTCTGGTCGATTCCAAGGCCTTAATTCAAAACCTTCGTTCATGTCAATACCCTCATCTACTGCTTTCGTGAGATTTCGTACACTCTCTGTGCTTCTACTTCCTAGTTCTCCTGCTTGAATGACAAAAACTTCTCGGACTGTTTTGTTCATCATTCGCCGAACACAACAGAGTATACAAGGTGCCACTATCAATATCAGTATTAGAACACCTAATATGTAAAGACCTATCTTGCAAAGTTGCCTTAGCCAAGGTGCAAAACTCCAATTTTGAAACAAATCATCCAACCAGGAACCTCCATCTTCTTTAATTTGGGCTGTCAGATCCTTTAATTTTTGAATGCTTTTGTGAATGGATTCAGAACGATCAGACAAATTCATACAACACAATCCTTCCAATTCCTCACAACCATGTCCTTGTGCCAGTAAGAGAAAATCAATGGCTGCTCTGTTTTGAAGAGTAGCATGTCTAATACTATCAACATCGGTCAACATATCACTGATTGCGGAGGATGTGGCATTAGCTTGTTTGCTCAGCCAACATCCAACTCGATCTAATTGTCTCAATGCCACAGCTGAAGCCAATTGGGGTAGAAATATACCTGCTGAAAGCCTTCTGGCGGCATTCCAAGGCATAAAATCACTCTGACAGTTCTCATCATAATGAGGAACAGCTCTTGTTTTCCTTTGTTTCTTTTTCATCACTGCTTTGGCAGTGGGGGCAATTATGGTAAGCATACCAATGCTACAAGGGCCACCTTCAAGGTGGGCTGGAATGCCTTGCCAACCTCTGTCTCCGCAAATGATCCAATACCCTTCTGGCAATTGCCGTGGATATTGGTCCGTCTCCAGAAACACATCCCAACTGTTTGAAACATTTGCTGCCCTGAGAAGTTTTTTCAAACAAATGTTCCAATTGAAGGAAGGACTGTTTCCATTGTCAATTCCACCTCGTTTACCATTGGATTCTTTTCTGACCAAAGGAAACTCTTTCACTGGCACACCAACCAAACAGGTTGAGAAAGGCTTTTCTGGTTCCGAATTAGACAGGCATATAGTATCCGATCCAGCAGCCTTGGCTAAGGTCACCCAAACATTCGTTTTCGGTTGATCCACAGGCAAATCTGCACGACAAAAAACAATTAACATCAAGCAAAACAAGTATACCATTTGATTCTGCCCCATCTCTTTCAAGAACTAAGTTTTGGCAGAATTCTTTCTAAACAAAAACAATAACCTAAATTTTCAGCCAAAAATTAGCTTCGTTAGACAAACATTCAGCATTCAATTCGTATACTCATAAATAACATTGGCACAAAATCAGAGTTCATGGGTTCCACCGATGCACAAAGAACGTCAGGCACAAGAGGCGTCAGGCGAGACCCGGGATCCTTCCATTCGGTCCACGTCTGCGTACTCGCTTCCTCAGTTCTAGGCTCGACAACAGGTTCTGAAGTGCGATACGGTTTGACGTTTTTGGCAGGAACCCACTTAATTCTTCCAGCACCTGTGGAAATAGAAGCATACCCTTTGCCCCACGTTATTAATTGAAACGGGCCTTCCATCTGTCCAGAGTCAGGGTTTCTAATTAGAAGAGGAGGATGTTCTTTCAGTTTTGCCTGTGTGCTATTTGAAAAGTGTCTAAAGATTGGTGGATCTGGTTCTGTACTTGAACTATTTAGAAAATTAAAAGCATACAAAGCCTTACTCAGTCTCATCTGTGGGGTGATTTCCGTTCCCCCTCTCTGTCGATCTAATATGCGTTTTAAGGTTTGATGTGTTCTTTCAATGATTGCTTGGCTTGTGGGAGAGTGGGGAATACCAAAAATGTGTCGAACACCCCATTCATTTAAAAATGTGGCCAATTTTTGAGATATGTATGCGGGACCATTGTCAGTTTTTACTTCTTGGGGTATACCCAATGAAGCAAAAGCTTGCAGGAAATGATGACAGGCATGGCTGCCAGTTTCACCTGTGTGAAGGGAAGCAAAAACTGCACCAGAGAACGTGTCTATGGAAACATGAATATTTTTAAATTTACCAAAAGAAGGCTATTTAGTAACACCTGTTTGCCACAACTGTAGGCTTTGTAAGCCTCGGGGGTTGATTGCTCCTGTAGAAACAGGAGGTTGTACCAATTGACAGTCAGGGCAAGTATGAATGATAGCTTTAGCTTGACTTTTAGTGATTTGGAACATTCGCATGAGTGCTTGTGCATTTTGGTGGAAAAAGGCATGACTCAATTTTGCTTGTTCAAAAATATTTGGCAATGTGTTAGAAATGACCATTGTCAGCTTGTCCGCTCTTGCATTTCCTTCCACTAAAAATCCAGGAAGTGAAGAATGCGCCCTAATGTGAGAAACAAAATATGGATTAGTTCTATATTGGAAAGTTATAAAAAGACATGAAAGCCAACGATGTAAAGTTTCATTACTAACATCCTTTAAAATGGAACCTTCTATTCTCCTGACTACATTAGCAACATAAGCAGAATCTGTGACCAAATTAAAAGGCTGAGGAAACAGCTGAAAAGCTCAAACTACTGCAGCAAGCTCAACAATTTGAGGGGATCCCTCTACTGTTTGAATATCAGATTCCCAAACATCAGTCTTTTGATTAAACCAAGTCACAACGGACTTGTGGCTTTTACCAGAGCCATCAGTGAAGAGAGTCACAGCATGTAAAGGTTCTTCACTTAATTTAGGTTTTTCTCTGAAACTCAATTTTGCTTGCAGTAGTTTGTGAGCTGGATAGTGTATGGAACAAACACCTGGAAAACCTAAGAATGCATATTGTAAATCATCAGAATTTTGCATTGCCCAATTGAAATAATCATTTTTCAATGGCAAATAGATAACTGAACATTCTTGACCTGCCAAAGTTAACAATCTGGTTCTAGCCTTAATTATAATGTATGCAATCATTTCTAAAACTGAGCAAATGGTCTTTGAAAACCTGTAGGGAGGAAAAACCCATTCCATTATTAACAAAGGATCTTGTTCTGTGGCATCCCACTGGAAAATGAGACCACAAAGCTGCATCTTCTCTCCTAAGATTGCAAGAAAGAAAGGATTTTCAGGAACGCAGCGATGAGCTTGTCTTTTTTGAAGAGCTTCTGTGACTTTGTCGAGAGCAGCACGAGCTTCAGGGGTTAAAGTTCTTGGCGAAGTGATGTCGCAACTTCCTCTCAGCAAATGGAAGAGCGGACTCAGTTCATCATTGGTGATTCCCACCATCGGTCTGACCCAGTTGATTTCTCCTAGAAGTTGTTGTAACTCTTGTAGGTTGTTGACTCTGGTTCGGATCTGAATTTTCTGTGGTCTTCTTGTCGTCTTCCATCGTCTTCCATCATCTTCCATCCCAGGTACTTCTAAGGTGAAACTTGTTGAATTTTCGTTGCAGAGATTTCAAGTCCAGCTTTTTGAATTTCAGCAACAACACAGTCGCGAGTTTCTTCCATCTCTTCCTTTCAAAGGACTCCACCCTTAAAGCCAATTTTTCTTTCTCTGTATCTATAGATTGACAAACACCAGAACAACCATGTTTTTGCTTAAGTGAAAACGAGTTCCCCGGAACCACAATTTCCCGCGTGGAAGCAGCCACCTCAGCCTCCACCCCAGGCCCAACAGAATCCAATTCAGGTTTCAGTGTCCCTGCACAAACAATTTTAGGAAGTACAGTCACTTTTTCATTTCCATCTTTTACACACTTTGTTCCATCCCCCTTACAAGAGTCACATATTTTTACATTAACAGAACAACGCAAAGAAAAGTCCAAAAGAGTCTCATTTTTCCCCAGAGAGAGAGAAGAAAGATTTTGTTCAACAGAGTTCAAAGCAATACTTTCAGCATTTGCAACAACACTTGTAACATTCTCCGATACTCACACAGTCTCCGGTTTACTGGAATTTAATGAGACAGAACCAGAAGCTTTGTTTTCTGAGTCCAAGTTGATCTTATTATTATCCGTTTGTTTAAAACAGTGCTCCAACAGCGCTCTACAAACCGGCATAAGTTCTCTTAAGCTTTCATCTTTTTTGAGAGAGACTAGATTATAGATTCTCCAGTTTATCTGATCCCAAAAATGAAAAGTAAAAGCAGACTGCAGATTTAAATCTTGCGTATTCGCTTTAACCCAGATAAGTAAGGTTTTAAGCTCAGTTTTTGAAATTTCAGAGTGACCTTTTTCTTGTAACATTGTCTCTAATTGATGAAAAACATCCCATTCAACTTTTGATAAATTCGTTCCCATTTTTGTGTTCTTTTAATAATTTTCTTTTTCGCTATTTTGCCTCCCAACGTCACCCAAGCGCTGTCCCGAGATAAGTTACTTACAATTTTCTTGGCTTCGGCGGGAGAGATGATACAGTGTGCTCCTTGTTAACACTTGGGTCTCCGCAGCTGGTACTTCCACGATTTTTCTTTGTTTTTCTTCTATTCTACGTCCTCACACGAGGCACCAATATGCGGGGGACGGGACAGGTATAAGTCCAATGGTGTCAGGAGCCCACGCCTTAAAAAAGGAACCCACTAGGTCGCGGCAAAATATCCAAATATGGATAACATGGTAACCAGACCAGTGAAGAGATTTTTGCTTTTATTTCCAGCACATCAGTCTCAAAATACAAAATGGAGACATGACAGCTCACTGATCCACACCAAAAAATGTCTCCTTCAACAGGGCTCATACAGCAATACATAAAATCATCTCAGACTAGAATTCAGCCAATCAGACACAGAAAACACATCTTGACAAGCATTCTATCCAATCTTATAAAACATAGGTAATCGTAGCTAAAACAAAGACTAGTTGATAAGAGACAAAGAACAGAGTTCTATTCATGCTAACCTTCTAAAGATATACATTAAATAACCTTGTTGCCATCCTAAAGCCAATTCTACAGAAGCCTATTGTTATTTGTCACGTCTACTGCTTGGGAAACTTTTCTGCTTGCATGGAAAACTTTTTCTGCTTGCATGGGAAACTTTTCTGCAATGCTAACAAAACTCCAGTCTAAGGCCTACATACTTCTTTGTAACCATTTCTTAAAAATCCTCTAACCTTATGGATTCCAACATTTCCCCCTCTCTGTTTGACCCAGAAGCTTTCATTTTCTTGTCGCTTGCTATTTGCGTTTCATAGCTCTATTGCAAAATTTCTGCTTATTATCTGCTGAAGACCTATTTTCACTAAACTGAAGCATTGCTATATTACGGCACAGCAACTTAATGCTGTGAAGACCCAATCCCTGAAAGAGAGATATGAATCACGTTTGGCAACAGTCACAAGGCATCGTTCAAAAAACTCTGGTCGATTCCAAGGCCTTAATTCAAAACCTTCGTTCATGTCAATACCCTCATCTACTGCTTTCGTGAGATTTCGTACACTCTCTGTGCTTCTACTTCCTAATTCTCCTGCTTGAATGACAAAAACTTCTCGGACTGTTTTGTTCATCATTCGCCGAAGACAACAGAGTATACAAGGTGCCACTATCAATATCAGTATTAGAACACCTAATATGTAAAGACCTATCTTGCAAAGTTGCCTTAGCCAAGGTGCAAAACTCCAATTTTGAAACAAATCATCCAACCAGGAACCTCCATCTTCTTTAATTTGGGCTGTCAGATCCTTTAATTTTTGAATGCTTTTGTGAATGGATTCGGAATGATCAGACAAATTCATACAACACAATCCTTCAAATTCCTCACAACCATGTCCTTGTGCCAGTAAGAGAAAATCAATGGCTGCTCTGTTTTGAAGAGTAGCATGTCTAATACTATCAACATCGGTCAACATATCACTGATTGCGGAGGATGTGGCATTAGCTTGTTTGCTCAGCCAACATCCAACTCGATCTAATTGTCTCAATGCCACAGCTGAAGCCAATTGGGGTAGAAATATACCTGCTGAAAGCCTTCTGGCGGCATTCCAAGGCATAAAATCACTCTGACAGTTCTCATCATAATGAGGAACAGCTCTTGTTTTCCTTTGTTTCTTTTTCATCACTGCTTTGGCAGTGGGGGCAATTATGGTAAGCATACCAATGCTACAAGGGCCACCTTCAAGGTGGGCTGGAATGCCTTGCCAACCTCTGTCTCCGCAAATGATCCAATACCCTTCTGGCAATTGCCGTGGATATTGGTCCGTCTCCAGAAACACATCCCAACTGTTTGAAACATTTGCTGCCCTGAGAAGTTTTTTCAAACAAATGTTCCAATTGAAGGAAGGACTGTTTCCATTGTCAATTCCACCTGGTTTACCATTGGATTCTTTTCTGACCAAAGGAAACTCTTTCACTGGCACACCAACCAAACAGGTTGAGAAAGGCTTTTCTGGTTCCGAATTAGACAGGCATATAGTATCCGATCCAGCAGCCTTGGCTAAGGTCACCCAAACATTCGTTTTCGGTTGATCCACAGGCAAATCTGCACGACAAAAAACAATTAACATCAAGCAAAACAAGTATACCATTTGATTCTGCCCCATCTCTTTCAAGAACTAAGTTTTGGCAGAATTCTTTCTAAACAAAAACAATAACCTAAATTTTCAGCCAAAAATTAGCTTTGTTAAACAAACATTCAGCATTCAATTCGTATACTCATAAATAACATTGGCACAAAATCAGAGTTCATGGGTTCCACCGATGCACAAAGAACGTCAGGCACAAGAGGCGTCAGGCGAGACCCGGGATCCTTCCATTCGGTCCACGTCTGCGTACTCGCTTCCTCAGTTCTAGGCTCGACAACAGGTTCTGAAGTGCGATACGGTTTGACGTTTTTGGCAGGAACCCACTTAATTCTTCCAGCACCTGTGGAAATAGAAGCATACCCTTTGCCCCACGTTATTAATTGAAACGGGCCTTCCATCTGTCCAGAGTCAGGGTTTCTAATTAGAAGAGGAGGATGTTCTTTCAGTTTTGCCTGTGTGCTATTTGAAAAGTGTCTAAAGATTGGTGGATCTGGTTCTGTACTTGAACTATTTAGAAAATTAAAACCATACAAAGCCTTACTCAGTCTCATCTGTGGGGTGATTTCCGTTCCCCCTCTCTGTTGATCTAATATGCGTTTTAAGGTTTGATGTGTTCTTTCAATGATTGCTTGGCTTGTGGGAGAGTGGGGAATACCAAAAATGTGTCGAACACCCCATTCATTTAAAAATGTGGCCAATTTTTGAGATATGTATGCGGGACCATTGTCAGTTTTTACTTCTTGGGGTATACCCAATGAAGCAAAAGCTTGCAGGAAATGATGACAGGCATGGCTGCCGGTTTCACCTGTGTGAAGGGAAGCAAAAACTGCACCAGAGAACGTGTCTATGGAAACATGAATATTTTTAAATTTACCAAAAGAAGGCTATTTAGTAACACCTGTTTGCCACAACTGTAGGCTTTGTAAGCCTCGGGGGTTGATTGCTCCTGTAGAAACAGGAGGTTGTACCAATTGACAGTCAGGGCAAGTATGAATGATAGCTTTAGCTTGACTTTTAGTGATTTGGAACATTCGCATGAGTGCTTGTGCATTTTGGTGGAAAAAGGCATGACTCAATTTTGCTTGTTCAAAAATATTTGGCAATGTGTTAGAAATGACCATTGTCAGCTTGTCCGCTCTTGCATTTCCTTCCACTAAAAATCCAGGAAGTGAAGAATGCGCCCTAATGTGAGAAACAAAATATGGATTAGTTCTATATTGCAAAGTTATAAAAAGACATGAAAGCCAACGATGTACAGTTTCATTACTAACATCCTTTAAAATGGAACCTTCTATTCTCCTGACTACATTAGCAACATAAGCAGAATCTGTGACCAAATTAAAAGGCTGAGGAAACAGCTGAAAAGCTCAAACTACTGCAGCAAGCTCAACAATTTGAGGGGATCCCTCTACTGTTTGAATATCAGATTCCCAAACATCAGTCTTTTGATTAAACCAAGTCACAACGGACTTGTGGCTTTTACCAGAGCCATCAGTGAAGAGAGTCACAGCATGTAAAGGTTCTTCACTTAATTTAGGTTTTTCTCTGAAACTCAATTTTGCTTGCAGTAGTTTGTGAGCTGGATAGTGTATGGAACAAACACCTGGAAAACCTAAGAATGCATATTGTAAATCATCAGAATTTTGCATTGCCCAATTGAAATAATCATTTTTCAATGGCAAATAGATAACTGAACATTCTTGACCTGCCAAAGTTAACAATCTGGTTCTAGCCTTAATTATAATGTATGCAATCATTTCTAAAACTGAGCAAATGGTCTTTGAAAACCTGTAGGGAGGAAAAACCCATTCCATTATTAACAAAGGATCTTGTTCTGTGGCATCCCACTGGAAAATGAGACCACAAAGCTGCATCTTCTCTCCTAAGATTGCAAGAAAGAAAGGATTTTCAGGAACGCAGCGATGAGCTTGTCTTTTTTGAAGAGCTTCTGTGACTTTGTCGAGAGCAGCACGAGCTTCAGGGGTTAAAGTTCTTGGCGAAGTGATGTCGCAACTTCCTCTCAGCAAATGGAAGAGCGGACTGAGTTCATCATTGGTGATTCCCACCATCGGTCTGACCCAGTTGATTTCTCCTAGAAGTTGTTGTAACTCTTGTAGGTTGTTGACTCTGGTTCGGATCTGAATTTTCTGTGGTCTTCTTGTCGTCTTCCATCGTCTTCCATCATCTTCCATCCCAGGTACTTCTAAGGTGAAACTTGTTGAATTTTCGTTGCAGAGATTTCAAGTCCAGCTTTTTGAATTTCAGCAACAACACAGTCGCGAGTTTCTTCCATCTCTTCCTTTCAAAGGACTCCACCCTTAAAGCCAATTTTTCTTTCTCTGTATCTATAGATTGACAAACACAAGAACAACCCTGTTTTTGCTTAACTGAAAAAGAGTTCCCCGGAACACAATTTCCCGAGTGGAAGCAGCCACCTCAGCCTCCACCCCAGGCCCAACAGAATCCAATTCAGGTTTCAGTGTCCCTGCACAAACAATTTTAGGAAGTACAGTCACTTTTTCATTTCCATCTTTTACACACTTTGTTCCATCCCCCTTACAAGAGTCACATATTTTTACATTAACAGAACAACGCGAAGAAAAGTCCAAAAGAGTCTCATTTTTTCCCAGAGAGAGAGAAGAAAGATTTTGTTCAACAGAGTTCAAAGCAATACTTTCAGCATTTGCAACAACACTTGTAACATTCTCCGATACTCACACAGTCTCCGGTTTACTGGAATTTAATGAGACAGAACAAGAAGCTTTGTTTTCTGAGTCCAAGTTGATCTTATTATTATCAGTTTGTTTAAAACAGTGCTCCAACAGCGCTCTACAAACCGGCATAAGTTCTCTTAAGCTTTCATCTTTCTTGAGAGAGACTAGATTATAGATTCTCCAGTTTATCTGATCCCAAAAATGAAAAGTAAATGCAGACTGCAGATTTAAATCTTGCGTATTCGCTTTAACCCAGATAAGTAAGTTTTTAAGCTCAGTTTTTGAAATTTCAGAGTGACCTTTTTCTTGTAACATTGTCTCTAATTGATGAAAAACATCCCATTCAACTTTTGATAAATTCGTTCCCATTTTTGTGTTCTTTTAATAATTTTCTTTTTCGCTATTTTGCCTCCCAACGTCACCCAAGCGCTGTCCCGAGATAAGTTACTTACAATTTTCTTGGCTTCGGCGGGAGAGATGATACAGTGTGCTCCTTGTTAACACTTGGGTCTCCGCAGCTGGTACTTCCACGATTTTTCTTTGTTTTTCTTCTATTCTACGTCCTCACACGAGGCACCAATATGCGGGGGACGGGACAGGTATAAGTCCAATGGTGTCAGGAGCCCACGCCTTAAAAAAGGAACCCACTAGGTCGCGGCAAAATATCCAAATATGGATAACATGGTAACCAGACCAGTGAAGAGATTTTTGCTTTTATTTCCAGCACATCAGTCTCAAAATACAAAATGGAGACATGACAGCTCACTGATCCACACCAAAAAATGTCTCCTTCAACAGGGCTCATACAGCAATACATAAAATCATCTCAGACTAGAATTCAGCCAATCAGACACAGAAAACACATCTTGACAAGCATTCTATCCAATCTTATAAAACATAGGTAATTGTAGCTAAAACAAAGACTAGATGATAAGAGACAAAGAACAGAGTTCTATTCATGCTAACCTTCTAAAGATATACATTAAATAACCTTGTTGCCATCCTAAAGCCAATTCTACAGAAGCCTATTGTTATTTGTCACGTCTACTGCTTGGGAAACTTTTCTGCTTGCATGGAAAACTTTTTCTGCTTGCATGGGAAACTTTTCTGCAATGCTAACAAAACTCCAGTCTAAGGCCTACATACTTCTTTGTAACCATTTCTTAAAAATCCTCTAACCTTATGGATTCCAACATTTCCCCCTCTCTGTTTGACCCAGAAGCTTTCATTTTCTTGTCGCTTGCTATTTGCGTTTCATAGCTCTATTGCAAAATTTCTGCTTATTATCTGCTGAAGACCTATTTTCACTAAACTGAAGCATTGCTATATTACAGCACAGCAACTTAATGCTGTGAAGACCCAATCCCTGAAAGAGAGATATGAATCACGTTTGGCAACAGTCACAAGGCATCGTTCAAAAAACTCTGGTCGATTCCAAGGCCTTAATTCAAAACCTTCGTTCATGTCAATACCCTCATCTACTGCTTTCGTGAGATTTCGTACACTCTCTGTGCTTCTACTTCCTAGTTCTCCTGCTTGAATGACAAAAACTTCTCGGACTGTTTTGTTCATCATTCGCCGAAGACAACAGAGTATACAAGGTGCCACTATCAATATCAGTATTAGAACACCTAATATGTAAAGACCTATCTTGCTAAGTTGCCTTAGCCAAGGTGCAAAACTCCAATTTTGAAACAAATCATCCAACCAGGAACCTCCATCTTCTTTAATTTGGGCTGTCAGATCCTTTAATTTTTGAATGCTTTTGTGAATGGATTCAGAACGATCAGACAAATTCATACAACACAATCCTTCCAATTCCTCACAACCATGTCCTTGTGCCAGTAAGAGAAAATCAATGGCTGCTCTGTTTTGAAGAGTAGCATGTCTAATACTATCAACATCGGTCAACATATCACTGATTGCGGAGGATGTGGCATTAGCTTGTTTGCTCAGCCAACATCCAACTCGATCTAATTGTCTCAATGCCACAGCTGAAGCCAATTGGGGTAGAAATATACCTGCTGAAAGCCTTCTGGCGGCATTCCAAGGCATAAAATCACTCTGACAGTTCTCATCATAATGAGGAACAGCTCTTGTTTTCCTTTGTTTCTTTTTCATCACTGCTTTGGCAGTGGGGGCAATTATGGTAAGCATACCAATGCTACAAGGGCCACCTTCAAGGTGGGCTGGAATGCCTTGCCAACCTCTGTCTCCGCAAATGATCCAATACCCTTCTGGCAATTGCCGTGGATATTGGTCCGTCTCCAGAAACACATCCCAACTGTTTGAAACATTTGCTGCCCTGAGAAGTTTTTTCAAACAAATGTTCCAATTGAAGGAAGGACTGTTTCCATTGTCAATTCCACCTGGTTTACCATTGGATTCTTTTCTGACCAAAGGAAACTCTTTCACTGGCACACCAACCAAACAGGTTGAGAAAGGCTTTTCTGGTTCCGAATTAGACAGGCATATAGTATCCGATCCAGCAGCCTTGGCTAAGGTCACCCAAACATTCGTTTTCGGTTGATCCACAGGCAAATCTGCACGACAAAAAACAATTAACATCAAGCAAAACAAGTATACCATTTGATTCTGCCCCATCTCTTTCAAGAACTAAGTTTTGGCAGAATTCTTTCTAAACAAAAACAATAACCTAAATTTTCAGCCAAAAATTAGCTTTGTTAAACAAACATTCAGCATTCAATTCGTATACTCATAAATAACATTGGCACAAAATCAGAGTTCATGGGTTCCACCGATGCACAAAGAACGTCAGGCACAAGAGGCGTCAGGCGAGACCCGGGATCCTTCCATTCGGTCCACGTCTGCGTACTCGCTTCCTCAGTTCTAGGCTCGACAACAGGTTCTGAAGTGCGATACGGTTTGACGTTTTTGGCAGGAACCCACTTAATTCTTCCAGCACCTGTGGAAATAGAAGCATACCCTTTGCCCCACGTTATTAATTGAAACGGGCCTTCCATCTGTCCAGAGTCAGGGTTTCTAATTAGAAGAGGAGGATGTTCTTTCAGTTTTGCCTGTGTGCTATTTGAAAAGTGTCTAAAGATTGGTGGATCTGGTTCTGTACTTGAACTATTTAGAAAATTAAAACCATACAAAGCCTTACTCAGTCTCATCTGTGGGGTGATTTCCGTTCCCCCTCTCTGTTGATCTAATATGCGTTTTAAGGTTTGATGTGTTCTTTCAATGATTGCTTGGCTTGTGGGAGAGTGGGGAATACCAAAAATGTGTCGAACACCCCATTCATTTAAAAATGTGGCCAATTTTTGAGATATGTATGCGGGACCATTGTCAGATTTACTTCTTGGGGTATACCCAATGAAGCAAAAGCTTGCAGGAAATGATGACAGGCATGGCTGCCAGTTTCACCTGTGTGAAGGGAAGCAAAAACTGCACCAGAGAACGTGTCTATGGAAACATGAATATTTTTAAATTTACCAAAAGAAGGCTATTTAGTAACACCTGTTTGCCACAACTGTAGGCTTTGTAAGCCTCGGGGGTTGATTGCTCCTGTAGAAACAGGAGGTTGTACCAATTGACAGTCAGGGCAAGTATGAATGATAGCTTTAGCTTGACTTTTAGTGATTTGGAACATTCGCATGAGTGCTTGTGCATTTTGGTGGAAAAAGGCATGACTCAATTTTGCTTGTTCAAAAATATTTGGCAATGTGTTAGAAATGACCATTGTCAGCTTGTCCGCTCTTGCATTTCCTTCCACTAAAAATCCAGGAAGTGAAGAATGCGCCCTAATGTGAGAAACAAAATATGGATTAGTTCTATATTGGAAAGTTATAAAAAGACATGAAAGCCAACGATGTAAAGTTTCATTACTAACATCCTTTAAAATGGAACCTTCTATTCTCCTGACTACATTAGCAACATAAGCAGAATCTGTGACCAAATTAAAAGGCTGAGGAAACAGCTGAAAAGCTCAAACTACTGCAGCAAGCTCAACAATTTGAGGGGATCCCTCTACTGTTTGAATATCAGATTCCCAAACATCAGTCTTTTGATTAAACCAAGTCACAACGGACTTGTGGCTTTTACCAGAGCCATCAGTGAAGAGAGTCACAGCATGTAAAGGTTCTTCACTTAATTTAGGTTTTTCTCTGAAACTCAATTTTGCTTGCAGTAGTTTGTGAGCTGGATAGTGTATGGAACAAACACCTGGAAAACCTAAGAATGCATATTGTAAATCATCAGAATTTTGCATTGCCCAATTGAAATAATCATTTTTCAATGGCAAATAGATAACTGAACATTCTTGACCTGCCAAAGTTAACAATCTGGTTCTAGCCTTAATTATAATGTATGCAATCATTTCTAAAACTGAGCAAATGGTCTTTGAAAACCTGTAGGGAGGAAAAACCCATTCCATTATTAACAAAGGATCTTGTTCTGTGGCATCCCACTGGAAAATGAGACCACAAAGCTGCATCTTCTCTCCTAAGATTGCAAGAAAGAAAGGATTTTCAGGAACGCAGCGATGAGCTTGTCTTTTTTGAAGAGCTTCTGTGACTTTGTCGAGAGCAGCACGAGCTTCAGGGGTTAAAGTTCTTGGCGAAGTGATGTCGCAACTTCCTCTCAGCAAATGGAAGAGCGGACTCAGTTCATCATTGGTGATTCCCACCATCGGTCTGACCCAGTTGATTTCTCCTAGAAGTTGTTGTAACTCTTGTAGGTTGTTGACTCTGGTTCGGATCTGAATTTTCTGTGGTCTTCTTGTTGTCTTCCATCGTCTTCCATCATCTTCCATCCCAGGTACTTCTAAGGTGAAACTTGTTGAATTTTCGTTGCAGAGATTTCAAGTCCAGCTTTTTGAATTTCAGCAACAACACAGTCGCGAGTTTCTTCCATCTCTTCCTTTCAAAGGACTCCACCCTTAAAGCCAATTTTTCTTTCTCTGTATCTATAGATTGACAAACACCAGAACAACCCTGTTTTTGCTTAACTGAAAAAGAGTTCCCCGGAACACAATTTCCCGAGTGGAAGCAGCCACCTCAGCCTCCACCCCAGGCCCAACAGAATCCAATTCAGGTTTCAGTGTCCCTGCACAAACAATTTTAGGAAGTACAGTCACTTTTTCATTTCCATCTTTTACACACTTTGTTCCATCCCCCTTACAAGAGTCACATATTTTTACATTAACAGAACAACGCGAAGAAAAGTCCAAAAGAGTCTCATTTTTTCCCAGAGAGAGAGAAGAAAGATTTTGTTCAACAGAGTTCAAAGCAATACTTTCAGCATTTGCAACAACACTTGTAACATTCTCCGATACTCACACAGTCTCCGGTTTACTGGAATTTAATGAGACAGAACCAGAAGCTTTGTTTTCTGAGTCCAAGTTGATCTTATTATTATCCGTTTGTTTAAAACAGTGCTCCAACAGCGCTCTACAAACCGGCATAAGTTCTCTTAAGCTTTCATCTTTTTTGAGAGAGACTAGTTTATAGATTCTCCAGTTTATCTGATCCCAAAAATGAAAAGTAAAAGCAGACTGCAGATTTAAATCTTGCGTATTCGCTTTAACCCAGATAAGTAAGTTTTTAAGCTCAGTTTTTGAAATTTCAGAGTGACCTTTTTCTTGTAACATTGTCTCTAATTGATGAAAAACATCCCATTCAACTTTTGATAAATTCGTTCCCATTTTTGTGTTCTTTTAATAATTTTCTTTTTCGCTATTTTGCCTCCCAACGTCACCCAAGCGCTGTCCCGAGATAAGTTACTTACAATTTTCTTGGCTTCGGCGGGAGAGATGATACAGTGTGCTCCTTGTTAACACTTGGGTCTCCGCAGCTGGTACTTCCACGATTTTTCTTTGTTTTTCTTCTATTCTACGTCCTCACACGAGGCACCAATATGCGGGGGACGGGACAGGTATAAGTCCAATGGTGTCAGGAGCCCACGCCTTAAAAAAGGAACCCACTAGGTCGCGGCAAAATATCCAAATATGGATAACATGGTAACCAGACCAGTGAAGAGATTTTTGCTTTTATTTCCAGCACATCAGTCTCAAAATACAAAATGGAGACATGACAGCTCACTGATCCACACCAAAAAATGTCTCCTTCAACAGGGCTCATACAGCAATACATAAAATCATCTCAGACTAGAATTCAGCCAATCAGACACAGAAAACACATCTTGACAAGCATTCTATCCAATCTTATAAAACATAGGTAATTGTAGCTAAAACAAAGACTAGTTGATAAGAGACAAAGAACAGAGTTCTATTCATGCTAACCTTCTAAAGATATACATTAAATAACCTTGTTGCCATCCTAAAGCCAATTCTACAGAAGCCTATTGTTATTTGTCACGTCTACTGCTTGGGAAACTTTTCTGCTTGCATGGAAAACTTTTTCTGCTTGCATGGGAAACTTTTCTGCAATGCTAACAAAACTCCAGTCTAAGGCCTACATACTTCTTTGTAACCATTTCTTAAAAATCCTCTAACCTTATGGATTCCAACATTTCCCCCTCTCTGTTTGACCCAGAAGCTTTCATTTTCTTGTCGCTTGCTATTTGCGTTTCATAGCTCTATTGCAAAATTTCTGCTTATTATCTGCTGAAGACCTATTTTCACTAAACTGAAGCATTGCTATATTACAGCACAGCAACTTAATGCTGTGAAGACCCAATCCCTGAAAGAGAGATATGAATCACGTTTGGCAACAGTCACAAGGCATCGTTCAAAAAACTCTGGTCGATTCCAAGGCCTTAATTCAAAACCTTCGTTCATGTCAATACCCTCATCTACTGCTTTCGTGAGATTTCGTACACTCTCTGTGCTTCTACTTCCTAGTTCTCCTGCTTGAATGACAAAAACTTCTCGGACTGTTTTGTTCATCATTCGCCGAAGACAACAGATTATACAAGGTGCCACTATCAATATCAGTATTAGAACACCTAATATGTAAAGACCTATCTTGCAAAGTTGCCTTAGCCAAGGTGCAAAACTCCAATTTTGATACAAATCATCCAACCAGGAACCTCCATCTTCTTTAATTTGGGCTGTCTGATCCTTTAATTTTTGAATGCTTTTGTGAATGGATTCGGAATGATCAGACAAATTCATACAACACAATCCTTCAAATTCCTCACAACCATGTCCTTGTGCCAGTAAGAGAAAATCAATGGCTGCTCTGTTTTGAAGAGTAGCATGTCTAATACTATCAACATCGGTCAACATATCACTGATTGCGGAGGATGTGGCATTAGCTTGTTTGCTCAGCCAACATCCAACTCGATCTAATTGTCTCAATGCCACAGCTGAAGCCAATTGGGGTAGAAATATACCTGCTGAAAGCCTTCTGGCGGCATTCCAAGGCATAAAATCACTCTGACAGTTCTCATCATAATGAGGAACAGCTCTTGTTTTCCTTTGTTTCTTTTTCATCACTGCTTTGGCAGTGGGGGCAATTATGGTAAGCATACCAATGCTACAAGGGCCACCTTCAAGGTGGGCTGGAATGCCTTGCCAACCTCTGTCTCCGCAAATGATCCAATACCCTTTTGGCAATTGCCGTGGATATTGGTCCGTCTCCAGAAACACATCCCAACTGTTTGAAACATTTGCTGCCCTGAGAAGTTTTTTCGAACAAATGTTCCAATTGAAGGAAGGACTGTT
The DNA here is from genome assembly GCF_035770615.1 of Melospiza melodia melodia. NCBI lineage: Eukaryota > Metazoa > Chordata > Aves > Passeriformes > Passerellidae > Melospiza > Melospiza melodia. Next base: position 37,035,634 of record NC_086225.1, read on the forward strand.
TCCATTGTCAATTCCACCTGGTTTACCATTGGATTCTTTTCTGACCAAAGGAAACTCTTTCACTGGCACACCAACCAAACAGGTTGAGAAAGGCTTTTCTGGTTCCGAATTAGACAGGCATATAGTATCCGATCCGGCAGCCTTGGCTAAGGTCACCCAAACATTCGTTTTCGGTTGATCCACAGGCAAATCTGCACGACAAAAAACAATTAACATCAAGCAAAACAAGTATACCATTTGATTCTGCCCCATCTCTTTCAAGAACTAAGTTTTGGCAGAATTCTTTCTAAACAAAAACAATAACCTAAATTTTCAGCCAAAAATTAGCTTCGTTAGACAAACATTCAGCATTCAATTCGTATACTCATAAATAACATTGGCACAAAATCAGAGTTCATGGGTTCCACCGATGCACAAAGAACGTCAGGCACAAGAGGCGTCAGGCGAGACCCGGGATCCTTCCATTCGGTCCACGTCTGCGTACTCGCTTCCTCAGTTCTAGGCTCGACAACAGGTTCTGAAGTGCGATACGGTTTGACGTTTTTGGCAGGAACCCACTTAATTCTTCCAGCACCTGTGGAAATAGAAGCATACCCTTTGCCCCACGTTATTAATTGAAACGGGCCTTCCATCTGTCCAGAGTCAGGGTTTCTAATTAGAAGAGGAGGATGTTCTTTCAGTTTTGCCTGTGTGCTATTTGAAAAGTGTCTAAAGATTGGTGGATCTGGTTCTGTACTTGAACTATTTAGAAAATTAAAACCATACAAAGCCTTACTCAGTCTCATCTGTGGGGTGATTTCCGTTCCCCCTCTCTGTTGATCTAATATGCGTTTTAAGGTTTGATGTGTTCTTTCAATGATTGCTTGGCTTGTGGGAGAGTGGGGAATACCAAAAATGTGTCGAACACCCCATTCATTTAAAAATGTGGCCAATTTTTGAGATATGTATGCGGGACCATTGTCAGTTTTTACTTCTTGGGGTATACCCAATGAAGCAAAAGCTTGCAGGAAATGATGACAGGCATGGCTGCCAGTTTCACCTGTGTGAAGGGAAGCAAAAACTGCACCAGAGAACGTGTCTATGGAAACATGAATATTTTTAAATTTACCAAAAGAAGGCTATTTAGTAACACCTGTTTGCCACAACTGTAGGCTTTGTAAGCCTCGGGGGTTGATTGCTCCTGTAGAAACAGGAGGTTGTACCAATTGACAGTCAGGGCAAGTATGAATGATAGCTTTAGCTTGACTTTTAGTGATTTGGAACATTCGCATGAGTGCTTGTGCATTTTGGTGGAAAAAGGCATGACTCAATTTTGCTTGTTCAAAAATATTTGGCAATGTGTTAGAAATGACCATTGTCAGCTTGTCCGCTCTTGCATTTCCTTCCACTAAAAATCCAGGAAGTGAAGAATGCGCCCTAATGTGAGAAACAAAATATGGATTAGTTCTATATTGCAAAGTTATAAAAAGACATGAAAGCCAACGATGCAAAGTTTCATTACTAACATCCTTTAAAATGGAACCTTCTATTCTCCTGACTACATTAGCAACATAAGCAGAATCTGTGACCAAATTAAAAGGCTGAGGAAACAGCTGAAAAGCTCAAACTACTGCAGCAAGCTCAACAATTTGAGGGGATCCCTCTACTGTTTGAATATCAGATTCCCAAACATCAGTCTTTTGATTAAACCAAGTCACAACGGACTTGTGGCTTTTACCAGAGCCATCAGTGAAGAGAGTCACAGCATGTAAAGGTTCTTCACTTAATTTAGGTTTTTCTCTGAAACTCAGTTTTGCTTGCAGTAGTTTGTGAGCTGGATAGTGTATGGAACAAACACCTGGAAAACCTAAGAATGTATATTGTAAATCATCAGAATTTTGCATTGCCCAATTGAAATAATCATTTTTCAATGGCAAATAGATAACTGAACATTCTTGACCTGCCAAAGTTAACAATCTGGTTCTAGCCTTAATTATAATGTATGCAATCATTTCTAAAACTGAGCAAATGGTCTTTGAAAACCTGTAGGGAGGAAAAACCCATTCCATTATTAACAAAGGATCTTGTTCTGTGGCATCCCACTGGAAAATGAGACCAAAAAGCTGCATCTTCTCTCCTAAGATTGCAAGAAAGAAAGGATTTTCAGGAACGCAGCGATGAGCTTGTCTTTTTTGAAGAGCTTCTGTGACTTTGTCGAGAGCAGCACGAGCTTCAGGGGTTAAAGTTCTTGGCGAAGTGATGTCGCAACTTCCTCTCAGCAAATGGAAGAGCGGACTCAGTTCATCATTGGTGATTCCCAGCATCGGTCTGACCCAGTTGATTTCTCCTAGAAGTTGTTGTAACTCTTGTAGGTTGTTGACTCTGGTTCGGATCTGAATTTTCTGTGGTATTATTGTCGTCTTCCATCGTCTTCCATCATCTTCCATCCCAGGTACTTCTAAGGTGAAACTTGTTGAATTTTCGTTGCAGAGATTTCAAGTCCAGCTTTTTGAATTTCAGCAACAACACAGTCGCGAGTTTCTTCCATCTCTTCCTTTCAAAGGACTCCACCCTTAAAGCCAATTTTTCTTTCTCTGTATCTATAGATTGACAAACACCAGAACAACCCTGTTTTTGCTTAACTGAAAAAGAGTTCCCCGGAACACAATTTCCCGAGTGGAAGCAGCCACCTCAGCCTCCACCCCAGGCCCAACAGAATCCAATTCAGGTTTCAGTGTCCCTGCACAAACAATTTTAGGAAGTACAGTCACTTTTTCATTTCCATCTTTTACACACTTTGTTCCATCCCCCTTACAAGAGTCACATATTTTTACATTAACAGAACAACGCAAAGAAAAGTCCAAAAGAGTCTCATTTTTTCCCAGAGAGAGAAGAAAGATTTTGTTCAACAGAGTTCAAAGCAATACTTTCAGCATTTGCAACAACACTTGTAACATTCTCCGATACTCACACAGTCTCCGGTTTACTGGAATTTAATGAGACAGAACCAGAAGCTTTGTTTTCTGAGTCCAAGTTGATCTTATTATTATCCGTTTGTTTAAAACAGTGCTCCAACAGCGCTCTACAAACCGGCATAAGTTCTCTTAAGCTTTCATCTTTTTTGAGAGAGACTAGATTATAGATTCTCCAGTTTATCTGATCCCAAAAATGAAAAGTAAAAGCAGACTGCAGATTTAAATCTTGCGTATTCGCTTTAACCCAGATAAGTAAGTTTTTAAGCTCAGTTTTTGAAATTTCAGAGTGACCTTTTTCTTGTAACATTGTCTCTAATTGATGAAAAACATCCCATTCAACTTTTGATAAATTCGTTCCCATTTTTGTGTTCGTTTAATAATTTTCTTTTTCTCTATTTTGCCTCCCAACGTCACCCAAGCGCTCTCCTGAGATAAGTTACTTACAATTTTCTTGGCTTCGGCGGGAGAGATGATACAGTGTGCTCCTTGTTAACACTTGGGTCTCCGCAGCTGGTACTTCCACGATTTTTCTTTGTTTTTCTTCTATTCTACGTCCTCACACGAGGCACCAATATGCGGGGGACGGGACAGGTATAAGTCCAATAGTGTCAGGAACCCACGCCTTAAAAAAGGAACCCACTAGGCCGCGGCAAAATATCCAAATATGGATAACATGGTAACCAGACCAGTGAAGAGATTTTTGCTTTTATTTCCAGCACATCAGTCTCAAAATACAAAATGGAGACATGACAGCTCACTGATCCACACCAAAAAATGTCTCCTTCAACAGGGCTCATACAGCAATACATAAAATCATCTCAGACTAGAATTCAGCCAATCAGACACAGAAAACACATCTTGACAAGCATTCTATCCAATCTTATAAAACATAGGTAATCGTAGCTAAAACAAAGACTAGTTGATAAGAGACAAAGAACAGAGTTCTATTCATGCTAACCTTCTAAAGATATACATTAAATAACCTTGTTGCCATCCTAAAGCCAATTCTACAGAAGCCTATTGTTATTTGTCACGTCTACTGCTTGGGAAACTTTTCTGCTTGCATGGAAAACTTTTTCTGCTTGCATGGGAAACTTTTCTGCAATGCTAACAAAACTCCAGTCTAAGGCCTACATACTTCTTTGTAACCATTTCTTAAAAATCCTCTAACCTTATGGATTCCAACATTTCCCCCTCTCTGTTTGACCCAGAAGCTTTCATTTTCTTGTCGCTTGCTATTTGCGTTTCATAGCTCGATTGCAAAATTTCTGCTTATTATCTGCTGAAGACCTATTTTCACTAAACTGAAGCATTGCTATATTACGGCACAGCAACTTAATGCTGTGAAGACCCAATCCCTGAAAGAGAGATATGAATCACGTTTGGCAACAGTCACAAGGCATCGTTCAAAAAACTCTGGTCGATTCCAAGGCCTTAATTCAAAACCTTCGTTCATGTCAATACCCTCATCTACTGCTTTCGTGAGATTTCGTACACTCTCTGTGCTTCTACTTCCTAGTTCTCCTGCTTGAATGACAAAAATTTCTCGGACTGTTTTGTTCATCATTCGCCGAACACAACAGAGTATACAAGGTGCCACTATCAATATCAGTATTAGAACACCTAATATGTAAAGACCTATCTTGCTAAGTTGCCTTAGCCAAGGTGCAAAACTCCAATTTTGAAACAAATCATCCAACCAGGAACCTCCATCTTCTTTAATTTGGGCTGTCAGATCCTTTAATTTTTGAATGCTTTTGTGAATGGATTCGGAATGATCAGACAAATTCATACAACACAATCCTTCAAATTCCTCACAACCATGTCCTTGTGCCAGTAAGAGAAAATCAATGGCTGCTCTGTTTTGAAGAGTAGCATGTCTAATACTATCAACATCGGTCAACATATCACTGATTGCGGAGGATGTGGCATTAGCTTGTTTGCTCAGCCAACATCCAACTCGATCTAATTGTCTCAATGCCACAGCTGAAGCCAATTGGGGTAGAAATATACCTGCTGAAAGCCTTCTGGCAGCATTCCAAGGCATAAAATCACTCTGACAGTTCTCATCATAGTGAGGAACAGCTCTTGTTTTCCTTTGTTTCTTTTCCATCACTGCTTTGGCAGTGGGGGCAATTATGGTAAGCATACCAATGCTACAAGGGCCACCTTCAAGGTGGGCTGGAATGCCTTGCCAACCTCTGTCTCCGCAAATGATCCAATACCCTTTTGGCAATTGCCGTGGATATTGGTCCGTCTCCAGAAACACATCCCAACTGTTTGAAACATTTGCTGCCCTGAGAAGTTTTTTCGAACAAATGTTCCAATTGAAGGAAGGACTGTTTCCATTGTCAATTCCACCTGGTTTACCATTGGATTCTTTTCTGACCAAAGGAAACTCTTTCACTGGCACACCAACCAAACAGGTTGAGAAAGGCTTTTCTGGTTCCGAATTCGACAGGCATATAGTATCCGATCCGGCAGCCTTGGCTAAGGTCACCCAAACACTCGTTTTCGGTTGATCCGTAGGCAAATCTGCACGACAAAAAACAATTAAAATCAAGCAAAACAAGTATACCATTTGATTCTGCCCCATCTCTTTCAAGAACTAAGTTTTGGCAGAATTCTTTCTAAACAAAAACAATAACCTAAATTTTCAGCCAAAAACTAGCTTTGTTAAACAAACATTCAGCATTCAATTCGTATACTCATAAATAACATTGGCACAAAATCAGAGTTCATGGGTTCCACCGATGCACAAAGAACGTCAGGCACAAGAGGCGTCAGGCGAGACCCGGGATCCTTCCATTCGGTCCACGTCTGCGTACTCGCTTCCTCAGTTCTAGGCTCGACAACAGGTTCTGAAGTGCGATACGGTTTGACGTTTTTGGCAGGAACCCACTTAATTCTTCCAGCACCTGTGGAAATAGAAGCATACCCTTTGCCCCACGTTATTAATTGAAACGGGCCTTCCATCTGTCCAGAGTCAGGGTTTCTAATTAGAAGAGGAGGATGTTCTTTCAGTTTTGCCTGTGTGCTATTTGAAAAGTGTCTAAAGATTGGTGGATCTGGTTCTGTACTTGAACTATTTAGAAAATTAAAACCATACAAAGCCTTACTCAGTCTCATCTGCGGGGTGATTTCCGTTCCCCCTCTCTGTTGATCTAATACGCGTTTTAAGGTTTGATGTGTTCTTTCAATGATTGCTTGGCTTGTGGGAGAGTGGGGAATACCAAAAATGTGTCGAACACCCCATTCATTTAAAAATGTGGCCAATTTTTGAGATATGTATGCGGGACCATTGTCAGTTTTTACTTCTTGGGGTATACCCAATGAAGCAAAAGCTTGCAGGAAATGATGACAGGCATGGCTGCCAGTTTCACCTGTGTGAAGGGAAGCAAAAACTGCACCAGAGAACGTGTCTATGGAAACATGAATATTTTTAAATTTACCAAAAGAAGGCTATTTAGTAACACCTGTTTGCCACAACTGTAGGCTTTGTAAGCCTCGGGGGTTGATTGCTCCTGTAGAAACAGGAGGTTGTACCAATTGACAGTCAGGGCAAGTATGAATGATAGCTTTAGCTTGACTTTTAGTGATTTGGAACATTCGCATGAGTGCTTGTGCATTTTGGTGGAAAAAGGCATGACTCAATTTTGCTTGTTCAAAAATATTTGGCAATGTGTTAGAAATGACCATTGTCAGCTTGTCCGCTCTTGCATTTCCTTCCACTAAAAATCCAGGAAGTGAAGAATGCGCCCTAATGTGAGAAACAAAATATGGATTAGTTCTATATTGCAAAGTTATAAAAAGACATGAAAGCCAACGATGTAAAGTTTCATTACTAACATCCTTTAAAATGGAACCTTCTATTCTCCTGACTACATTAGCAACATAAGCAGAATCTGTGACCAAATTGAAAGGCTGAGGAAACAGCTGAAAAGCTCAAACTACTGCAGCAAGCTCAACAATTTGAGGGGATCCCTCTACTGTTTGAATATCAGATTCCCAAACATCAGTCTTTTGATTAAACCAAGTCACAACGGACTTGTGGCTTTTACCAGAGCCGTCAGTGAAGAGAGTCACAGCATGTAAAGGTTCTTCACTTAATTTAGGTTTTTCTCTGAAACTCAATTTTGCTTGCAGTAGTTTGTGAGCTGGATAGTGTATGGAACAAACACCTGGAAAACCTAAGAATGCATATTGTAAATCATCAGAATTTTGCATTGCCCAATTGAAATAATCATTTTTCAATGGCAAATAGATAACTGAACATTCTTGACCTGCCAAAGTTAACAATCTGGTTCTAGCCTTAATTATAATGTATGCAATCATTTCTAAAACTGAGCAAATGGTCTTTGAAAACCTTTAGGGAGGAAAAACCCATTCCATTATTAACAAAGGATCTTGTTCTGTGGCATCCCACTGGAAAATGAGACCACAAAGCTGCATCTTCTCTCCTAAGATTGCAAGAAAGAAAGGATTTTCAGGAACGCAGCGATGAGCTTGTCTTTTTTGAAGAGCTTCTGTGACTTTGTCGAGAGCAGCACGAGCTTCAGGGGTTAAAGTTCTTGGCGAAGTGATGTCGCAACTTCCTCTCAGCAAATGGAAGAGCGGACTCAGTTCATCATTGGTGATTCCCACCATCGGTCTGACCCAGTTGATTTCTCCTAGAAGTTGTTGTAACTCTTGTAGGTTGTTGACTCTGGTTCGGATCTGAATTTTCTGTGGTATTATTGTCGTCTTCCATCGTCTTCCATCATCTTCCATCCCAGGTACTTCTAAGGTGAAACTTGTTGAATTTTCGTTGCAGAGATTTCAAGTCCAGCTTTTTGAATTTCAGCAACAACACAGTCGCGAGTTTCTTCCATCTCTTCCTTTCAAAGGACTCCACCCTTAAAGCCAATTTTTCTTTCTCTGTATCTATAGATTGACAAACACCAGAACAACCATGTTTTTGCTTAAGTGAAAAAGAGTTCCCCGGAACCACAATTTCCCGAGTGGAAGAAGCCACCTCAGCCTCCACCCCAGGCCCAACAGAATCCAATTCAGGTTTCAGTGTCCCTGCACAAACAATTTTAGGAAGTAAAGTCACTTTTTCATTTCCATCTTTTACACACTTTGTTCCATCCCCCTTACAAGAGTCACATATTTTTACATTAACAGAACAACGCGAAGAAAAGTCCAAAGGAGTCTCATTTTTTCCCAGAGAGAGAGGAGAAAGATTTTGTTCAACAGAGTTCAAAGCAATACTTTCAGCATTTTCAACAACACTTGTAACATTCTCCAATACTCACACAGTCTCCGGTTTACTGGAATTTAATGAGACAGAACCAGAAGCTTTGTTTTCTGAGTCCAAGTTGATCTTATTATTATCAGTTTGTTTAAAACAGTGCTCCAACAGCGCTCTACAAACCGGCATAAGTTCTCTTAAGCTTTCATCTTTTTTGAGAGAGACTAGTTTATAGATTCTCCAGTTTATCTGATCCCAAAAATGAAAAGTAAAAGCAGACTGCAGATTTAAATCTTGCGTATTCGCTTTAACCCAGATAAGTAAGTTTTTAAGCTCAGTTTTTGAAATTTCAGAGTGACCTTTTTCTTGTAACATTGTCTCTAATTGATGAAAAACATCCCATTCAACTTTTGATAAATTCGTTCCCATTTTTGTGTTCTTTTAATAATTTTCTTTTTCGCTATTTTGCCTCCCAACGTCACCCAAGCGCTCTCCCGAGATAAGTTACTTACAATTTTCTTGGCTTCGGCGGGAGAGATGATACAGTGTGCTCCTTGTTAACACTTGGGTCTCCGCAGCTGGTACTTCCACGATTTTTCTTTCTTTTTCTTCTATTCTACGTCCTCACACGAGGCACCAATATGCGGGGGACGGGACAGGTATAAGTCCAATAGTGTCAGGAACCCACGCCTTAAAAAAGGAACCCACTAGGCCGCGGCAAAATATCCAAATATGGATAACATGGTAACCAGACCAGTGAAGAGATTTTTGCTTTTATTTCCAGCACATCAGTCTCAAAATACAAAATGGAGACATGACAGCTCACTGATCCACACCAAAAAATGTCTCCTTCAACAGGGCTCATACAGCAATACATAAAATCATCTCAGACTAGAATTCAGCCAATCAGACACAGAAAACACATCTTGACAAGCATTCTATCCAATCTTATAAAACATAGGTAATCGTAGCTAAAACAAAGACTAGTTGATAAGAGACAAAGAACAGAGTTCTATTCATGCTAACCTTCTAAAGATATACATTAAATAACCTTGTTGCCATCCTAAAGCCAATTCTACAGAAGCCTATTGTTATTAACACGTCTACTGCTTGGGAAACTTTTCTGCTTGCATGGAAAACTTTTTCTGCTTGCATGGGAAACTTTTCTGCAATGCTAACAAAACTCCAGTCTAAGGCCTACATACTTCTTTGTAACCATTTCTTAAAAATCCTCTAACCTTATGGATTCCAACATTTCCCCCTCTCTGTTTGACCCAGAAGCTTTCATTTTCTTGTCGCTTGCTATTTGCGTTTCATAGCTCTATTGCAAAATTTCTGCTTATTATCTGCTGAAGACCTATTTTCACTAAACTGAAGCATTGCTATATTACAGCACAGCAACTTAATGCTGTGAAGACCCAATCCCTGAAAGAGAGATATGAATCACGTTTGGCAACAGTCACAAGGCATCGTTCAAAAAACTCTGGTCGATTCCAAGGCCTTAATTCAAAACCTTCGTTCATGTCAATACCCTCATCTACTGCTTTCGTGAGATTTCGTACACTCTCTGTGCGTCTACTTCCTAGTTCTCCTGCTTGAATGACAAAAATTTCTCGGACTGTTTTGTTCATCATTCGCCGAACACAACAGAGTATACAAGGTGCCACTATCAATATCAGTATTAGAACACCTAATATGTAAAGACCTATCTTGCAAAGTTGCCTTAGCCAAGGTGCAAAACTCCAATTTTGAAACAAATCATCCAACCAGGAACCTCCATCTTCTTTAATTTGGGCTGTCAGATCCTTTAATTTTTGAATGCTTTTGTGAATGGATTCGGAATGATCAGACAAATTCATACAACACAATCCTTCAAATTCCTCACAACCATGTCCTTGTGCCAGTAAGAGAAAATCAATGGCTGCTCTGTTTTGAAGAGTAGCATGTCTAATACTATCAACATCGGTCAACATATCACTGATTGCGGAGGATGTGGCATTAGCTTGTTTGCTCAGCCAACATCCAACTCGATCTAATTGTCTCAATGCCACAGCTGAAGCCAATTGGGGTAGAAATATACCTGCTGAAAGCCTTCTGGCGGCATTCCAAGGCATAAAATCACTCTGACAGTTCTCATCATAATGAGGAACAGCTCTTGTTTTCCTTTGTTTCTTTTTCATCACTGCTTTGGCAGTGGGGGCAATTATGGTAAGCATACCAATGCTACAAGGGCCACCTTCAAGGTGGGCTGGAATGCCTTGCCAACCTCTGTCTCCGCAAATGATCCAATACCCTTTTGGCAATTGCCGTGGATATTGGTCCGTCTCCAGAAACACATCACAACTGTTTGAAACATTTGCTGCCCTGAGAAGTTTGTTGGAACAAATGTTCCAATTGAAGGAAGGACTGTTTCCATTGTCAATTCCACCTGGTTTACCATTGGATTCTTTTCTGACCAAAGGAAACTCTTTCACTGGCACACCAACCAAACAGGTTGAGAAAGGCTTTTCTGGTTCCGAATTAGACAGGCATATAGTATCCGATCCGGCAGCCTTGGCTAAGGTCACCCAAACATTCGTTTTCGGTTGATCCACAGGCAAATCTGCATGACAAAAAACAATTAAAATCAAGCAAAACAAGTATACCATTTGATTCTGCCCCATCTCTTTCAAGAACTAAGTTTTGGCAGAATTCTTTCTAAACAAAAACAATAACCTAAATTTTCAGCCAAAAATTAGCTTTGTTAAACAAACATTCAGCATTCAATTCGTATACTCATAAATAACATTGGCACAAAATCAGAGTTCATGGGTTCCACCGATGCACAAAGAACGTCAGGCACAAGAGGCGTCAGGCGAGACCCGGGATCCTTCCATTCGGTCCACGTCTGCGTACTCGCTTCCTAGTTCTAGGCTCGACAACAGGTTCTGAAGTGCGATACGGTTTGACGTTTTTGGCAGGAACCCACTTAATTCTTCCAGCACCTGTGGAAATAGAAGCATACCCTTTGCCCCACGTTATTAATTGAAACGGGCCTTCCATCTGTCCAGAGTCAGGGTTTCTAATTAGAAGAGGAGGATGTTCTTTCAGTTTTGCCTGTGTGCTATTTGAAAAGTGTCTAAAGATTGGTGGATCTGGTTCTGTACTTGAACTATTTAGAAAATTAAAACCATACAAAGCCTTACTCAGTCTCATCTGTGGGGTGATTTCCGTTCCCCCTCTCTGTTGATCTAATATGCGTTTTAAGGTTTGATGTGTTCTTTCAATGATTGCTTGGCTTGTGGGAGAGTGGGGAATACCAAAAATGTGTCGAACACCCCATTCATTTAAAAATGTGGCCAATTTTTGAGATATGTATGCGGGACCATTGTCAGATTTACTTCTTGGGGTATACCCAATGAAGCAAAAGCTTGCAGGAAATGATGACAGGCATGGCTGCCAGTTTCACCTGTGTGAAGGGAAGCAAAAACTGCACCAGAGAACGTGTCTATGGAAACATGAATATTTTTAAATTTACCAAAAGAAGGCTATTTAGTAACACCTGTTTGCCACAACTGTAGGCTTTGTAAGCCTCGGGGGTTGATTGCTCCTGTAGAAACAGGAGGTTGTACCAATTGACAGTCAGGGCAAGTATGAATGATAGCTTTAGCTTGACTTTTAGTGATTTGGAACATTCGCATGAGTGCTTGTGCATTTTGGTGGAAAAAGGCATGACTCAATTTTGCTTGTTCAAAAATATTTGGCAATGTGTTAGAAATGACCATTGTCAGCTTGTCCGCTCTTGCATTTCCTTCCACTAAAAATCCAGGAAGTGAAGAATGCGCCCTAATGTGAGAAACAAAATATGGATTAGTTCTATATTGCAAAGTTATAAAAAGACATGAAAGCCAACGATGTAAAGTTTCATTACTAACATCCTTTAAAATGGAACCTTCTATTCTCCTGACTACATTAGCAACATAAGCAGAATCTGTGACCAAATTAAAAGGCTGAGGAAACAGCTGAAAAGCTCAAACTACTGCAGCAAGCTCAACAATTTGAGGGGATCCCTCTACTGTTTGAATATCAGATTCCCAAACATCAGTCTTTTGATTAAACCAAGTCACAACGGACTTGTGGCTTTTACCAGAGCCGTCAGTGAAGAGAGTCACAGCATGTAAAGGTTCTTCACTTAATTTAGGTTTTTCTCTGAAACTCAATTTTGCTTGCAGTAGTTTGTGAGCTGGATAGTGTATGGAACAAACACCTGGAAAACCTAAGAATGCATATTGTAAATCATCAGAATTTTGCATTGCCCAATTGAAATAATCATTTTTCAATGGCAAATAGATAACTGAACATTCTTGACCTGCCAAAGTTAACAATCTGGTTCTAGCCTTAATTATAATGTATGCAATCATTTCTAAAACTGAGCAAATGGTCTTTGAAAACCTGTAGGGAGGAAAAACCCATTCCATTATTAACAAAGGATCTTGTTCTGTGGCATCCCACTGGAAAATGAGACCACAAAGCTGCATCTTCTCTCCTAAGATTGCAAGAAAGAAAGGATTTTCAGGAACGCAGCGATGAGCTTGTCTTTTTTGAAGAGCTTCTGTGACTTTGTCGAGAGCAGCACGAGCTTCAGGAGTTAAAGTTCTTGGCGAAGTGATGTCGCAACTTCCTCTCAGCAAATGGAAGAGCGGACTCAGTTCATCATTGGTGATTCCCAGCATCGGTCTGACCCAGTTGATTTCTCCTAGAAGTTGTTGTAACTCTTGTAGGTTGTTGACTCTGGTTCGGATCTGAATTTTCTGTGGTCTTCTTGTCGTCTTCCATCGTCTTCCATCATCTTCCATCCCAGGTACTTCTAAGGTGAAACTTGTTGAATTTTCGTTGCAGAGATTTCAAGTCCAGCTTTTTGAATTTCAGCAACAACACAGTCGCGAGTTTCTTCCATCTCTTCCTTTCAAAGGACTCCACCCTTAAAGCCAATTTTTCTTTCTCTGTATCTATAGATTGACAAACACCAGAACAACCCTGTTTTTGCTTAACTGAAAAAGAGTTCCCCGGAACACAATTTCCCGAGTGGAAGCAGCCACCTCAGCCTCCACCCCAGGCCCAACAGAATCCAATTCAGGTTTCAGTGTCCCTGCACAAACAATTTTAGGAAGTACAGTCACTTTTTCATTTCCATCTTTTACACACTTTGTTCCATCCCCCTTACAAGAGTCACATATTTTTACATTAACAGAACAACGCGAAGAAAAGTCCAAAAGAGTCTCATTTTTTCCCAGAGAGAGAGAAGAAAGATTTTGTTCAACAGAGTTCAAAGCAATACTTTCAGCATTTGCAACAACACTTGTAACATTCTCCGATACTCACACAGTCTCCGGTTTACTGGAATTTAATGAGACAGAACCAGAAGCTTTGTTTTCTGAGTCCAAGTTGATCTTATTATTATCAGTTTGTTTAAAACAGTGCTCCAACAGCGCTCTACAAACCGGCATAAGTTCTCTTAAGCTTTCATCTTTTTTGAGAGAGACTAGTTTATAGATTCTCCAGTTTATCTGATCCCAAAAATGAAAAGTAAAAGCAGACTGCAGATTTAAATCTTGCGTATTCGCTTTAACCCAGATAAGTAAGTTTTTAAGCTCAGTTTTTGAAATTTCAGAGTGACCTTTTTCTTGTAACATTGTCTCTAATTGATGAAAAACATCCCATTCAACTTTTGATAAATTCGTTCCCATTTTTGTGTTCTTTTAATAATTTTCTTTTTCGCTATTTTGCCTCCCAACGTCACCCAAGCGCTCTCCCGAGATAAGTTACTTACAATTTTCTTGGCTTCGGCGGGAGAGATGATACAGTGTGCTCCTTGTTAACACTTGGGTCTCCGCAGCTGGTACTTCCACGATTTTTCTTTGTTTTTCTTCTATTCTACGTCCTCACACGAGGCACCAATATGCGGGGGACGGGACAGGTATAAGTCCAATAGTGTCAGGAACCCACGCCTTAAAAAAGGAACCCACTAGGCCGCGGCAAAATATCCAAATATGGATAACATGGTAACCAGACCAGTGAAGAGATTTTTGCTTTTATTTCCAGCACATCAGTCTCAAAATACAAAATGGAGACATGACAGCTCACTGATCCACACCAAAAAATGTCTCCTTCAACAGGGCTCATACAGCAATACATAAAATCATCTCAGACTAGAATTCAGCCAATCAGACACAGAAAACACATCTTGACAAGCATTCTATCCAATCTTATAAAACATAGGTAATTGTAGCTAAAACAAAGACTAGTTGATAAGAGACAAAGAACAGAGTTCTATTCATGCTAACCTTCTAAAGATATACATTAAATTAACTTGGTTGCCATCCTAAAGCCAATTCTACAGAAGCCTATTGTTATTTGTCACGTCTACTGCTTGGGAAACTTTTCTGCTTGCATGGAAAACTTTTTCTGCTTGCATGGGAAACTTTTCTGCAATGCTAACAAAACTCCAGTCTAAGGCCTACATACTTCTTTGTAACCATTTCTTAAAAATCCTCTAACCTTATGGATTCCAACATTTCCCCCTCTCTGTTTGACCCAGAAGCTTTCATTTTCTTGTCGCTTGCTATTTGCGTTTCATAGCTCTATTGCAAAATTTCTGCTTATTATCTGCTGAAGACCTATTTTCACTAAACTGAAGCATTGCTATATTACGGCACAGCAACTTAATGCTGTGAAGACCCAATCCCTGAAAGAGAGATATGAATCACGTTTGGCAACAGTCACAAGGCATCGTTCAAAAAACTCTGGTCGATTCCAAGGCCTTATTTCAAAACCTTCGTTCATGTCAATACCCTCATCTACTGCTTTCGTGAGATTTCGTACACTCTCTGTGCTTCTACTTCCTAGTTCTCCTGCTTGAATGACAAAAACTTCTCGGGCTGTTTTGTTCATCATTCGCCGAAGACAACAGAGTATACAAGGTGCCACTATCAATATCAGTATTAGAACACCTAATATGTAAAGACCTATCTTGCAAAGTTGCCTTAGCCAAGGTGCAAAACTCCAATTTTGAAACAAATCATCCAACCAGGAACCTCCATCTTCTTTAATTTGGGCTGTCAGATCCTTTAATTTTTGAATGCTTTTGTGAATGGATTCAGAACGATCAGACAAATTCATACAACACAATCCTTCCAATTCCTCACAACCATGTCCTTGTGCCAGTAAGAGAAAATCAATGGCTGCTCTGTTTTGAAGAGTAGCATGTCTAATACTATCAACATCGGTCAACATATCACTGATTGCGGAGGATGTGGCATTAGCTTGTTTGCTCAGCCAACATCCAACTCGATCTAATTGTCTCAATGCCACAGCTGAAGCCAATTGGGGTAGAAATATACCTGCTGAAAGCCTTCTGGCGGCATTCCAAGGCATAAAATCACTCTGACAGTTCTCATCATAATGAGGAACAGCTCTTGTTTTCCTTTGTTTCTTTTTCATCACTGCTTTGGCAGTGGGGGCAATTATGGCAAGCATACCAATGCTACAAGGGCCACCTTCAAGGTGGGCTGGAATGCCTTGCCAACCTCTGTCTCCGCAAATGATCCAATACCCTTTTGGCAATTGCCGTGGATATTGGTCCGTCTCCAGAAACACATCCCAACTGTTTGAAACATTTGCTGCCCTGAGAAGTTTTTTCGAACAAATGTTCCAATTGAAGGAAGGACTGTTTCCATTGTCAATTCCACCTGGTTTACCATTGGATTCTTTTCTGACCAAAGGAAACTCTTTCACTGGCACACCAACCAAACAGGTTGAGAAAGGCTTTTCTGGTTCCGAATTAGACAGGCATATAGTATCCGATCCGGCAGCCTTGGCTAAGGTCACCCAAACATTCGTTTTCGGTTGATCCACAGGCAAATCTGCACGACAAAAAACAATTAACATCAAGCAAAACAAGTATACCATTTGATTCTGCCCCATCTCTTTCAAGAACTAAGTTTTGGCAGAATTCTTTCTAAACAAAAACAATAACCTAAATTTTCAGCCAAAAATTAGCTTTGTTAAACAAACATTCAGCATTCAATTCGTATACTCATAAATAACATTGGCACAAAATCAGAGTTCATGGGTTCCACCGATGCACAAAGAACGTCAGGCACAAGAGGCGTCAGGCGAGACCCGGGATCCTTCCATTCGGTCCACGTCTGCGTACTCGCTTCCTCAGTTCTAGGCTCGACAACAGGTTCTGAAGTGCGATACGGTTTGACGTTTTTGGCAGGAACCCACTTAATTCTTCCAGCACCTGTGGAAATAGAAGCATACCCTTTGCCCCACGTTATTAATTGAAACGGGCCTTCCATCTGTCCAGAGTCAGGGTTTCTAATTAGAAGAGGAGGATGTTCTTTCAGTTTTGCCTGTGTGCTATTTGAAAAGTGTCTAAAGATTGGTGGATCTGGTTCTGTACTTGAACTATTTAGAAAATTAAAACCATACAAAGCCTTACTCAGTCTCATCTGTGGGGTGATTTCCGTTCCCCCTCTCTGTTGATCTAATATGCGTTTTAAGGTTTGATGTGTTCTTTCAATGATTGCTTGGCTTGTGGGAGAGTGGGGAATACCAAAAATGTGTCGAACACCCCATTCATTTAAAAATGTGGCCAATTTTTGAGATATGTATGCGGGACCATTGTCAGTTTTTACTTCTTGGGGTATACCCAATGAAGCAAAAGCTTGCAGGAAATGATGACAGGCATGGCTGCCAGTTTCACCTGTGTGAAGGGAAGCAAAAACTGCACCAGAGAACGTGTCTATGGAAACATGAATATTTTTAAATTTACCAAAAGAAGGCTATTTAGTAACACCTGTTTGCCACAACTGTAGGCTTTGTAAGCCTCGGGGGTTGATTGCTCCTGTAGAAACAGGAGGTTGTACCAATTGACAGTCAGGGCAAGTATGAATGATAGCTTTAGCTTGACTTTTAGTGATTTGGAACATTCGCATGAGTGCTTGTGCATTTTGGTGGAAAAAGGCATGACTCAATTTTGCTTGTTCAAAAATATTTGGCAATGTGTTAGAAATGACCATTGTCAGCTTGTCCGCTCTTGCATTTCCTTCCACTAAAAATCCAGGAAGTGAAGAATGCGCCCTAATGTGAGAAACAAAATATGGATTAGTTCTATATTGCAAAGTTATAAAAAGACATGAAAGCCAACGATGTAAAGTTTCATTACTAACATCCTTTAAAATGGAACCTTCTATTCTCCTGACTACATTAGCAACATAAGCAGAATCTGTGACCAAATTGAAAGGCTGAGGAAACAGCTGAAAAGCTCAAACTACTGCAGCAAGCTCAACAATTTGAGGGGATCCCTCTACTGTTTGAATATCAGATTCCCAAACATCAGTCTTTTGATTAAACCAAGTCACAACGGACTTGTGGCTTTTACCAGAGCCGTCAGTGAAGAGAGTCACAGCATGTAAAGGTTCTTCACTTAATTTAGGTTTTTCTCTGAAACTCAATTTTGCTTGCAGTAGTTTGTGAGCTGGATAGTGTATGGAACAAACACCTGGAAAACCTAAGAATGCATATTGTAAATCATCAGAATTTTGCATTGCCCAATTGAAATAATCATTTTTCAATGGCAAATAGATAACTGAACATTCTTGACCTGCCAAAGTTAACAATCTGGTTCTAGCCCTAATTATAATGTATGCAATCATTTCTAAAACTGAGCAAATGGTCTTTGAAAACCTGTAGGGAGGAAAAACCCATTCCATTATTAACAAAGGATCTTGTTCTGTGGCATCCCACTGGAAAATGAGACCACAAAGCTGCATCTTCTCTCCTAAGATTGCAAGAAAGAAAGGATTTTCAGGAACGCAGCGATGAGCTTGTCTTTTTTGAAGAGCTTCTGTGACTTTGTCGAGAGCAGCACGAGCTTCAGGGGTTAAAGTTCTTGGCGAAGTGATGTCGCAACTTCCTCTCAGCAAATGGAAGAGCGGACTCAGTTCATCATTGGTGATTCCCAGCATCGGTCTGACCCAGTTGATTTCTCCTAGAAGTTGTTGTAACTCTTGTAGGTTGTTGACTCTGGTTCGGATCTGAATTTTCTGTGGTATTATTGTCGTCTTCCATCGTCTTCCATCATCTTCCATCCCAGGTACTTCTAAGGTGAAACTTGTTGAATTTTCGTTGCAGAGATTTCAAGTCCAGCTTTTTGAATTTCAGCAACAACACAGTCACGAGTTTCTTCCATCATTCCTTTCAAAGGACTCCACCCTTAAAGCCAATTTTTCTTTCTCTGTATCTATAGATTGACAAACACCAGAACAACCATGTTTTTGCTTAAGTGAAAAAGAGTTCCCCGGAACCACAATTTCCCGAGTGGAAGAAGCCACCTCAGCCTCCACCCCAGGCCCAACAGAATCCAATTCAGGTTTCAGTGTCCCTGCACAAACAATTTTAGGAAGTACAGTCACTTTTTCATTTCCATCTTTTACACACTTTGTTCCATCCCCCTTACAAGAGTCACATATTTTTACATTAACAGAACAACGCGAAGAAAAGTCCAAAAGAGTCTCATTTTTTCCCAGAGAGAGAGAAGAAAGATTTTGTTCAACAGAGTTCAAAGCAATACTTTCAGCATTTGCAACAACACTTGTAACATTCTCCGATACTCACACAGTCTCCGGTTTACTGGAATTTAATGAGACAGAACCAGAAGCTTTGTTTTCTGAGTCCAAGTTGATCTTATTATTATCAGTTTGTTTAAAACAGTGCTCCAACAGCGCTCTACAAACCGGCATAAGTTCTCTTAAGCTTTCATCTTTTTTGAGAGAGACTAGTTTATAGATTCTCCAGTTTATCTGATCCCAAAAATGAAAAGTAAAAGCAGACTGCAGATTTAAATCTTGCGTATTCGCTTTAACCCAGATAAGTAAGTTTTTAAGCTCAGTTTTTGAAATTTCAGAGTGACCTTTTTCTTGTAACATTGTCTCTAATTGATGAAAAACATCCCATTCAACTTTTGATAAATTCGTTCCCATTTTTGTGTTCTTTTAATAATTTTCTTTTTCGCTATTTTGCCTCCCAACGTCACCCAAGCGCTCTCCCGAGATAAGTTACTTAAAATTTTCTTGGCTTCGGCGGGAGAGATGATACAGTGTGCTCCTTGTTAACACTTGGGTCTCCGCAGCTGGTACTTCCACGATTTTTCTTTGTTTTTCTTCTATTCTACGTCCTCACACGAGGCACCAATATGCGGGGGACGGGACAGGTATAAGTCCAATGGTGTCAGGAGCCCACGCCTTAAAAAAGGAACCCACTAGGTCGCGGCAAAATATCCAAATATGGATAACATGGTAACCAGACCAGTGAAGAGATTTTTGCTTTTATTTCCAGCACATCAGTCTCAAAATACAAAATGGAGACATGACAGCTCACTGATCCACACCAAAAAATGTCTCCTTCAACAGGGCTCATACAGCAATACATAAAATCATGTCAGACTAGAATTCAGCCAATCAGACACAGAAAACACATCTTGACAAGCATTCTATCCAATCTTATAAAACATAGGTAATTGTAGCTAAAACAAAGACTAGATGATAAGAGACAAAGAACAGAGTTCTATTCATGCTAACCTTCTAAAGATATACATTAAATAACCTTGTTGCCATCCTAAAGCCAATTCTACAGAAGCCTATTGTTATTTGTCACGTCTACTGCTTGGGAAACTTTTCTGCTTGCATGGAAAACTTTTTCTGCTTGCATGGGAAACTTTTCTGCAATGCTAACAAAACTCCAGTCTAAGGCCTACATACTTCTTTGTAACCATTTCTTAAAAATCCTCTAACCTTATGGATTCCAACATTTCCCCCTCTCTGTTTGACCCAGAAGCTTTCATTTTCTTGTCGCTTGCTATTTGCGTTTCATAGCTCTATTGCAAAATTTCTGCTTATTATCTGCTGAAGACCTATTTTCACTAAACTGAAGCATTGCTATATTACAGCACAGCAACTTAATGCTGTGAAGACCCAATCCCTGAAAGAGAGATATGAATCACGTTTGGCAACAGTCACAAGGCATCGTTCAAAAAACTCTGGTCGATTCCAAGGCCTTAATTCAAAACCTTCGTTCATGTCAATACCCTCATCTACTGCTTTCGTGAGATTTCGTACACTCTCTGTGCTTCTACTTCCTAGTTCTCCTGCTTGAATGACAAAAACTTCTCGGACTGTTTTGTTCATCATTCGCCGAAGACAACAGAGTATACAAGGTGCCACTATCAATATCAGTATTAGAACACCTAATATGTAAAGACCTATCTTGCAAAGTTGCCTTAGCCAAGGTGCAAAACTCCAATTTTGAAACAAATCATCCAACCAGGAACCTCCATCTTCTTTAATTTGGGCTGTCAGATCCTTTAATTTTTGAATGCTTTTGTGAATGGATTCAGAACGATCAGACAAATTCATACAACACAATCCTTCCAATTCCTCACAACCATGTCCTTGTGCCAGTAAGAGAAAATCAATGGCTGCTCTGTTTTGAAGAGTAGCATGTCTAATACTATCAACATCGGTCAACATATCACTGATTGCGGAGGATGTGGCATTAGCTTGTTTGCTCAGCCAACATCCAACTCGATCTAATTGTCTCAATGCCACAGCTGAAGCCAATTGGGGTAGAAATATACCTGCTGAAAGCCTTCTGGCGGCATTCCAAGGCATAAAATCACTCTGACAGTTCTCATCATAATGAGGAACAGCTCTTGTTTTCCTTTGTTTCTTTTTCATCACTGCTTTGGCAGTGGGGGCAATTATGGTAAGCATACCAATGCTACAAGGGCCACCTTCAAGGTGGGCTGGAATGCCTTGCCAACCTCTGTCTCCGCAAATGATCCAATACCCTTCTGGCAATTGCCGTGGATATTGGTCCGTCTCCAGAAACACATCCCAACTGTTTGAAACATTTGCTGCCCTGAGAAGTTTTTTCAAACAAATGTTCCAATTGAAGGAAGGACTGTTTCCATTGTCAATTCCACCTGGTTTACCATTGGATTCTTTTCTGACCAAAGGAAACTCTTTCACTGGCACACCAACCAAACAGGTTGAGAAAGGCTTTTCTGGTTCCGAATTAGACAGGCATATAGTATCCGATCCAGCAGCCTTGGCTAAGGTCACCCAAACATTCGTTTTCGGTTGATCCACAGGCAAATCTGCACGACAAAAAACAATTAACATCAAGCAAAACAAGTATACCATTTGATTCTGCCCCATCTCTTTCAAGAACTAAGTTTTGGCAGAATTCTTTCTAAACAAAAACAATAACCTAAATTTTCAGCCAAAAATTAGCTTTGTTAAACAAACATTCAGCATTCAATTCGTATACTCATAAATAACATTGGCACAAAATCAGAGTTCATGGGTTCCACCGATGCACAAAGAACGTCAGGCACAAGAGGCGTCAGGCGAGACCCGGGATCCTTCCATTCGGTCCACGTCTGCGTACTCGCTTCCTCAGTTCTAGGCTCGACAACAGGTTCTGAAGTGCGATACGGTTTGACGTTTTTGGCAGGAACCCACTTAATTCTTCCAGCACCTGTGGAAATAGAAGCATACCCTTTGCCCCACGTTATTAATTGAAACGGGCCTTCCATCTGTCCAGAGTCAGGGTTTCTAATTAGAAGAGGAGGATGTTCTTTCAGTTTTGCCTGTGTGCTATTTGAAAAGTGTCTAAAGATTGGTGGATCTGGTTCTGTACTTGAACTATTTAGAAAATTAAAACCATACAAAGCCTTACTCAGTCTCATCTGTGGGGTGATTTCCGTTCCCCCTCTCTGTTGATCTAATATGCGTTTTAAGGTTTGATGTGTTCTTTCAATGATTGCTTGGCTTGTGGGAGAGTGGGGAATACCAAAAATGTGTCGAACACCCCATTCATTTAAAAATGTGGCCAATTTTTGAGATATGTATGCGGGACCATTGTCAGATTTACTTCTTGGGGTATACCCAATGAAGCAAAAGCTTGCAGGAAATGATGACAGGCATGGCTGCCAGTTTCACCTGTGTGAAGGGAAGCAAAAACTGCACCAGAGAACGTGTCTATGGAAACATGAATATTTTTAAATTTACCAAAAGAAGGCTATTTAGTAACACCTGTTTGCCACAACTGTAGGCTTTGTAAGCCTCGGGGGTTGATTGCTCCTGTAGAAACAGGAGGTTGTACCAATTGACAGTCAGGGCAAGTATGAATGATAGCTTTAGCTTGACTTTTAGTGATTTGGAACATTCGCATGAGTGCTTGTGCATTTTGGTGGAAAAAGGCATGACTCAATTTTGCTTGTTCAAAAATATTTGGCAATGTGTTAGAAATGACCATTGTCAGCTTGTCCGCTCTTGCATTTCCTTCCACTAAAAATCCAGGAAGTGAAGAATGCGCCCTAATGTGAGAAACAAAATATGGATTAGTTCTATATTGGAAAGTTATAAAAAGACATGAAAGCCAACGATGTAAAGTTTCATTACTAACATCCTTTAAAATGGAACCTTCTATTCTCCTGACTACATTAGCAACATAAGCAGAATCTGTGACCAAATTAAAAGGCTGAGGAAACAGCTGAAAAGCTCAAACTACTGCAGCAAGCTCAACAATTTGAGGGGATCCCTCTACTGTTTGAATATCAGATTCCCAAACATCAGTCTTTTGATTAAACCAAGTCACAACGGACTTGTGGCTTTTACCAGAGCCATCAGTGAAGAGAGTCACAGCATGTAAAGGTTCTTCACTTAATTTAGGTTTTTCTCTGAAACTCAATTTTGCTTGCAGTAGTTTGTGAGCTGGATAGTGTATGGAACAAACACCTGGAAAACCTAAGAATGCATATTGTAAATCATCAGAATTTTGCATTGCCCAATTGAAATAATCATTTTTCAATGGCAAATAGATAACTGAACATTCTTGACCTGCCAAAGTTAACAATCTGGTTCTAGCCTTAATTATAATGTATGCAATCATTTCTAAAACTGAGCAAATGGTCTTTGAAAACCTGTAGGGAGGAAAAACCCATTCCATTATTAACAAAGGATCTTGTTCTGTGGCATCCCACTGGAAAATGAGACCACAAAGCTGCATCTTCTCTCCTAAGATTGCAAGAAAGAAAGGATTTTCAGGAACGCAGCGATGAGCTTGTCTTTTTTGAAGAGCTTCTGTGACTTTGTCGAGAGCAGCACGAGCTTCAGGGGTTAAAGTTCTTGGCGAAGTGATGTCGCAACTTCCTCTCAGCAAATGGAAGAGCGGACTCAGTTCATCATTGGTGATTCCCACCATCGGTCTGACCCAGTTGATTTCTCCTAGAAGTTGTTGTAACTCTTGTAGGTTGTTGACTCTGGTTCGGATCTGAATTTTCTGTGGTCTTCTTGTTGTCTTCCATCGTCTTCCATCATCTTCCATCCCAGGTACTTCTAAGGTGAAACTTGTTGAATTTTCGTTGCAGAGATTTCAAGTCCAGCTTTTTGAATTTCAGCAACAACACAGTCGCGAGTTTCTTCCATCTCTTCCTTTCAAAGGACTCCACCCTTAAAGCCAATTTTTCTTTCTCTGTATCTATAGATTGACAAACACCAGAACAACCCTGTTTTTGCTTAACTGAAAAAGAGTTCCCCGGAACACAATTTCCCGAGTGGAAGCAGCCACCTCAGCCTCCACCCCAGGCCCAACAGAATCCAATTCAGGTTTCAGTGTCCCTGCACAAACAATTTTAGGAAGTACAGTCACTTTTTCATTTCCATCTTTTACACACTTTGTTCCATCCCCCTTACAAGAGTCACATATTTTTACATTAACAGAACAACGCGAAGAAAAGTCCAAAGGAGTCTCATTTTTTCCCAGAGAGAGAGGAGAAAGATTTTGTTCAACAGAGTTCAAAGCAATACTTTCAGCATTTTCAACAACACTTGTAACATTCTCCAATACTCACACAGTCTCCGGTTTACTGGAATTTAATGAGACAGAACCAGAAGCTTTGTTTTCTGAGTCCAAGTTGATCTTATTATTATCAGTTTGTTTAAAACAGTGCTCCAACAGCGCTCTACAAACCGGCATAAGTTCTCTTAAGCTTTCATCTTTTTTGAGAGAGACTAGTTTATAGATTCTCCAGTTTATCTGATCCCAAAAATGAAAAGTAAAAGCAGACTGCAGATTTAAATCTTGCGTATTCGCTTTAACCCAGATAAGTAAGTTTTTAAGCTCAGTTTTTGAAATTTCAGAGTGACCTTTTTCTTGTAACATTGTCTCTAATTGATGAAAAACATCCCATTCAACTTTTGATAAATTCGTTCCCATTTTTGTGTTCTTTTAATAATTTTCTTTTTCGCTATTTTGCCTCCCAACGTCACCCAAGCGCTCTCCCGAGATAAGTTACTTACAATTTTCTTGGCTTCGGCGGGAGAGATGATACAGTGTGCTCCTTGTTAACACTTGGGTCTCCGCAGCTGGTACTTCCACGATTTTTCTTTCTTTTTCTTCTATTCTACGTCCTCACACGAGGCACCAATATGCGGGGGACGGGACAGGTATAAGTCCAATAGTGTCAGGAACCCACGCCTTAAAAAAGGAACCCACTAGGCCGCGGCAAAATATCCAAATATGGATAACATGGTAACCAGACCAGTGAAGAGATTTTTGCTTTTATTTCCAGCACATCAGTCTCAAAATACAAAATGGAGACATGACAGCTCACTGATCCACACCAAAAAATGTCTCCTTCAACAGGGCTCATACAGCAATACATAAAATCATCTCAGACTAGAATTCAGCCAATCAGACACAGAAAACACATCTTGACAAGCATTCTATCCAATCTTATAAAACATAGGTAATTGTAGCTAAAACAAAGACTAGTTGATAAGAGACAAAGAACAGAGTTCTATTCATGCTAACCTTCTAAAGATATACATTAAATTAACTTGGTTGCCATCCTAAAGCCAATTCTACAGAAGCCTATTGTTATTTGTCACGTCTACTGCTTGGGAAACTTTTCTGCTTGCATGGAAAACTTTTTCTGCTTGCATGGGAAACTTTTCTGCAATGCTAACAAAACTCCAGTCTAAGGCCTACATACTTCTTTGTAACCATTTCTTAAAAATCCTCTAACCTTATGGATTCCAACATTTCCCCCTCTCTGTTTGACTCAGAAGCTTTCATTTTCTTGTCGCTTGCTATTTGCGTTTCATAGCTCTATTGCAAAATTTCTGCTTATTATCTGCTGAAGACCTATTTTCACTAAACTGAAGCATTGCTATATTACGGCACAGCAACTTAATGCTGTGAAGACCCAATCCCTGAAAGAGAGATATGAATCACGTTTGGCAACAGTCACAAGGCATCGTTCAAAAAACTCTGGTCGATTCCAAGGCCTTATTTCAAAACCTTCGTTCATGTCAATACCCTCATCTACTGCTTTCGTGAGATTTCGTACACTCTCTGTGCTTCTACTTCCTAGTTCTCCTGCTTGAATGACAAAAACTTCTCGGGCTGTTTTGTTCATCATTCGCCGAAGACAACAGAGTATACAAGGTGCCACTATCAATATCAGTATTAGAACACCTAATATGTAAAGACCTATCTTGCAAAGTTGCCTTAGCCAAGGTGCAAAACTCCAATTTTGAAACAAATCATCCAACCAGGAACCTCCATCTTCTTTAATTTGGGCTGTCAGATCCTTTAATTTTTGAATGCTTTTGTGAATGGATTCAGAACGATCAGACAAATTCATACAACACAATCCTTCCAATTCCTCACAACCATGTCCTTGTGCCAGTAAAAGAAAATCAATGGCTGCTCTGTTTTGAAGAGTAGCATGTCTAATACTATCAACATCGGTCAACATATAACTGATTGCGGAGGATGTGGCATTAGCTTGTTTGCTCAGCCAACATCCAACTCGATCTAATTGTCTCAATGCCACAGCTGAAGCCAATTGGGGTAGAAATATACCTGCTGAAAGCCTTCTGGCAGCATTCCAAGGCATAAAATCACTCTGACAGTTCTCATCATAATGAGGAACAGCTCTTGTTTTCCTTTGTTTCTTTTTCATCACTGCTTTGGCAGTGGGGGCAATTATGGCAAGCATACCAATGCTACAAGGGCCACCTTCAAGGTGGGCTGGAATGCCTTGCCAACCTCTGTCTCCGCAAATGATCCAATACCCTTTTGGCAATTGCCGTGGATATTGGTCCGTCTCCAGAAACACATCCCAACTGTTTGAAACATTTGCTGCCCTGAGAAGTTTTTTCGAACAAATGTTCCAATTGAAGGAAGGACTGTTTCCATTGTCAATTCCACCTGGTTTACCATTGGATTCTTTTCTGACCAAAGGAAACTCTTTCACTGGCACACCAACCAAACAGGTTGAGAAAGGCTTTTCTGGTTCCGAATTAGACAGGCATATAGTATCCGATCCGGCAGCCTTGGCTAAGGTCACCCAAACACTCGTTTTCGGTTGATCCGTAGGCAAATCTGCACGACAAAAAACAATTAAAATCAAGCAAAACAAGTATACCATTTGATTCTGCCCCATCTCTTTCAAGAACTAAGTTTTGGCAGAATTCTTTCTAAACAAAAACAATAACCTAAATTTTCAGCCAAAAATTTGCTTTGTTAAACAAACATTCAGCATTCAATTCGTATACTCATAAATAACATTGGCACAAAATCAGAGTTCATGGGTTCCACCGATGCACAAAGAACGTCAGGCACAAGAGGCGTCAGGCGAGACCCGGGATCCTTCCATTCGGTCCACGTCTGCGTACTCGCTTCCTCAGTTCTAGGCTCGACAACAGGTTCTGAAGTGCGATACGGTTTGACGTTTTTGGCAGGAACCCACTTAATTCTTCCAGCACCTGTGGAAATAGAAGCATACCCTTTGCCCCACGTTATTAATTGAAACGGGCCTTCCATCTGTCCAGAGTCAGGGTTTCTAATTAGAAGAGGAGGATGTTCTTTCAGTTTTGCCTGTGTGCTATTTGAAAAGTGTCTAAAGATTGGTGGATCTGGTTCTGTACTTGAACTATTTAGAAAATTAAAACCATACAAAGCCTTACTCAGTCTCATCTGTGGGGTGATTTCCGTTCCCCCTCTCTGTTGATCTAATATGCGTTTTAAGGTTTGATGTGTTCTTTCAATGATTGCTTGGCTTGTGGGAGAGTGGGGAATACCAAAAATGTGTCGAACACCCCATTCATTTAAAAATGTGGCCAATTTTTGAGATATGTATGCGGGACCATTGTCAGTTTTTACTTCTTGGGGTATACCCAATGAAGCAAAAGCTTGCAGGAAATGATGACAGGCATGGCTGCCAGTTTCACCTGTGTGAAGGGAAGCAAAAACTGCACCAGAGAACGTGTCTATGGAAACATGAATATTTTTAAATTTACCAAAAGAAGGCTATTTAGTAACACCTGTTTGCCACAACTGTAGGCTTTGTAAGCCTCGGGGGTTGATTGCTCCTGTAGAAACAGGAGGTTGTACCAATTGACAGTCAGGGCAAGTATGAATGATAGCTTTAGCTTGACTTTTAGTGATTTGGAACATTCGCATGAGTGCTTGTGCATTTTGGTGGAAAAAGGCATGACTCAATTTTGCTTGTTCAAAAATATTTGGCAATGTGTTAGAAATGACCATTGTCAGCTTGTCCGCTCTTGCATTTCCTTCCACTAAAAATCCAGGAAGTGAAGAATGCGCCCTAATGTGAGAAACAAAATATGGATTAGTTCTATATTGCAAAGTTATAAAAAGACATGAAAGCCAACGATGTAAAGTTTCATTACTAACATCCTTTAAAATGGAACCTTCTATTCTCCTGACTACATTAGCAACATAAGCAGAATCTGTGACCAAATTGAAAGGCTGAGGAAACAGCTGAAAAGCTCAAACTACTGCAGCAAGCTCAACAATTTGAGGGGATCCCTCTACTGTTTGAATATCAGATTCCCAAACATCAGTCTTTTGATTAAACCAAGTCACAACGGACTTGTGGCTTTTACCAGAGCCGTCAGTGAAGAGAGTCACAGCATGTAAAGGTTCTTCACTTAATTTAGGTTTTTCTCTGAAACTCAATTTTGCTTGCAGTAGTTTGTGAGCTGGATAGTGTATGGAACAAACACCTGGAAAACCTAAGAATGCATATTGTAAATCATCAGAATTTTGCATTGCCCAATTGAAATAATCATTTTTCAATGGCAAATAGATAACTGAACATTCTTGACCTGCCAAAGTTAACAATCTGGTTCT
The DNA here is from genome assembly GCF_035770615.1 of Melospiza melodia melodia. Classification (NCBI taxonomy): domain Eukaryota; kingdom Metazoa; phylum Chordata; class Aves; order Passeriformes; family Passerellidae; genus Melospiza; species Melospiza melodia. Next base: position 37,064,095 of record NC_086225.1, read on the forward strand.
AGCCCTAATTATAATGTATGCAATCATTTCTAAAACTGAGCAAATGGTCTTTGAAAACCTGTAGGGAGGAAAAACCCATTCCATTATTAACAAAGGATCTTGTTCTGTGGCATCCCACTGGAAAATGAGACCACAAAGCTGCATCTTCTCTCCTAAGATTGCAAGAAAGAAAGGATTTTCAGGAACGCAGCGATGAGCTTGTCTTTTTTGAAGAGCTTCTGTGACTTTGTCGAGAGCAGCACGAGCTTCAGGGGTTAAAGTTCTTGGCGAAGTGATGTCGCAACTTCCTCTCAGCAAATGGAAGAGCGGACTCAGTTCATCATTGGTGATTCCCAGCATCGGTCTGACCCAGTTGATTTCTCCTAGAAGTTGTTGTAACTCTTGTAGGTTGTTGACTCTGGTTCGGATCTGAATTTTCTGTGGTATTATTGTCGTCTTCCATCGTCTTCCATCATCTTCCATCCCAGGTACTTCTAAGGTGAAACTTGTTGAATTTTCGTTGCAGAGATTTCAAGTCCAGCTTTTTGAATTTCAGCAACAACACAGTCGCGAGTTTCTTCCATCATTCCTTTCAAAGGACTCCACCCTTAAAGCCAATTTTTCTTTCTCTGTATCTATAGATTGACAAACACCAGAACAACCATGTTTTTGCTTAAGTGAAAAAGAGTTCCCCGGAACCACAATTTCCCGAGTGGAAGAAGCCACCTCAGCCTCCACCCCAGGCCCAACAGAATCCAATTCAGGTTTCAGTGTCCCTGCACAAACAATTTTAGGAAGTACAGTCACTTTTTCATTTCCATCTTTTACACACTTTGTTCCATCCCCCTTACAAGAGTCACATATTTTTACATTAACAGAACAACGCGAAGAAAAGTCCAAAAGAGTCTCATTTTTTCCCAGAGAGAGAGAAGAAAGATTTTGTTCAACAGAGTTCAAAGCAATACTTTCAGCATTTGCAACAACACTTGTAACATTCTCCGATACTCACACAGTCTCCGGTTTACTGGAATTTAATGAGACAGAACCAGAAGCTTTGTTTTCTGAGTCCAAGTTGATCTTATTATTATCAGTTTGTTTAAAACAGTGCTCCAACAGCGCTCTACAAACCGGCATAAGTTCTCTTAAGCTTTCATCTTTTTTGAGAGAGACTAGTTTATAGATTCTCCAGTTTATCTGATCCCAAAAATGAAAAGTAAAAGCAGACTGCAGATTTAAATCTTGCGTATTCGCTTTAACCCAGATAAGTAAGTTTTTAAGCTCAGTTTTTGAAATTTCAGAGTGACCTTTTTCTTGTAACATTGTCTCTAATTGATGAAAAACATCCCATTCAACTTTTGATAAATTCGTTCCCATTTTTGTGTTCTTTTAATAATTTTCTTTTTCGCTATTTTGCCTCCCAACGTCACCCAAGCGCTCTCCCGAGATAAGTTACTTACAATTTTCTTGGCTTCGGCGGGAGAGATGATACAGTGTGCTCCTTGTTAACACTTGGGTCTCCGCAGCTGGTACTTCCACGATTTTTCTTTGTTTTTCTTCTATTCTACGACCTCACACGAGGCACCAATATGCGGGGGACGGGACAGGTATAAGTCCAATAGTGTCAGGAACCCACGCCTTAAAAAAGGAACCCACTAGGTCGCGGCAAAATATCCAAATATGGATAACATGGTAACCAGACCAGTGAAGAGATTTTTGCTTTTATTTCCAGCACATCAGTCTCAAAATACAAAATGGAGACATGACAGCTCACTGATCCACACCAAAAAATGTCTCCTTCAACAGGGCTCATACAGCAATACATAAAATCATCTCAGACTAGAATTCAGCCAATCAGACACAGAAAACACATCTTGACAAGCATTCTATCCAATCTTATAAAACATAGGTAATCGTAGCTAAAACAAAGACTAGTTGATAAGAGACAAAGAACAGAGTTCTATTCATGCTAACCTTCTAAAGATATACATTAAATAACCTTGTTGCCATCCTAAAGCCAATTCTACAGAAGCCTATTGTTATTTGTCACATCTACTGCTTGGGAAACTTTTCTGCTTGCATGGAAAACTTTTTCTGCTTGCATGGGAAACTTTTCTGCAATGCTAACAAAACTCCAGTCTAAGGCCTACATACTTCTTTGTAACCATTTCTTAAAAATCCTCTAACCTTATGGATTCCAACATTTCCCCCTCTCTGTTTGACCCAGAAGCTTTCATTTTCTTGTCGCTTGCTATTTGCGTTTCATAGCTCTATTGCAAAATTTCTGCTTATTATCTGCTGAAGACCTATTTTCACTAAACTGAAGCATTGATATATTACGGCACAGCAACTTAATGCTGTGAAGACCCAATCCCTGAAAGAGAGATATGAATCACGTTTGGCAACAGTCACAAGGCATCGTTCAAAAAACTCTGGTCGATTCCAAGGCCTTATTTCAAAACCTTCGTTCATGTCAATACCCTCATCTACTGCTTTCGTGAGATTTCGTACACTCTCTGTGCTTCTACTTCCTAGTTCTCCTGCTTGAATGACAAAAACTTCTCGGGCTGTTTTGTTCATCATTCGCCGAAGACAACAGAGTATACAAGGTGCCACTATCAATATCAGTATTAGAACACCTAATATGTAAAGACCTATCTTGCAAAGTTGCCTTAGCCAAGGTGCAAAACTCCAATTTTGAAACAAATCATCCAACCAGGAACCTCCATCTTCTTTAATTTGGTCTGTCAGATCCTTTAATTTTTGAATGCTTTTGTGAATGGATTCAGAACGATCAGACAAATTCATACAACACAATCCTTCCAATTCCTCACAACCATGTCCTTGTGCCAGTAAAAGAAAATCAATGGCTGCTCTGTTTTGAAGAGTAGCATGTCTAATACTATCAACATCGGTCAACATATCACTGATTGCGGAGGATGTGGCATTAGCTTGTTTGCTCAGCCAACATCCAACTCGATCTAATTGTCTCAATGCCACAGCTGAAGCCAATTGGGGTAGAAATATACCTGCTGAAAGCCTTCTGGCGGCATTCCAAGGCATAAAATCACTCTGACAGTTCTCATCATAATGAGGAACAGCTCTTGTTTTCCTTTGTTTCTTTTTCATCACTGCTTTGGCAGTGGGGGCAATTATGGCAAGCATACCAATGCTACAAGGGCCACCTTCAAGGTGGGCTGGAATGCCTTGCCAACCTCTGTCTCCGCAAATGATCCAATACCCTTTTGGCAATTGCCGTGGATATTGGTCCGTCTCCAGAAACACATCCCAACTGTTTGAAACATTTGCTGCCCTGAGAAGTTTTTTCGAACAAATGTTCCAATTGAAGGAAGGACTGTTTCCATTGTCAATTCCACCTGGTTTACCATTGGATTCTTTTCTGACCAAAGGAAACTCTTTCACTGGCACACCAACCAAACAGGTTGAGAAAGGCTTTTCTGGTTCCGAATTAGACAGGCATATAGTATCCGATCCGGCAGCCTTGGCTAAGGTCACCCAAACACTCGTTTTCGGTTGATCCGTAGGCAAATCTGCACGACAAAAAACAATTAAAATCAAGCAAAACAAGTATACCATTTGATTCTGCCCCATCTCTTTCAAGAACTAAGTTTTGGCAGAATTCTTTCTAAACAAAAACAATAACCTAAATTTTCAGCCAAAAATTTGCTTTGTTAAACAAACATTCAGCATTCAATTCGTATACTCATAAATAACATTGGCACAAAATCAGAGTTCATGGGTTCCACCGATGCACAAAGAACGTCAGGCACAAGAGGCGTCAGGCGAGACCCGGGATCCTTCCATTCGGTCCACGTCTGCGTACTCGCTTCCTCAGTTCTAGGCTCGACAACAGGTTCTGAAGTGCGATACGGTTTGACGTTTTTGGCAGGAACCCACTTAATTCTTCCAGCACCTGTGGAAATAGAAGCATACCCTTTGCCCCACGTTATTAATTGAAACGGGCCTTCCATCTGTCCAGAGTCAGGGTTTCTAATTAGAAGAGGAGGATATTCTTTCAGTTTTGCCTGTGTGCTATTTGAAAAGTGTCTAAAGATTGGTGGATCTGGTTCTGTACTTGAACTATTTAGAAAATTAAAACCATACAAAGCCTTACTCAGTCTCATCTGTGGGGTGATTTCCGTTCCCCCTCTCTGTTGATCTAATATGCGTTTTAAGGTTTGATGTGTTCTTTCAATGATTGCTTGGCTTGTGGGAGAGTGGGGAATACCAAAAATGTGTCGAACACCCCATTCATTTAAAAATGTGGCCAATTTTTGAGATATGTATGCGGGACCATTGTCAGTTTTTACTTCTTGGGGTATACCCAATGAAGCAAAAGCTTGCAGGAAATGATGACAGGCATGGCTGCCAGTTTCACCTGTGTGAAGGGAAGCAAAAACTGCACCAGAGAACGTGTCTATGGAAACATGAATATTTTTAAATTTACCAAAAGAAGGCTATTTAGTAACACCTGTTTGCCACAACTGTAGGCTTTGTAAGCCTCGGGGGTTGATTGCTCCTGTAGAAACAGGAGGTTGTACCAATTGACAGTCAGGGCAAGTATGAATGATAGCTTTAGCTTGACTTTTAGTGATTTGGAACATTCGCATGAGTGCTTGTGCATTTTGGTGGAAAAAGGCATGACTCAATTTTGCTTGTTCAAAAATATTTGGCAATGTGTTAGAAATGACCATTGTCAGCTTGTCCGCTCTTGCATTTCCTTCCACTAAAAATCCAGGAAGTGAAGAATGCGCCCTAATGTGAGAAACAAAATATGGATTAGTTCTATATTGCAAAGTTATAAAAAGACATGAAAGCCAACGATGTAAAGTTTCATTACTAACATCCTTTAAAATGGAACCTTCTATTCTCCTGACTACATTAGCAACATAAGCAGAATCTGTGACCAAATTGAAAGGCTGAGGAAACAGCTGAAAAGCTCAAACTACTGCAGCAAGCTCAACAATTTGAGGGGATCCCTCTACTGTTTGAATATCAGATTCCCAAACATCAGTCTTTTGATTAAACCAAGTCACAACGGACTTGTGGCTTTTACCAGAGCCGTCAGTGAAGAGAGTCACAGCATGTAAAGGTTCTTCACTTAATTTAGGTTTTTCTCTGAAACTCAATTTTGCTTGCAGTAGTTTGTGAGCTGGATAGTGTATGGAACAAACACCTGGAAAACCTAAGAATGCATATTGTAAATCATCAGAATTTTGCATTGCCCAATTGAAATAATCATTTTTCAATGGCAAATAGATAACTGAACATTCTTGACCTGCCAAAGTTAACAATCTGGTTCTAGCCCTAATTATAATGTATGCAATCATTTCTAAAACTGAGCAAATGGTCTTTGAAAACCTGTAGGGAGGAAAAACCCATTCCATTATTAACAAAGGATCTTGTTCTGTGGCATCCCACTGGAAAATGAGACCACAAAGCTGCATCTTCTCTCCTAAGATTGCAAGAAAGAAAGGATTTTCAGGAACGCAGCGATGAGCTTGTCTTTTTTGAAGAGCTTCTGTGACTTTGTCGAGAGCAGCACGAGCTTCAGGGGTTAAAGTTCTTGGCGAAGTGATGTCGCAACTTCCTCTCAGCAAATGGAAGAGCGGACTCAGTTCATCATTGGTGATTCCCACCATCGGTCTGACCCAGTTGATTTCTCCTAGAAGTTGTTGTAACTCTTGTAGGTTGTTGACTCTGGTTCGGATCTGAATTTTCTGTGGTATTATTGTCGTCTTCCATCGTCTTCCATCATCTTCCATCCCAGGTACTTCTAAGGTGAAACTTGTTGAATTTTCGTTGCAGAGATTTCAAGTCCAGCTTTTTGAATTTCAGCAACAACACAGTCGCGAGTTTCTTCCATCATTCCTTTCAAAGGACTCCACCCTTAAAGCCAATTTTTCTTTCTCTGTATCTATAGATTGACAAACACCAGAACAACCATGTTTTTGCTTAACTGAAAAAGAGTTCCCCGGAACCACAATTTCCCGAGTGGAAGAAGCCACCTCAGCCTCCACCCCAGGCCCAACAGAATCCAATTCAGGTTTCAGTGTCCCTGCACAAACAATTTTAGGAAGTACAGTCACTTTTTCATTTCCATCTTTTACACACTTTGTTCCATCCCCCTTACAAGAGTCACATATTTTTACATTAACAGAACAACGCGAAGAAAAGTCCAAAAGAGTCTCATTTTTTCCCAGAGAGAGAGAAGAAAGATTTTGTTCAACAGAGTTCAAAGCAATACTTTCAGCATTTGCAACAACACTTGTAACATTCTCCGATACTCACACAGTCTCCGGTTTACTGGAATTTAATGAGACAGAACCAGAAGCTTTGTTTTCTGAGTCCAAGTTGATCTTATTATTATCAGTTTGTTTAAAACAGTGCTCCAACAGCGCTCTACAAACCGGCATAAGTTCTCTTAAGCTTTCATCTTTTTTGAGAGAGACTAGTTTATAGATTCTCCAGTTTATCTGATCCCAAAAATGAAAAGTAAAAGCAGACTGCAGATTTAAATCTTGCGTATTCGCTTTAACCCAGATAAGTAAGTTTTTAAGCTCAGTTTTTGAAATTTCAGAGTGACCTTTTTCTTGTAACATTGTCTCTAATTGATGAAAAACATCCCATTCAACTTTTGATAAATTCGTTCCCATTTTTGTGTTCTTTTAATAATTTTCTTTTTCGCTATTTTGCCTCCCAACGTCACCCAAGCGCTCTCCCGAGATAAGTTACTTACAATTTTCTTGGCTTCGGCGGGAGAGATGATACAGTGTGCTCCTTGTTAACACTTGGGTCTCCGCAGCTGGTACTTCCACGATTTTTCTTTGTTTTTCTTCTATTCTACGTCCTCACACGAGGCACCAATATGCGGGGGACGGGACAGGTATAAGTCCAATAGTGTCAGGAACCCACGCCTTAAAAAAGGAACCCACTAGGCCGCGGCAAAATATCCAAATATGGATAACATGGTAACCAGACCAGTGAAGAGATTTTTGCTTTTATTTCCAGCACATCAGTCTCAAAATACAAAATGGAGACATGACAGCTCACTGATCCACACCAAAAAATGTCTCCTTCAACAGGGCTCATACAGCAATACATAAAATCATCTCAGACTAGAATTCAGCCAATCAGACACAGAAAACACATCTTGACAAGCATTCTATCCAATCTTATAAAACATAGGTAATCGTAGCTAAAACAAAGACTAGTTGATAAGAGACAAAGAACAGAGTTCTATTCATGCTAACCTTCTAAAGATATACATTAAATTAACTTGGTTGCCATCCTAAAGCCAATTCTACAGAAGCCTATTGTTATTTGTCACGTCTACTGCTTGGGAAACTTTTCTGCTTGCATGGAAAACTTTTTCTGCTTGCATGGGAAACTTTTCTGCAATGCTAACAAAACTCCAGTCTAAGGCCTACATACTTCTTTGTAACCATTTCTTAAAAATCCTCTAACCTTATGGATTCCAACATTTCCCCCTCTCTGTTTGACCCAGAAGCTTTCATTTTCTTGTCGCTTGCTATTTGCGTTTCATAGCTCTATTGCAAAATTTCTGCTTATTATCTGCTGAAGACCTATTTTCACTAAACTGAAGCATTGCTATATTACGGCACAGCAACTTAATGCTGTGAAGACCCAATCCCTGAAAGAGAGATATGAATCACGTTTGGCAACAGTCACAAGGCATCGTTCAAAAAACTCTGGTCGATTCCAAGGCCTTAATTCAAAACCTTTGTTCATGTCAATACCCTCATCTACTGCTTTCGTGAGATTTCGTACACTCTCTGTGCTTCTACTTCCTAGTTCTCCTGCTTGAATGACAAAAACACCTCGGACTGTTTTGTTCATCATTCGCCGAACACAACAGAGTATACAAGGTGCCACTATCAATATCAGTATTAGAACACCTAATATGTAAAGACCTATCTTGCAAAGTTGCCTTAGCCAAGGTGCAAAACTCCAATTTTGAAACAAATCATCCAACCAGGAACCTCCATCTTCTTTAATTTGGGCTGTCAGATCCTTTAATTTTTGAATGCTTTTGTGAATGGATTCAGAACGATCAGACAAATTCATACAACACAATCCTTCAAATTCCTCACAACCATGTCCTTGTGCCAGTAAAAGAAAATCAATGGCTGCTCTGTTTTGAAGAGTAGCATGTCTAATACTATCAACATCGGTCAACATATCACTGATTGCGGAGGATGTGGCATTAGCTTGTTTGCTCAGCCAACATCCAACTCGATCTAATTGTCTCAATGCCACAGCTGAAGCCAATTGGGGTAGAAATATACCTGCTGAAAGCCTTCTGGCGGCATTCCAAGGCATAAAATCACTCTGACAGTTCTCATCATAATGAGGAACAGCTCTTGTTTTCCTTTGTTTCTTTTTCATCACTGCTTTGGCAGTGGGGGCAATTATGGTAAGCATACCAATGCTACAAGGGCCACCTTCAAGGTGGGCTGGAATGCCTTGCCAACCTCTGTCTCCGCAAATGATCCAATACCCTTTTGGCAATTGCCGTGGATATTGGTCCGTCTCCAGAAACACATCCCAACTGTTTGAAACATTTGCTGCCCTGAGAAGTTTTTTCGAACAAATGTTCCAATTGAAGGAAGGACTGTTTCCATTGTCAATTCCACCTCGTTTACCATTGGATTCTTTTCTGACCAAAGGAAACTCTTTCACTGGCACACCAACCAAACAGGTTGAGAAAGGCTTTTCTGGTTCCGAATTAGACAGACATATAGTATCCGATCTGGCAGCCTTGGCTAAGGTCACCCAAACATGGTTTTCGGTTGATCCACAGGCAAATCTGCACGACAAAAAACAATTAAAATCAAGCAAAACAAGTATACCATTTGATTCTGCCCCATCTCTTTCAAGAACTAAGTTTTGGCAGAATTCTTTCTAAACAAAAACAATAACCTAAATTTTCAGCCAAAAATTAGCTTTGTTAAACAAACATTCAGCATTCAATTCGTATACTCATAAATAACATTGGCACAAAATCAGAGTTCATGGGTTCCACCGATGCACAAAGAACGTCAGGCACAAGAGGCGTCAGGCGAGACCCGGGATCCTTCCATTCGGTCCACGTCTGCGTACTCGCTTCCTCAGTTCTAGGCTCGACAACAGGTTCTGAAGTGCGATACGGTTTGACGTTTTTGGCAGGAACCCACTTAATTCTTCCAGCACCTGTGGAAATAGAAGCATACCCTTTGCCCCACGTTATTAATTGAAACGGGCCTTCCATCTGTCCAGAGTCAGGGCTTCTAATTAGAAGAGGAGGATGTTCTTTCAGTTTTGCCTGTGTGCTATTTGAAAAGTGTCTAAAGATTGGTGGATCTGGTTCTGTACTTGAACTATTTAGAAAATTAAAACCATACAAAGCCTTACTCAGTCTCATCTGTGGGGTGATTTCCGTTCCCCCTCTCTGTTGATCTAATATGCGTTTTAAGGTTTGATGTGTTCTTTCAATGATTGCTTGGCTTGTGGGAGAGTGGGGAATACCAAAAATGTGTCGAACACCCCATTCATTTAAAAATGTGGCCAATTTTTGAGATATGTATGCGGGACCATTGTCAGTTTTTACTTCTTGGGGTATACCCAATGAAGCAAAAGCTTGCAGGAAATGATGACAGGCATGGCTGCCAGTTTCACCTGTGTGAAGGGAAGCAAAAACTGCACCAGAGAACGTGTCTATGGAAACATGAATATTTTTAAATTTACCAAAAGAAGGCTATTTAGTAACACCTGTTTGCCACAACTGTAGGCTTTGTAAGCCTCGGGGGTTGATTGCTCCTGTAGAAACAGGAGGTTGTACCAATTGACAGTCAGGGCAAGTATGAATGATAGCTTTAGCTTGACTTTTAGTGATTTGGAACATTCGCATGAGTGCTTGTGCATTTTGGTGGAAAAAGGCATGACTCAATTTGGCTTGTTCAAAAATATTTGGCAATGTGTTAGAAATGACCATTGTCAGCTTGTCCGCTCTTGCATTTCCTTCCACTAAAAATCCAGGAAGTGAAGAATGCGCCCTAATGTGAGAAACAAAATATGGATTAGTTCTATATTGGAAAGTTATAAAAAGACATGAAAGTCAACGATGTAAGTTTCATTACTAACATCCTTTAAAATGGAACCTTCTATTCTCCTGACTACATTAGCAACATAAGCAGAATCTGTGACCAAATTAAAAGGCTGAGGAAACAGCTGAAAAGCTCAAACTACTGCAGCAAGCTCAACAATTTGAGGGGATCCCTCTACTGTTTGAATATCAGATTCCCAAACATCAGTCTTTTGATTAAACCAAGTCACAACGGACTTGTGGCTTTTACCAGAGCCATCAGTGAAGAGAGTCACAGCATGTAAAGGTTCTTCACTTAATTTAGGTTTTTCTCTGAAACTCAATTTTGCTTGCAGTAGTTTGTGAGCTGGAGAGTGTATGGAACAAACACCTGGAAAACCTAAGAATGCATATTGTAAATCATCAGAATTTTGCATTGCCCAATTGAAATAATCATTTTTCAATGGCAAATAGATAACTGAACATTCTTGACCTGCCAAAGTTAACAATCTGGTTCTAGCCTTAATTATAATGTATGCAATCATTTCTAAAACTGAGCAAATGGTCTTTGAAAACCTGTAGGGAGGAAAAACCCATTCCATTATTAACAAAGGATCTTGTTCTGTGGCATCCCACTGGAAAATGAGACCACAAAGCTGCATCTTCTCTCCTAAGATTGCAAGAAAGAAAGGATTTTCAGGAACGCAGCGATGAGCTTGTCTTTTTTGAAGAGCTTCTGTGACTTTGTCGAGAGCAGCACGAGCTTCAGGGGTTAAAGTTCTTGGCGAAGTGATGTCGCAACTTCCTCTCAGCAAATGGAAGAGCGGACTGAGTTCATCATTGGTGATTCCCAGCATCGGTCTGACCCAGTTGATTTCTCCTAGAAGTTGTTGTAACTCTTGTAGGTTGTTGACTCTGGTTCAGATCTGAATTTTCTGTGGTATTATTGTCGTCTTCCATCGTCTTCCATCATCTTCCATCCCAGGCACTTCTAAGGTGAAACTTGTTGAATTTTCGTTGCAGAGATTTCAAGTCCAGCTTTTTGAATTTCAGCAACAACACAGTCGCGAGTTTCTTCCATCTCTTCCTTTCAAAGGACTCCACCCTTAAAGCCAATTTTTCTTTCTCTGTATCTATAGATTGACAAACACCAGAACAACCATGTTTTTGCTTAAGTGAAAAAGAGTTCCCCGGAACCACAATTTCCCGAGTGGAAGAAGCCACCTCAGCCTCCACCCCAGGCCCAACAGAATCCAATTCAGGTTTCAGTGTCCCTGCACAAACAATTTTAGGAAGTACAGTCACTTTTTCATTTCCATCTTTTACACACTTTGTTCCATCCCCCTTACAAGAGTCACATATTTTTACATTAACAGAACAACGCGAAGAAAAGTCCAAAGGAGTCTCATTTTTTCCCAGAGAGAGAGGAGAAAGATTTTGTTCAACAGAGTTCAAAGCAATACTTTCAGCATTTGCAACAACACTTGTAACATTCTCCGATACTCACACAGTCTCCGGTTTACTGGAATTTAATGAGACAGAACCAGAAGCTTTGTTTTCTGAGTCCAAGTTGATCTTATTATTATCCGTTTGTTTAAAACAGTGCTCCAACAGCTCTACAAACCGGCATAAGTTCTCTTAAGCTTTCATCTTTTTTGAGAGAGACTAGATTATAGATTCTCCAGTTTATCTGATCCCAAAAATGAAAAGTAAAAGCAGACTGCAGATTTAAATCTTGCGTATTCGCTTTAACCCAGATAAGTAAGTTTTTAAGCTCAGTTTTTGAAATTTCAGAGTGACCTTTTTCTTGTAACATTGTCTCTAATTGATGAAAAACATCCCATTCAACTTTTGATAAATTCGTTCCCATTTTTGTGTTCTTTTAATAATTTTCTTTTTCGCTATTTTGCCTCCCAACGTCACCCAAGCACTCTCCCGAGATAAGTTACTTACAATTTTCTTGGCTTCGGCGGGAGAGATGATACAGTGTGCTCCTTGTTAACACTTGGGTCTCCGCAGCTGGTACTTCCACGATTTTTCTTTGTTTTTCTTCTATTCTACGTCCTCACACGAGGCACCAATATGCGGGGGACGGGACAGGTATAAGTCCAATAGTGTCAGGAACCCACGCCTTAAAAAAGGAACCCACTAGGTCGCGGTAAAATATCCAAATATGGATAACATGGTAACCAGACCAGTGAAGAGATTTTTGCTTTTATTTCCAGCACATCAGTCTCAAAATACAAAATGGAGACATGACAGCTCACTGATCCACACCAAAAAATGTCTCCTTCAACAGGGCTCATACAGCAATACATAAAATCATCTCAGACTAGAATTCAGCCAATCAGACACAGAAAACACATCTTGACAAGCATTCTATCCAATCTTATAAAACATAGGTAATCGTAGCTAAAACAAAGACTAGTTGATAAGAGACAAAGAACAGAGTTCTATTCATGCTAACCTTCTAAAGATATACATTAAATAACCTTGTTGCCATCCTAAAGCCAATTCTACAGAAGCCTATTGTTATTTGTCACGTCTACTGCTTGGGAAACTTTTCTGCTTGCATGGAAAACTTTTTCTGCTTGCATGGGAAACTTTTCTGCAATGCTAACAAAACTCCAGTCTAAGGCCTACATACTTCTTTGTAACCATTTCTTAAAAATCCTCTAACCTTATGGATTCCAACATTTCCCCCTCTCTGTTTGACCCAGAAGCTTTCATTTTCTTGTCGCTTGCTATTTGCGTTTCATAGCTCTATTGCAAAATTTCTGCTTATTATCTGCTGAAGACCTATTTTCACTAAACTGAAGCATTGCTATATTACGGCACAGCAACTTAATGCTGTGAAGACCCAATCCCTGAAAGAGAGATATGAATCACGTTTGGCAACAGTCACAAGGCATCGTTCAAAAAACTCTGGTCGATTCCAAGGCCTTAATTCAAAACCTTCGTTCATGTCAATACCCTCATCTACTGCTTTCGTGAGATTTCGTACACTCTCTGTGCTTCTACTTCCTAGTTCTCCTGCTTGAATGACAAAAACTTCTCGGGCTGTTTTGTTCATCATTCGCCGAAGACAACAGAGTATACAAGGTGCCACTATCAATATCAGTATTAGAACACCTAATATGTAAAGACCTATCTTGCAAAGTTGCCTTAGCCAAGGTGCAAAACTCCAATTTTGAAACAAATCATCCAACCAGGAACCTCCATCTTCTTTAATTTGGGCTGTCAGATCCTTTAATTTTTGAATGCTTTTGTGAATGGATTCAGAACGATCAGACAAATTCATACAACACAATCCTTCAAATTCCTCACAACCATGTCCTTGTGCCAGTAAAAGAAAATCAATGGCTGCTCTGTTTTGAAGAGTAGCATGTCTAATACTATCAACATCGGTCAACATATCACTGATTGCGGAGGATGTGGCATTAGCTTGTTTGCTCAACCAACATCCAACTCGATCTAATTGTCTCAATGCCACAGCTGAAGCCAATTGGGGTAGAAATATACCTGCTGAAAGCCTTCTGGCGGCATTCCAAGGCATAAAATCACTCTGACAGTTCTCATCATAATGAGGAACAGCTCTTGTTTTCCTTTGTTTCTTTTTCATCACTGCTTTGGCAGTGGGGGCAATTATGGTAAGCATACCAATGCTACAAGGGCCACCTTCAAGGTGGGCTGGAATGCCTTGCCAACCTCTGTCTCCGCAAATGATCCAATACCCTTTTGGCAATTGCCGTGGATATTGGTCCGTCTCCAGAAACACATCCCAACTGTTTGAAACATTTGCTGCCCTGAGAAGTTTTTTCGAACAAATGTTCCAATTGAAGGAAGGACTGTTTCCATTGTCAATTCCACCTCGTTTACCATTGGATTCTTTTCTGACCAAAGGAAACTCTTTCACTGGCACACCAACCAAACAGGTTGAGAAAGGCTTTTCTGGTTCCGAATTAGACAGACATATAGTATCCGATCCGGCAGCCTTGGCTAAGGTCACCCAAACACTCGTTTTCGGTTGATCCACAGGCAAATCTGCACGACAAAAAACAATTAAAATCAAGCAAAACAAGTATACCATTTGATTCTGCCCCATCTCTTTCAAGAACTAAGTTTTGGCAGAATTCTTTCTAAACAAAAACAATAACCTACATTTTCAGCCAAAAATTTGCTTCGTTAGACAAACATTCAGCATTCAATTCGTATACTCATAAATAACATTGGCACAAAATCAGAGTTCATGGGTTCCACCGATGCACAAAGAACGTCAGGCACAAGAGGCGTCAGGCGAGACCCGGGATCCTTCCATTCGGTCCACGTCTGCGTACTCGCTTCCTCAGTTCTAGGCTCGACAACAGGTTCTGAAGTGCGATACGGTTTGACGTTTTTGGCAGGAACCCACTTAATTCTTCCAGCACCTGTGGAAATAGAAGCATACCCTTTGCCCCACGTTATTAATTGAAACGGGCCTTCCATCTGTCCAGAGTCAGGGCTTCTAATTAGAAGAGGAGGATGTTCTTTCAGTTTTGCCTGTGTGCTATTTGAAAAGTGTCTAAAGATTGGTGGATCTGGTTCTGTACTTGAACTATTTAGAAAATTAAAACCATACAAAGCCTTACTCAGTCTCATCTGTGGGGTGATTTCCGTTCCCCCTCTCTGTTGATCTAATATGCGTTTTAAGGTTTGATGTGTTCTTTCAATGATTGCTTGGCTTGTGGGAGAGTGGGGAATACCAAAAATGTTTCGAACACCCCATTCATTTAAAAATGTGGCCAATTTTTGAGATATGTATGCGGGACCATTGTCAGTTTTTACTTCTTGGGGTATACCCAATGAAGCAAAAGCTTGCAGGAAATGATGACAGGCATGGCTGCCAGTTTCACCTGTGTGAAGGGAAGCAAAAACTGCACCAGAGAACGTGTCTATGGAAACATGAATATTTTTAAATTTACCAAAAGAAGGCTATTTAGTAACACCTGTTTGCCACAACTGTAGGCTTTGTAAGCCTCGGGGGTTGATTGCTCCTGTAGAAACAGGAGGTTGTACCAATTGACAGTCAGGGCAAGTATGAATGATAGCTTTAGCTTGACTTTTAGTGATTTGGAACATTCGCATGAGTGCTTGTGCATTTTGGTGGAAAAAGGCATGACTCAATTTTGCTTGTTCAAAAATATTTGGCAATGTGTTAGAAATGACCATTGTCAGCTTGTCCGCTCTTGCATTTCCTTCCACTAAAAATCCAGGAAGTGAAGAATGCGCCCTAATGTGAGAAACAAAATATGGATTAGTTCTATATTGCAAAGTTATAAAAAGACATGAAAGCCAACGATGTACAGTTTCATTACTAACATCCTTTAAAATGGAACCTTCTATTCTCCTGACTACATTAGCAACATAAGCAGAATCTGTGACCAAATTAAAAGGCTGAGGAAACAGCTGAAAAGCTCAAACTACTGCAGCAAGCTCAACAATTTGAGGGGATCCCTCTACTGTTTGAATATCAGATTCCCAAACATCAGTCTTTTGATTAAACCAAGTCACAACGGACTTGTGGCTTTTACCAGAGCCATCAGTGAAGAGAGTCACAGCATGTAAAGGTTCTTCACTTAATTTAGGTTTTTCTCTGAAACTCAATTTTGCTTGCAGTAGTTTGTGAGCTGGATAGTGTATGGAACAAACACCTGGAAAACCTAAGAATGCATATTGTAAATCATCAGAATTTTGCATTGCCCAATTGAAATAATCATTTTTCAATGGCAAATAGATAACTGAACATTCTTGACCTGCCAAAGTTAACAATCTGGTTCTAGCCTTAATTATAATGTATGCAATCATTTCTAAAACTGAGCAAATGGTCTTTGAAAACCTGTAGGGAGGAGAAACCCATTCCATTATTAACAAAGGATCTTGTTCTGTGGCATCCCACTGGAAAATGAGACCACAAAGCTGCATCTTCTCTCCTAAGATTGCAAGAAAGAAAGGATTTTCAGGAACGCAGCGATGAGCTTGTCTTTTTTGAAGAGCTTCTGTGACTTTGTCGAGAGCAGCACGAGCTTCAGGGGTTAAAGTTCTTGGCGAAGTGATGTCGCAACTTCCTCTCAGCAAATGGAAGGGCAGACTCAGTTCATCATTGGTGATTCCCACCATCGGTCTGACCCAGTTGATTTCTCCTAGAAGTTGTTGTAACTCTTGTAGGTTGTTGACTCTGGTTCGGATCTGAATTTTCTGTGGTATTATTGTCGTCTTCCATCGTCTTCCATCATCTTCCATCCCAGGTACTTCTAAGGTGAAACTTGTTGAATTTTCGTTGCAGAGATTTTAAGTCCAGCTTTTTGAATTTCAGCAACAACACAGTCGCGAGTTTCTTCCATCTCTTCCTTTCAAAGGACTCCACCCTTAAAGCCAATTTTTCTTTCTCTGTATCTATAGATTGACAAACACCAGAACAACCATGTTTTTGCTTAACTGAAAAAGAGTTCCCCGGAACCACAATTTCCCGAGTGGAAGCAGCCACCTCAGCCTCCACCCCAGGCCCAACAGAATCCAATTCAGGTTTCAGTGTCCCTGCACAAACAATTTTAGGAAGTACAGTCACTTTTTCATTTCCATCTTTTACACACTTTGTTCCATCCCCCTTAAAAGAGACATATTTTTACATTAACAGAACAACGCGAAGAAAAGTCCAAAGGAGTCTCATTTTTTCCCAGAGAGAGAGGAGAAAGATTTTGTTCAACAGAGTTCAAAGCAATACTTTCAGCATTTGCAACAACACTTGTAACATTCTCCGATACTCACACAGTCTCCGGTTTACTGGAATTTAATGAGACAGAACCAGAAGCTTTGTTTTCTGAGTCCAAGTTGATCTTATTATTATCAGTTTGTTTAAAACAGTGCTCCAACAGCGCTCTACAAACCGGCATAAGTTCTCTTAAGCTTTCATCTTTTTTGAGAGAGACTAGTTTATAGATTCTCCAGTTTATCTGATCCCAAAAATGAAAAGTAAAAGCAGACTGCAGATTTAAATCTTGCGTATTCGCTTTAACCCAGATAAGTAAGTTTTTAAGCTCAGTTTTTGAAATTTCAGAGTGACCTTTTTCTTGTAACATTGTCTCTAATTGATGAAAAACATCCCATTCAACTTTTGATAAATTCGTTCCCATTTTTGTGTTCTTTTAATAATTTTCTTTTTCGCTATTTTGCCTCCCAACGTCACCCAAGCGCTCTCCCGAGATAAGTTACTTACAATTTTCTTGGCTTCGGCGGGAGAGATGATACAGTGTGCTCCTTGTTAACACTTGGGTCTCCGCAGCTGGTACTTCCACGATTTTTCTTTGTTTTTCTTCTATTCTACGTCCTCACACGAGGCACCAATATGCGGGGGACGGGACAGGTATAAGTCCAATAGTGTCAGGAACCCACGCCTTAAAAAAGGAACCCACTAGGCCGCGGCAAAATATCCAAATATGGATAACATGGTAACCAGACCAGTGAAGAGATTTTTGCTTTTATTTCCAGCACATCAGTCTCAAAATACAAAATGGAGACATGACAGCTCACTGATCCACACCAAAAAATGTCTCCTTCAACAGGGCTCATACAGCAATACATAAAATCATCTCAGACTAGAATTCAGCCAATCAGACACAGAAAACACATCTTGACAAGCATTCTATCCAATCTTATAAAACATAGGTAATCGTAGCTAAAACAAAGACTAGTTGATAAGAGACAAAGAACAGAGTTCTATTCATGCTAACCTTCTAAAGATATACATTAAATAACCTTGTTGCCGTCCTAAAGCCAATTCTACAGAAGCCTATTGTTATTTGTCACGTCTACTGCTTGGGAAACTTTTCTGCTTGCATGGAAAACTTTTTCTGCTTGCATGGGAAACTTTTCTGCAATGCTAACAAAACTCCAGTCTAAGGCCTACATACTTCTTTGTAACCATTTCTTAAAAATCCTCTAACCTTATGGATTCCAACATTTCCCCCTCTCTGTTTGACCCAGAAGCTTTCATTTTCTTGTCGCTTGCTATTTGCGTTTCATAGCTCTATTGCAAAATTTCTGCTTATTATCTGCTGAAGACCTATTTTCACTTAACTGAAGCATTGCTATATTATGGCACAGCAACTTAATGCTGTGAAGACCCAATCCCTGAAAGAGAGATATGAATCACGTTTGGCAACAGTCACAAGGCATCGTTCAAAAAACTCTGGTCGATTCCAAGGCCTTAATTCAAAACCTTCGTTCATGTCAATACCCTCATCTACTGCTTTCGTGAGATTTCGTACACTCTCTGTGCTTCTACTTCCTAATTCTCCTGCTTGAATGACAAAAACTTCTCGGGCTGTTTTGTTCATCATTCGCCGAAGACAACAGAGTATACAAGGTGCCACTATCAATATCAGTATTAGAACACCTAATATGTAAAGACCTATCTTGCAAAGTTGCCTTAGCCAAGGTGCAAAACTCCAATTTTGAAACAAATCATCCAACCAGGAACCTCCATCTTCTTTAATTTGGGCTGTCAGATCCTTTAATTTTTGAATGCTTTTGTGAATGGATTCAGAACGATCAGACAAATTCATACAACACAATCCTTCAAATTCCTCACAACCATGTCCTTGTGCCAGTAAAAGAAAATCAATGGCTGCTCTGTTTTGAAGAGTAGCATGTCTAATACTATCAACATCGGTCAACATATCACTGATTGCGGAGGATGTGGCATTAGCTTGTTTGCTCAGCCAACATCCAACTCGATCTAATTGTCTCAATGCCACAGCTGAAGCCAATTGGGGTAGAAATATACCTGCTGAAAGCCTTCTGGCGGCATTCCAAGGCATAAAATCACTCTGACAGTTCTCATCATAATGAGGAACAGCTCTTGTTTTCCTTTGTTTCTTTTTCATCACTGCTTTGGCAGTGGGGGCAATTATGGTAAGCATACCAATGCTACAAGGGCCACCTTCAAGGTGGGCTGGAATGCCTTGCCAACCTCTGTCTCCGCAAATGATCCAATACCCTTTTGGCAATTGCCGTGGATATTGGTCCGTCTCCAGAAACACATCACAACTGTTTGAAACATTTGCTGCCCTGAGAAGTTTGTTGGACCAAATGTTCCAATTGAAGGAAGGACTGTTTCCATTGTCAATTCCACCTGGTTTACCATTGGATTCTTTTCTGACCAAAGGAAACTCTTTCACTGGCACACCAACCAAACAGGTTGAGAAAGGCTTTTCTGGTTCCGAATTAGACAGACATATAGTATCCGATCTGGCAGCCTTGGCTAAGGTCACCCAAACATGGTTTTCGGTTGATCCACAGGCAAATCTGCACGACAAAAAACAATTAAAATCAAGCAAAACAAGTATACCATTTGATTCTGCCCCATCTCTTTCAAGAACTAAGTTTTGGCAGAATTCTTTCTAAACAAAAACAATAACCTACATTTTCAGCCAAAAATTTGCTTCGTTAGACAAACATTCAGCATTCAATTCGTATACTCATAAATAACATTGGCACAAAATCAGAGTTCATGGGTTCCACCGATGCACAAAGAACGTCAGGCACAAGAGGCGTCAGGCGAGACCCGGGATCCTTCCATTCGGTCCACGTCTGCGTACTCGCTTCCTCAGTTCTAGGCTCGACAACAGGTTCTGAAGTGCGATACGGTTTGACGTTTTTGGCAGGAACCCACTTAATTCTTCCAGCACCTGTGGAAATAGAAGCATACCCTTTGCCCCACGTTATTAATTGAAACGGGCCTTCCATCTGTCCAGAGTCAGGGTTTCTAATTAGAAGAGGAGGATGTTCTTTCAGTTTTGCCTGTGTGCTATTTGAAAAGTGTCTAAAGATTGGTGGATCTGGTTCTGTACTTGAACTATTTAGAAAATTAAAACCATACAAAGCCTTACTCAGTCTCATCTGTGGGGTGATTTCCGTTCCCCCTCTCTGTTGATCTAATATGCGTTTTAAGGTTTGATGTGTTCTTTCAATGATTGCTTGGCTTGTGGGAGAGTGGGGAATACCAAAAATGTTTCGAACACCCCATTCATTTAAAAATGTGGCCAATTTTTGAGATATGTATGCGGGACCATTGTCAGTTTTTACTTCTTGGGGTATACCCAATGAAGCAAAAGCTTGCAGGAAATGATGACAGGCATGGCTGCCAGTTTCACCTGTGTGAAGGGAAGCAAAAACTGCACCAGAGAACGTGTCTATGGAAACATGAATATTTTTAAATTTACCAAAAGAAGGCTATTTAGTAACACCTGTTTGCCACAACTGTAGGCTTTGTAAGCCTCGGGGGTTGATTGCTCCTGTAGAAACAGGAGGTTGTACCAATTGACAGTCAGGGCAAGTATGAATGATAGCTTTAGCTTGACTTTTAGTGATTTGGAACATTCGCATGAGTGCTTGTGCATTTTGGTGGAAAAAGGCATGACTCAATTTTGCTTGTTCAAAAATATTTGGCAATGTGTTAGAAATGACCATTGTCAGCTTGTCCGCTCTTGCATTTCCTTCCACTAAAAATCCAGGAAGTGAAGAATGCGCCCTAATGTGAGAAACAAAATATGGATTAGTTCTATATTGCAAAGTTATAAAAAGACATGAAAGCCAACGATGTAAAGTTTCATTACTAACATCCTTTAAAATGGAACCTTCTATTCTCCTGACTACATTAGCAACATAAGCAGAATCTGTGACCAAATTAAAAGGCTGAGGAAACAGCTGAAAAGCTCAAACTACTGCAGCAAGCTCAACAATTTGAGGGGATCCCTCTACTGTTTGAATATCAGATTCCCAAACATCAGTCTTTTGATTAAACCAAGTCACAACGGACTTGTGGCTTTTACCAGAGCCATCAGTGAAGAGAGTCACAGCATGTAAAGGTTCTTCACTTAATTTAGGTTTTTCTCTGAAACTCAATTTTGCTTGCAGTAGTTTGTGAGCTGGATAGTGTATGGAACAAACACCTGGAAAACCTAAGAATGCATATTGTAAATCATCAGAATTTTGCATTGCCCAATTGAAATAATCATTTTTCAATGGCAAATAGATAACTGAACATTCTTGACCTGCCAAAGTTAACAATCTGGTTCTAGCCTTAATTATAATGTATGCAATCATTTCTAAAACTGAGCAAATGGTCTTTGAAAACCTGTAGGGAGGAGAAACCCATTCCATTATTAACAAAGGATCTTGTTCTGTGGCATCCCACTGGAAAATGAGACCACAAAGCTGCATCTTCTCTCCTAAGATTGCAAGAAAGAAAGGATTTTCAGGAACGCAGCGATGAGCTTGTCTTTTTTGAAGAGCTTCTGTGACTTTGTCGAGAGCAGCACGAGCTTCAGGGGTTAAAGTTCTTGGCGAAGTGATGTCGCAACTTCCTCTCAGCAAATGGAAGAGCAGACTCAGTTCATCATTGGTGATTCCCACCATCGGTCTGACCCAGTTGATTTCTCCTAGAAGTTGTTGTAACTCTTGTAGGTTGTTGACTCTGGTTCGGATCTGAATTTTCTGTGGTATTATTGTCGTCTTCCATCGTCTTCCATCATCTTCCATCCCAGGTACTTCTAAGGTGAAACTTGTTGAATTTTCGTTGCAGAGATTTTAAGTCCAGCTTTTTGAATTTCAGCAACAACACAGTCGCGAGTTTCTTCCATCTCTTCCTTTCAAAGGACTCCACCCTTAAAGCCAATTTTTCTTTCTCTGTATCTATAGATTGACAAACACCAGAACAACCATGTTTTTGCTTAACTGAAAAAGAGTTCCCCGGAACCACAATTTCCCGAGTGGAAGCAGCCACCTCAGCCTCCACCCCAGGCCCAACAGAATCCAATTCAGGTTTCAGTGTCCCTGCACAAACAATTTTAGGAAGTACAGTCACTTTTTCATTTCCATCTTTTACACACTTTGTTCCATCCCCCTTAAAAGAGACATATTTTTACATTAACAGAACAACGCGAAGAAAAGTCCAAAGGAGTCTCATTTTTTCCCAGAGAGAGAGGAGAAAGATTTTGTTCAACAGAGTTCAAAGCAATACTTTCAGCATTTGCAACAACACTTGTAACATTCTCCGATACTCACACAGTCTCCGGTTTACTGGAATTTAATGAGACAGAACCAGAAGCTTTGTTTTCTGAGTCCAAGTTGATCTTATTATTATCAGTTTGTTTAAAACAGTGCTCCAACAGCGCTCTACAAACCGGCATAAGTTCTCTTAAGCTTTCATCTTTTTTGAGAGAGACTAGTTTATAGATTCTCCAGTTTATCTGATCCCAAAAATGAAAAGTAAAAGCAGACTGCAGATTTAAATCTTGCGTATTCGCTTTAACCCAGATAAGTAAGTTTTTAAGCTCAGTTTTTGAAATTTCAGAGTGACCTTTTTCTTGTAACATTGTCTCTAATAGATGAAAAACATCCCATTCAACTTTTGATAAATTCGTTCCCATTTTTGTGTTCTTTTAATAATTTTCTTTTTCGCTATTTTGCCTCCCAACGTCACCCAAGCGCTCTCCCGAGATAAGTTACTTACAATTTTCTTGGCTTCGGCGGGAGAGATGATACAGTGTGCTCCTTGTTAACACTTGGGTCTCCGCAGCTGGTACTTCCACGATTTTTCTTTGTTTTTCTTCTATTCTACGTCCTCACACGAGGCACCAATATGCGGGGGACGGGACAGGTATAAGTCCAATAGTGTCAGGAACCCACGCCTTAAAAAAGGAACCCACTAGGCCGCGGCAAAATATCCAAATATGGATAACATGGTAACCAGACCAGTGAAGAGATTTTTGCTTTTATTTCCAGCACATCAGTCTCAAAATACAAAATGGAGACATGACAGCTCACTGATCCACACCAAAAAATGTCTCCTTCAACAGGGCTCATACAGCAATACATAAAATCATCTCAGACTAGAATTCAGCCAATCAGACACAGAAAACACATCTTGACAAGCATTCTATCCAATCTTATAAAACATAGGTAATCGTAGCTAAAACAAAGACTAGTTGATAAGAGACAAAGAACAGAGTTCTATTCATGCTAACCTTCTAAAGATATACATTAAATAACCTTGTTGCCGTCCTAAAGCCAATTCTACAGAAGCCTATTGTTATTTGTCACGTCTACTGCTTGGGAAACTTTTCTGCTTGCATGGAAAACTTTTTCTGCTTGCATGGGAAACTTTTCTGCAATGCTAACAAAACTCCAGTCTAAGGCCTACATACTTCTTTGTAACCATTTCTTAAAAATCCTCTAACCTTATGGATTCCAACATTTCCCCCTCTCTGTTTGACCCAGAAGCTTTCATTTTCTTGTCGCTTGCTATTTGCGTTTCATAGCTCTATTGCAAAATTTCTGCTTATTATCTGCTGAAGACCTATTTTCACTTAACTGAAGCATTGCTATATTATGGCACAGCAACTTAATGCTGTGAAGACCCAATCCCTGAAAGAGAGATATGAATCACGTTTGGCAACAGTCACAAGGCATCGTTCAAAAAACTCTGGTCGATTCCAAGGCCTTAATTCAAAACCTTCGTTCATGTCAATACCCTCATCTACTGCTTTCGTGAGATTTCGTACACTCTCTGTGCTTCTACTTCCTAATTCTCCTGCTTGAATGACAAAAACTTCTCGGGCTGTTTTGTTCATCATTCGCCGAAGACAACAGAGTATACAAGGTGCCACTATCAATATCAGTATTAGAACACCTAATATGTAAAGACCTATCTTGCAAAGTTGCCTTAGCCAAGGTGCAAAACTCCAATTTTGAAACAAATCATCCAACCAGGAACCTCCATCTTCTTTAATTTGGGCTGTCAGATCCTTTAATTTTTGAATGCTTTTGTGAATGGATTCAGAACGATCAGACAAATTCATACAACACAATCCTTCAAATTCCTCACAACCATGTCCTTGTGCCAGTAAAAGAAAATCAATGGCTGCTCTGTTTTGAAGAGTAGCATGTCTAATACTATCAACATCGGTCAACATATCACTGATTGCGGAGGATGTGGCATTAGCTTGTTTGCTCAGCCAACATCCAACTCGATCTAATTGTCTCAATGCCACAGCTGAAGCCAATTGGGGTAGAAATATACCTGCTGAAAGCCTTCTGGCGGCATTCCAAGGCATAAAATCACTCTGACAGTTCTCATCATAATGAGGAACAGCTCTTGTTTTCCTTTGTTTCTTTTTCATCACTGCTTTGGCAGTGGGGGCAATTATGGTAAGCATACCAATGCTACAAGGGCCACCTTCAAGGTGGGCTGGAATGCCTTGCCAACCTCTGTCTCCGCAAATGATCCAATACCCTTTTGGCAATTGCCGTGGATATTGGTCCGTCTCCAGAAACACATCCCAACTGTTTGAAACATTTGCTGCCCTGAGAAGTTTGTTGGACCAAATGTTCCAATTGAAGGAAGGACTGTTTCCATTGTCAATTCCACCTGGTTTACCATTGGATTCTTTTCTGACCAAAGGAAACTCTTTCACTGGCACACCAACCAAACAGGTTGAGAAAGGCTTTTCTGGTTCCGAATTAGACAGACATATAGTATCCGATCTGGCAGCCTTGGCTAAGGTCACCCAAACACTCGTTTTCGGTTGATCCACAGGCAAATCTGCACGACAAAAAACAATTAAAATCAAGCAAAACAAGTATACCATTTGATTCTGCCCCATCTCTTTCAAGAACTAAGTTTTGGCAGAATTCTTTCTAAACAAAAACAATAACCTAAATTTTCAGCCAAAAATTAGCTTTGTTAAACAAACATTCAGCATTCAATTCGTATACTCATAAATAACATTGGCACAAAATCAGAGTTCATGGGTTCCACCGATGCACAAAGAACGTCAGGCCCAAGAGGCGTCAGGCGAGACCCGGGATCCTTCCATTCGGTCCACGTCTGCGTACTCGCTTCCTCAGTTCTAGGCTCGACAACAGGTTCTGAAGTGCGATACGGTTTGACGTTTTTGGCAGGAACCCACTTAATTCTTCCAGCACCTGTGGAAATAGAAGCATACCCTTTGCCCCACGTTATTAATTGAAACGGGCCTTCCATCTGTCCAGAGTCAGGGTTTCTAATTAGAAGAGGAGGATGTTCTTTCAGTTTTGCCTGTGTGCTATTTGAAAAGTGTCTAAAGATTGGTGGATCTGGTTCTGTACTTGAACTATTTAGAAAATTAAAACCATACAAAGCCTTACTCAGTCTCATCTGTGGGGTGATTTCCGTTCCCCCTCTCTGTTGATCTAATATGCGTTTTAAGGTTTGATGTGTTCTTTCAATGATTGCTTGGCTTGTGGGAGAGTGGGGAATACCAAAAATGTGTCGAACACCGCATTCATTTAAAAATGTGGCCAATTTTTTAGATATGTATGCAGGACCATTGTCAGTTTTTACTTCTTGGGGTATACCCAATGAAGCAAAAGCTTGCAGGAAATGATGACAGGCATGGCTGCCAGTTTCACCTGTGTGAAGGGAAGCAAAAACTGCACCAGAGAACGTGTCTATGGAAACATGAATATTTTTAAATTTACCAAAAGAAGGCTATTTAGTAACACCTGTTTGCCACAACTGTAGGCTTTGTAAGCCTCGGGGGTTGATTGCTCCTGTAGAAACAGGAGGTTGTACCAATTGACAGTCAGGGCAAGTATGAATGATAGCTTTAGCTTGACTTTTAGTGATTTGGAACATTCGCATGAGTGCTTGTGCATTTTGGTGGAAAAAGGCATGACTCGATTTTGCTTGTTCAAAAATATTTGGCAATGTGTTAGAAATGATCATTGTCAGCTTGTCCGCTCTTGCATTTCCTTCCACTAAAAATCCAGGAAGTGAAGAATGCGCCCTAATGTGAGAAACAAAATATGGATTAGTTCTATATTGCAAAGTTATAAAAAGACATGAAAGCCAACGATGTAAGTTTCATTACTAACATCCTTTAAAATGGAACCTTCTATTCTCCTGACTACATTAGCAACATAAGCAGAATCTGGGACCAAATTAAAAGGCTGAGGAAACAGCTGAAAAGCTCAAACTACTGCAGCAAGCTCAACAATTTGAGGGGATCCCTCTACTGTTTGAATATCAGATTCCCAAACATCAGTCTTTTGATTAAACCAAGTCACAACGGACTTGTGGCTTTTACCAGAGCCGTCAGTGAAGAGAGTCACAGCATGTAAAGGTTCTTCACTTAATTTAGGTTTTTCTCTGAAACTCAATTTTGCTTGCAGTAGTTTGTGAGCTGGATAGTGTATGGAACAAACACCTGGAAAACCTAAGAATGCATATTGTAAATCATCAGAATTTTGCATTGCCCAATTGAAATAATCATTTTTCAATGGCAAATAGATAACTGAACATTCTTGACCTGCCAAAGTTAACAATCTGGTTCTAGCCTTAATTATAATGTATGCAATCATTTCTAAAACTGAGCAAATGGTCTTTGAAAACCTGTAGGGAGGAAAAACCCATTCCATTATTAACAAAGGATCTTGTTCTGTGGCATCCCACTGGAAAATGAGACCACAAAGCTGCATCTTCTCTCCTAAGATTGCAAGAAAGAAAGGATTTTCAGGAACGCAGCGATGAGCTTGTCTTTTTTGAAGAGCTTCTGTGACTTTGTCGAGAGCAGCACGAGCTTCAGGGGTTAAAGTTCCTGGTGAAGTGATGTCGCAACTTCCTCTCAGCAAATGGAAGAGCAGACTCAGTTCATCATTGGTGATTCCCAGCATCGGTCTGACCCAGTTGATTTCTCCTAGAAGTTGTTGTAACTCTTGTAGGTTGTTGACTCTGGTTCGGATCTGAATTTTCTGTGGTATTATTGTCGTCTTCCATCGTCTTCCATCATCTTCCATCCCAGGTACTTCTAAGGTGAAACTTGTTGAATTTTCGTTGCAGAGATTTCAAGTCCAGCTTTTTGAATTTCAGCAACAACACAGTCGCGAGTTTCTTCCATCTCTTCCTTTCAAAGGACTCCACCCTTAAAGCCAATTTTTCTTTCTCTGTATCTATAGATTGACAAACACCAGAACAACCATGTTTTTGCTTAACTGAAAAAGAGTTCCCCGGAACCACAATTTCCGGAGTGGAAGCAGCCACCTCAGCCTCCACCCCAGGCCCAACAGAATCCAATTCAGGTTTCAGTGTCCCTGCACAAACAATTTTAGGAAGTACAGTCACTTTTTCATTTCCATCTTTTACACACTTTGTTCCATCCCCCTTACAAGAGACATATTTTTACATTAACAGAACAACGCGAAGAAAAGTCCAAAGGAGTCTCATTTTTTCCCAGAGAGAGAGGAGAAAGATTTTGTTCAACAGAGTTCAAAGCAATACTTTCAGCATTTGCAACAACACTTGTAACATTCTCCGATACTCACACAGTCTCCGGTTTACTGGAATTTAATGAGACAGAACCAGAAGCTTTGTTTTCTGAGTCCAAGTTGATCTTATTATTATCAGTTTGTTTAAAACAGTGCTCCAACAGCGCTCTACAAACCGGCATAAGTTCTCTTAAGCTTTCATCTTTTTTGAGAGAGACTAGTTTATAGATTCTCCAGTTTATCTGATCCCAAAAATGAAAAGTAAAAGCAGACTGCAGATTTAAATCTTGCGTATTCGCTTTAACCCAGATAAGTAAGTTTTTAAGCTCAGTTTTTGAAATTTCAGAGTGACCTTTTTCTTGTAACATTGTCTCTAATTGATGAAAAACATCCCATTCAACTTTTGATAAATTCGTTCCCATTTTTGTGTTCTTTTAATAATTTTCTTTTTCGCTATTTTGCCTCCCAACGTCACCCAAGCGCTCTCCCGAGATAAGTTACTTACAATTTTCTTGGCTTCGGCGGGAGAGATGATACAGTGTGCTCCTTGTTAACACTTGGGTCTCCGCAGCTGGTACTTCCACGATTTTTCTTTGTTTTTCTTCTATTCTACGTCCTCACACGAGGCACCAATATGCGGGGGACGGGACAGGTATAAGTCCAATAGTGTCAGGAACCCACGCCTTAAAAAAGGAACCCACTAGGCCGCGGCAAAATATCCAAATATGGATAACATGGTAACCAGACCAGTGAAGAGATTTTTGCTTTTATTTCCAGCACATCAGTCTCAAAATACAAAATGGAGACATGACAGCTCACTGATCCACACCAAAAAATGTCTCCTTCAACAGGGCTCATACAGCAATACATAAAATCATCTCAGACTAGAATTCAGCCAATCAGACACAGAAAACACATCTTGACAAGCATTCTATCCAATCTTATAAAACATAGGTAATCGTAGCTAAAACAAAGACTAGTTGATAAGAGACAAAGAACAGAGTTCTATTCATGCTAACCTTCTAAAGATATACATTAAATAACCTTGTTGCCGTCCTAAAGCCAATTCTACAGAAGCCTATTGTTATTTGTCACGTCTACTGCTTGGGAAACTTTTCTGCTTGCATGGAAAACTTTTTCTGCTTGCATGGGAAACTTTTCTGCAATGCTAACAAAACTCCAGTCTAAGGCCTACATACTTCTTTGTAACCATTTCTTAAAAATCCTCTAACCTTATGGATTCCAACATTTCCCCCTCTCTGTTTGACCCAGAAGCTTTCATTTTCTTGTCGCTTGCTATTTGCGTTTCATAGCTCTATTGCAAAATTTCTGCTTATTATCTGCTGAAGACCTATTTTCACTTAACTGAAGCATTGCTATATTATGGCACAGCAACTTAATGCTGTGAAGACCCAATCCCTGAAAGAGAGATATGAATCACGTTTGGCAACAGTCACAAGGCATCGTTCAAAAAACTCTGGTCGATTCCAAGGCCTTAATTCAAAACCTTCGTTCATGTCAATACCCTCATCTACTGCTTTCGTGAGATTTCGTACACTCTCTGTGCTTCTACTTCCTAGTTCTCCTGCTTGAATGACAAAAACTTCTCGGGCTGTTTTGTTCATCATTCGCCGAAGACAACAGAGTATACAAGGTGCCACTATCAATATCAGTATTAGAACACCTAATATGTAAAGACCTATCTTGCAAAGTTGCCTTAGCCAAGGTGCAAAACTCCAATTTTGAAACAAATCATCCAACCAGGAACCTCCATCTTCTTTAATTTGGGCTGTCAGATCCTTTAATTTTTGAATGCTTTTGTGAATGGATTCAGAATGATCAGACAAATTCATACAACACAATCCTTCAAATTCCTCACAACCATGTCCTTGTGCCAGTAAAAGAAAATCAATGGCTGCTCTGTTTTGAAGAGTAGCATGTCTAATACTATCAACATCGGTCAACATATCACTGATTGCGGAGGATGTGGCATTAGCTTGTTTGCTCAGCCAACATCCAACTCGATCTAATTGTCTCAATGCCACAGCTGAAGCCAATTGGGGTAGAAATATACCTGCTGAAAGCCTTCTGGCGGCATTCCAAGGCATAAAATCACTCTGACAGTTCTCATCATAATGAGGAACAGCTCTTGTTTTCCTTTGTTTCTTTTTCATCACTGCTTTGGCAGTGGGGGCAATTATGGTAAGCATACCAATGCTACAAGGGCCACCTTCAAGGTGGGCTGGAATGCCTTGCCAACCTCTGTCTCCGCAAATGATCCAATACCCTTTTGGCAATTGCCGTGGATATTGGTCCGTCTCCAGAAACACATCCCAACTGTTTGAAACATTTGCTGCCCTGAGAAGTTTTTTCGAACAAATGTTCCAATTGAAGGAAGGACTGTTTCCATTGTCAATTCCACCTCGTTTACCATTGGATTCTTTTCTGACCAAAGGAAACTCTTTCACTGGCACACCAACCAAACAGGTTGAGAAAGGCTTTTCTGGTTCCGAATTAGACAGGCATATAGTATCCGATCCGGCAGCCTTGGCTAAGGTCACCCAAACACTCGTTTTCGGTTGATCCACAGGCAAATCTGCACGACAAAAAACAATAAAAATCAAGCAAAACAAGTATACCATTTGATTCTGCCCCATCTCTTTCAAGAACTAAGTTTTGGCAGAATTCTTTCTAAACAAAAACAATAACCTAAATTTTCAGCCAAAAATTTGCTTCGTTAGACAAACATTCAGCATTCAATTCGTATACTCATAAATAACATTGGCACAAAATCAGAGTTCATGGGTTCCACCGATGCACAAAGAACGTCAGGCACAAGAGGCGTCAGGCGAGACCCGGGATCCTTCCATTCGGTCCACGTCTGCGTACTCGCTTCCTCAGTTCTAGGCTCGACAACAGGTTCTGAAGTGCGATACGGTTTGACGTTTTTGGCAGGAACCCACTTAATTCTTCCAGCACCTGTGGAAATAGAAGCATACCCTTTGCCCCACGTTATTAATTGAAACGGGCCTTCCATCTGTCCAGAGTCAGGGTTTCTAATTAGAAGAGGAGGATGTTCTTTCAGTTTTGCCTGTGTGCTATTTGAAAAGTGTCTAAAGATTGGTGGATCTGGTTCTGTACTTGAACTATTTAGAAAATTAAAACCATACAAAGCCTTACTCAGTCTCATCTGTGGGGTGATTTCCGTTCCCCCTCTCTGTTGATCTAATATGCGTTTTAAGGTTTGATGTGTCCTTTCAATGATCGCTTGGCTTGTGGG
The DNA here is from genome assembly GCF_035770615.1 of Melospiza melodia melodia. Classification (NCBI taxonomy): domain Eukaryota; kingdom Metazoa; phylum Chordata; class Aves; order Passeriformes; family Passerellidae; genus Melospiza; species Melospiza melodia. Next base: position 37,094,799 of record NC_086225.1, read on the forward strand.
AGAGTGGGGAATACCAAAAATGTGTCGAACACCCCATTCATTTAAAAATGTGGCCAATTTTTGAGATATGTATGCGGGACCATTGTCAGTTTTTACTTCTTGGGGTATACCCAATGAAGCAAAAGCTTGCAGGAAATGATGACAGGCATGGCTGCCAGTTTCACCTGTGTGAAGGGAAGCAAAAACTGCACCAGAGAACGTGTCTATGGAAACATGAATATTTTTAAATTTACCAAAAGAAGGCTATTTAGTAACACCTGTTTGCCACAACTGTAGGCTTTGTAAGCCTCGGGGGTTGATTGCTCCTGTAGAAACAGGAGGTTGTACCAATTGACAGTCAGGGCAAGTATGAATGATAGCTTTAGCTTGACTTTTAGTGATTTGGAACATTCGCATGAGTGCTTGTGCATTTTGGTGGAAAAAGGCATGACTCAATTTTGCTTGTTCAAAAATATTTGGCAATGTGTTAGAAATGACCATTGTCAGCTTGTCCGCTCTTGCATTTCCTTCCACTAAAAATCCAGGAAGTGAAGAATGCGCCCTAATGTGAGAAACAAAATATGGATTAGTTCTATATTGCAAAGTTATAAAAAGACATGAAAGCCAACGATGTACAGTTTCATTACTAACATCCTTTAAAATGGAACCTTCTATTCTCCTGACTACATTAGCAACATAAGCAGAATCTGTGACCAAATTAAAAGGCTGAGGAAACAGCTGAAAAGCTCAAACTACTGCAGCAAGCTCAACAATTTGAGGGGATCCCTCTACTGTTTGAATATCAGATTCCCAAACATCAGTCTTTTGATTAAACCAAGTCACAACGGACTTGTGGCTTTTACCAGAGCCATCAGTGAAGAGAGTCACAGCATGTAAAGGTTCTTCACTTAATTTAGGTTTTTCTCTGAAACTCAATTTTGCTTGCAGTAGTTTGTGAGCTGGATAGTGTATGGAACAAACACCTGGAAAACCTAAGAATGCATATTGTAAATCATCAGAATTTTGCATTGCCCAATTGAAATAATCATTTTTCAATGGCAAATAGATAACTGAACATTCTTGACCTGCCAAAGTTAACAATCTGGTTCTAGCCTTAATTATAATGTATGCAATCATTTCTAAAACTGAGCAAATGGTCTTTGAAAACCTGTAGGGAGGAAAAACCCATTCCATTATTAACAAAGGATCTTGTTCTGTGGCATCCCACTGGAAAATGAGACCACAAAGCTGCATCTTCTCTCCTAAGATTGCAAGAAAGAAAGGATTTTCAGGAACGCAGCGATGAGCTTGTCTTTTTTGAAGAGCTTCTGTGACTTTGTCGAGAGCAGCACGAGTTTCAGGGGTTAAAGTTCCTGGTGAAGTGATGTCGCAACTTCCTCTCAGCAAATGGAAGAGCAGACTCAGTTCATCATTGGTGATTCCCAGCATCGGTCTGACCCAGTTGATTTCTCCTAGAAGTTGTTGTAACTCTTGTAGGTTGTTGACTCTGGTTCGGATCTGAATTTTCTGTGGTATTATTGTCGTCTTCCATCGTCTTCCATCATCTTCCATCCCAGGTACTTCTAAGGTGAAACTTGTTGAATTTTCGTTGCAGAGATTTCAAGTCCAGCTTTTTGAATTTCAGTAACAACACAGTCGCGAGTTTCTTCCATCTCTTCCTTTCAAAGGACTCCACCCTTAAAGCCAATTTTTCTTTCTCTGTATCTATAGATTGACAAACACCAGAACAACCATGTTTTTGCTTAAGTGAAAAAGAGTTCCCCGGAACCACAATTTCCCGAGTGGAAGCAGCCACCTCAGCCTCCACCCCAGGCCCAACAGAATCCAATTCAGGTTTCAGTGTCCCTGCACAAACAATTTTAGGAAGTACAGTCACTTTTTCATTTCCATCTTTTACACACTTTGTTCCATCCCCCTTACAAGAGTCACATATTTTTACATTAACAGAACAACGCGAAGAAAAGTCCAAAAGAGTCTCATTTTTTCCCAGAGAGAGAGAAGAAAGATTTTGTTCAACAGAGTTCAAAGCAATACTTTCAGCATTTGCAACAACACTTGTAACATTCTCCGATACTCACACAGTCTCCGGTTTACTGGAATTTAATGAGACAGAACCAGAAGCTTTGTTTTCTGAGTCCAAGTTGATCTTATTATTATCAGTTTGTTTAAAACAGTGCTCCAACAGCGCTCTACAAACCGGCATAAGTTCTCTTAAGCTTTCATCTTTTTTGAGAGAGACTAGTTTATAGATTCTCCAGTTTATCTGATCCCAAAAATGAAAAGTAAAAGCAGACTGCAGATTTAAATCTTGCGTATTCGCTTTAACCCAGATAAGTAAGTTTTTAAGCTCAGTTTTTGAAATTTCAGAGTGACCTTTTTCTTGTAACATTGTCTCTAATTGATGAAAAACATCCCATTCAACTTTTGATAAATTCGTTCCCATTTTTGTGTTCTTTTAATAATTTTCTTTTTCGCTATTTTGCCTCCCAACGTCACCCAAGCGCTCTCCCGAGATAAGTTATTTACAATTTTCTTGGCTTCGGCGGGAGAGATGATACAGTGTGCTCCTTGTTAACACTTGGGTCTCCGCAGCTGGTACTTCCACGATTTTTCTTTGTTTTTCTTCTATTCTACGTCCTCACACGAGGCACCAATATGCGGGGGACGGGACAGGTATAAGTCCAATAGTGTCAGGAACCCACGCCTTAAAAAAGGAACCCACTAGGTCGCGGCAAAATATCCAAATATGGATAACATGGTAACCAGACCAGTGAAGAGATTTTTGCTTTTATTTCCAGCACATCAGTCTCAAAATACAAAATGGAGACATGACAGCTCACTGATCCACACCAAAAAATGTCTCCTTCAACAGGGCTCATACAGCAATACATAAAATCATCTCAGACTAGAATTCAGCCAATCAGACACAGAAAACACATCTTGACAAGCATTCTATCCAATCTTATAAAACATAGGTAATCGTAGCTAAAACAAAGACTAGTTGATAAGAGACAAAGAACAGAGTTCTATTCATGCTAACCTTCTAAAGATATACATTAAATAACCTTGTTGCCATCCTAAAGCCAATTCTACAGAAGCCTATTGTTATTTGTCACGTCTACTGCTTGGGAAACTTTTCTGCTTGCATGGAAAACTTTTTCTGCTTGCATGGGAAACTTTTCTGCAATGCTAACAAAACTCCAGTCTAAGGCCTACATACTTCTTTGTAACCATTTCTTAAAAATCCTCTAACCTTATGGATTCCAACATTTCCCCCTCTCTGTTTGACCCAGAAGCTTTCATTTTCTTGTCGCTTGCTATTTGCGTTTCATAGCTCTATTGCAAAATTTCTGCTTATTATCTGCTGAAGACCTATTTTCACTTAACTGAAGCATTGCTATATTATGGCACAGCAACTTAATGCTGTGAAGACCCAATCCCTGAAAGAGAGATATGAATCACGTTTGGCAACAGTCACAAGGCATCGTTCAAAAAACTCTGGTCGATTCCAAGGCCTTAATTCAAAACCTTCGTTCATGTCAATACCCTCATCTACTGCTTTCGTGAGATTTCGTACACTCTCTGTGCTTCTACTTCCTAGTTCTCCTGCTTGAATGACAAAAACTTCTCAGACTGTTTTGTTCATCATTCGCCGAAGACAACAGAGTATACAAGGTGCCACTATCAATATCAGTATTAGAACACCTAATATGTAAAGACCTATCTTGCAAAGTTGCCTTAGCCAAGGTGCAAAACTACAATTTTGAAACAAATCATCCAACCAGGAACCTCCATCTTCTTTAATTTGGGCTGTCAGATCCTTTAATTTTTGAATGCTTTTGTGAATGGATTCAGAACGATCAGACAAATTCATACAACACAATCCTTCAAATTCCTCACAACCATGTCCTTGTGCCAGTAAAAGAAAATCAATGGCTGCTCTGTTTTGAAGAGTAGCATGTCTAATACTATCAACATCGGTCAACATATCACTGATTGCGGAGGATGTGGCATTAGCTTGTTTGCTCAGCCAACATCCAACTCGATCTAATTGTCTCAATGCCACAGCTGAAGCCAATTGGGGTAGAAATATACCTGCTGAAAGCCTTCTGGCGGCATTCCAAGGCATAAAATCACTCTGACAGTTCTCATCATAATGAGGAACAGCTCTTGTTTTCCTTTGTTTCTTTTTCATCACTGCTTTGGCAGTGGGGGCAATTATGGTAAGCATACCAATGCTACAAGGGCCACCTTCAAGGTGGGCTGGAATGCCTTGCCAACCTCTGTCTCCGCAAATGATCCAATACCCTTTTGGCAATTGCCATGGATATTGGTCCGTCTCCAGAAACACATCCCAACTGTTTGAAACATTTGCTGCCCTGAGAAGTTTTTTCGAACAAATGTTCCAATTGAAGGAAGGACTGTTTCCATTGTCAATTCCACCTGGTTTACCATTGGATTCTTTTCTGACCAAAGGAAACTCTTTCACTGGCACACCAACCAAACAGGTTGAGAAAGGCTTTTCTGGTTCCGAATTAGACAGGCATATAGTATCCGATCCGGCAGCCTTGGCTAAGGTCACCCAAACACTCGTTTTCGGTTGATCCACAGGCAAATCTGCACGACAAAAAACAATAAAAATCAAGCAAAACAAGTATACCATTTGATTCTGCCCCATCTCTTTCAAGAACTAAGTTTTGGCAGAATTCTTTCTAAACAAAAACAATAACCTACATTTTCAGCCAAAAATTTGCTTCGTTAGACAAACATTCAGCATTCAATTCGTATACTCATAAATAACATTGGCACAAAATCAGAGTTCATGGGTTCCACCGATGCACAAAGAACGTCAGGCACAAGAGGCGTCAGGCGAGACCCGGGATCCTTCCATTCGGTCCACGTCTGCGTACTCGCTTCCTCAGTTCTAGGCTCGACAACAGGTTCTGAAGTGCGATACGGTTTGACGTTTTTGGCAGGAACCCACTTAATTCTTCCAGCACCTGTGGAAATAGAAGCATACCCTTTGCCCCACGTTATTAATTGAAACGGGCCTTCCATCTGTCCAGAGTCAGGGTTTCTAATTAGAAGAGGAGGATGTTCTTTCAGTTTTGCCTGTGTGCTATTTGAAAAGTGTCTAAAGATTGGTGGATCTGGTTCTGTACTTGAACTATTTAGAAAATTAAAACCATACAAAGCCTTACTCAGTCTCATCTGTGGGGTGATTTCCGTTCCCCCTCTCTGTTGATCTAATATGCGTTTTAAGGTTTGATGTGTCCTTTCAATGATCGCTTGGCTTGTGGGAGAGTGGGGAATACCAAAAATGTGTCGAACACCCCATTCATTTAAAAATGTGGCCAATTTTTGAGATATGTATGCGGGACCATTGTCAGTTTTTACTTCTTGGGGTATACCCAATGAAGCAAAAGCTTGCAGGAAATGATGACAGGCATGGCTGCCAGTTTCACCTGTGTGAAGGGAAGCAAAAACTGCACCAGAGAACGTGTCTATGGAAACATGAATATTTTTAAATTTACCAAAAGAAGGCTATTTAGTAACACCTGTTTGCCACAACTGTAGGCTTTGTAAGCCTCGGGGGTTGATTGCTCCTGTAGAAACAGGAGGTTGTACCAATTGACAGTCAGGGCAAGTATGAATGATAGCTTTAGCTTGACTTTTAGTGATTTGGAACATTCGCATGAGTGCTTGTGCATTTTGGTGGAAAAAGGCATGACTCAATTTTGCTTGTTCAAAAATATTTGGCAATGTGTTAGAAATGACCATTGTCAGCTTGTCCGCTCTTGCATTTCCTTCCACTAAAAATCCAGGAAGTGAAGAATGCGCCCTAATGTGAGAAACAAAATATGGATTAGTTCTATATTGCAAAGTTATAAAAAGACATGAAAGCCAACGATGTACAGTTTCATTACTAACATCCTTTAAAATGGAACCTTCTATTCTCCTGACTACATTAGCAACATAAGCAGAATCTGTGACCAAATTAAAAGGCTGAGGAAACAGCTGAAAAGCTCAAACTACTGCAGAAGGCTCAACAATTTGAGGGGATCCCTCTACTGTTTGAATATCAGATTCCCAAACATCAGTCTTTTGATTAAACCAAGTCACAACGGACTTGTGGCTTTTACCAGAGCCATCAGTGAAGAGAGTCACAGCATGTAAAGGTTCTTCACTTAATTTAGGTTTTCCTCTGAAACTCAATTTTGCTTGCAGTAGTTTGTGAGCTGGATAGTGTATGGAACAAACACCTGGAAAACCTAAGAATGCATATTGTAAATCATCAGAATTTTGCATTGCCCAATTGAAATAATCATTTTTCAATGGCAAATAGATAACTGAACATTCTTGACCTGCCAAAGTTAACAATCTGGTTCTAGCCTTAATTATAATGTATGCAATCATTTCTAAAACTGAGCAAATGGTCTTTGAAAACCTGTAGGGAGGAAAAACCCATTCCATTATTAACAAAGGATCTTGTTCTGTGGCATCCCACTGGAAAATGAGACCACAAAGCTGCATCTTCTCTCCTAAGATTGCAAGAAAGAAAGGATTTTCAGGAACGCAGCGATGAGCTTGTCTTTTTTGAAGAGCTTCTGTGACTTTGTCGAGAGCAGCACGAGCTTCAGGGGTTAAAGTTCTTGGTGAAGTGATGTCGCAACTTCCTCTCAGCAAATGGAAGAGCAGACTCAGTTCATCATTGGTGATTCCCAGCATCGGTCTGACCCAGTTGATTTCTCCTAGAAGTTGTTGTAACTCTTGTAGGTTGTTGACTCTGGTTCGGATCTGAATTTTCTGTGGTATTATTGTCGTCTTCCATCGTCTTCCATCATCTTCCATCCCAGGTACTTCTAAGGTGAAACTTGTTGAATTTTCATTGCAGAGATTTCAAGTCCAGCTTTTTGAATTTCAGCAACAACACAGTTGAGAGTTTCTTCCATCTCTTCCTTTCAAAGGACTCCACCCTTAAAGCCAATTTTTCTTTCTCTGTATCTATAGATTGACAAACACCAGAACAACCATGTTTTTGCTTAAGTGAAAAAGAGTTCCCCGGAACCACAATTTCCCGAGTGGAAGCAGCCACCTCAGCCTCCACCCCAGGCCCAACAGAATCCAATTCAGGTTTCAGTGTCCCTGCACAAACAATTTTAGGAAGTACAGTCACTTTTTCATTTCCATCTTTTACACACTTTGTTCCATCCCCCTTACAAGAGTCACATATTTTTACATTAACAGAACAACGCGAAGAAAAGTCCAAAAGAGTCTCATTTTTTCCCAGAGAGAGAGAAGAAAGATTTTGTTCAACAGAGTTCAAAGCAATACTTTCAGCATCTGCAACAACACTTGTAACATTCTCCGATACTCACACAGTCTCCAGTTTACTGGAATTTAATGAGACAGAACCAGAAGCTTTGTTTTCTGAGTCCAAGTTGATCTTATTATTATCAGTTTGTTTAAAACAGTGCTCCAACAGCGCTCTACAAACCGGCATAAGTTCTCTTAAGCTTTCATCTTTTTTGAGAGAGACTAGTTTATAGATTCTCCAGTTTATCTGATCCCAAAAATGAAAAGTAAAAGCAGACTGCAGATTTAAATCTTGCGTATTCGCTTTAACCCAGATAAGTAAGTTTTTAAGCTCAGTTTTTGAAATTTCAGAGTGACCTTTTTCTTGTAACATTGTCTCTAATTGATGAAAAACATCCCATTCAACTTTTGATAAATTCGTTCCCATTTTTGTGTTCTTTTAATAATTTTCTTTTTCGCTATTTTGCCTCCCAACGTCACCCAAGCGCTCTCCCGAGATAAGTTACTTACAATTTTCTTGGCTTCGGCGGGAGAGATGATACAGTGTGCTCCTTGTTAACACTTGGGTCTCCGCAGCTGGTACTTCCACGATTTTTCTTTGTTTTTCTTCTATTCTACGTCCTCACACGAGGCACCAATATGCGGGGGACGGGACAGGTATAAGTCCAATAGTGTCAGGAACCCACGCCTTAAAAAAGGAACCCACTAGGTCGCGGCAAAATATCCAAATATGGATAACATGGTAACCAGACCAGTGAAGAGATTTTTGCTTTTATTTCCAGCACATCAGTCTCAAAATACAAAATGGAGACATGACAGCTCACTGATCCACACCAAAAAATGTCTCCTTCAACAGGGCTCATACAGCAATACATAAAATCATCTCAGACTAGAATTCAGCCAATCAGACACAGAAAACACATCTTGACAAGCATTCTATCCAATCTTATAAAACATAGGTAATCGTAGCTAAAACAAAGACTAGTTGATAAGAGACAAAGAACAGAGTTCTATTCATGCTAACCTTCTAAAGATATACATTAAATAACCTTGTTGCCATCCTAAAGCCAATTCTACAGAAGCCTATTGTTATTTGTCACGTCTACTGCTTGGGAAACTTTTCTGCTTGCATGGAAAACTTTTTCTGCTTGCATGGGAAACTTTTCTGCAATGCTAACAAAACTCCAGTCTAAGGCCTACATACTTCTTTGTAACCATTTCTTAAAAATCCTCTAACCTTATGGATTCCAACATTTCCCCCTCTCTGTTTGACCCAGAAGCTTTCATTTTCTTGTCGCTTGCTATTTGCGTTTCATAGCTCTATTGCAAAATTTCTGCTTATTATCTGCTGAAGACCTATTTTCACTTAACTGAAGCATTGCTATATTATGGCACAGCAACTTAATGCTGTGAAGACCCAATCCCTGAAAGAGAGATATGAATCACGTTTGGCAACAGTCACAAGGCATCGTTCAAAAAACTCTGGTCGATTCCAAGGCCTTAATTCAAAACCTTCGTTCATGTCAATACCCTCATCTACTGCTTTCGTGAGATTTCGTACACTCTCTGTGCTTCTACTTCCTAGTTCTCCTGCTTGAATGACAAAAACTTCTCAGACTGTTTTGTTCATCATTCGCCGAAGACAACAGAGTATACAAGGTGCCACTATCAATATCAGTATTAGAACACCTAATATGTAAAGACCTATCTTGCAAAGTTGCCTTAGCCAAGGTGCAAAACTCCAATTTGGAAACAAATCATCCAACCAGGAACCTCCATCTTCTTTAATTTGGGCTGTCAGATCCTTTAATTTTTGAATGCTTTTGTGAATGGATTCAGAACGATCAGACAAATTCATACAACACAATCCTTCAAATTCCTCACAACCATGTCCTTGTGCCAGTAAAAGAAAATCAATGGCTGCTCTGTTTTGAAGAGTAGCATGTCTAATACTATCAACATCGGTCAACATATCACTGATTGCGGAGGATGTGGCATTAGCTTGTTTGCTCAGCCAACATCCAACTCGATCTAATTGTCTCAATGCCACAGCTGAAGCCAATTGGGGTAGAAATATACCTGCTGAAAGCCTTCTGGCGGCATTCCAAGGCATAAAATCACTCTGACAGTTCTCATCATAATGAGGAACAGCTCTTGTTTTCCTTTGTTTCTTTTTCATCACTGCTTTGGCAGTGGGGGCAATTATGGTAAGCATACCAATGCTACAAGGGCCACCTTCAAGGTGGGCTGGAATGCCTTGCCAACCTCTGTCTCCGCAAATGATCCAATACCCTTTTGGCAATTGCCGTGGATATTGGTCCGTCTCCAGAAACACATCCCAACTGTTTGAAACATTTGCTGCCCTGAGAAGTTTTTTCGAACAAATGTTCCAATTGAAGGAAGGACTGTTTCCATTGTCAATTCCACCTGGTTTACCATTGGATTCTTTTCTGACCAAAGGAAACTCTTTCACTGGCACACCAACCAAACAGGTTGAGAAAGGCTTTTCTGGTTCCGAATTAGACAGGCATATAGTATCCGATCCGGCAGCCTTGGCTAAGGTCACCCAAACACTCGTTTTCGGTTGATCCACAGGCAAATCTGCACGACAAAAAACAATTAAAATCAAGCAAAACAAGTATACCATTTGATTCTGCCCCATCTCTTTCAAGAACTAAGTTTTGGCAGAATTCTTTCTAAACAAAAACAATAACCTAAATTTTCAGCCAAAAATTAGCTTTGTTAAACAAACATTCAGCATTCAATTCGTATACTCATAAATAACATTGGCACAAAATCAGAGTTCATGGGTTCCACCGATGCACAAAGAACGTCAGGCACAAGAGGCGTCAGGCGAGACTCGGGATCCTTCCATTCGGTCCACGTCTGCGTACTCGCTTCCTCAGTTCTAGGCTCGACAACAGGTTCTGAAGTGCGATACGGTTTGACGTTTTTGGCAGGAACCCACTTAATTCTTCCAGCACCTGTGGAAATAGAAGCATACCCTTTGCCCCACGTTATTAATTGAAACGGGCCTTCCATCTGTCCAGAGTCAGGGTTTCTAATTAGAAGAGGAGGATGTTCTTTCAGTTTTGCCTGTGTGCTATTTGAAAAGTGTCTAAAGATTGGTGGATCTGGTTCTGTACTTGAACTATTTAGAAAATTAAAACCATACAAAGCCTTACTCAGTCTCATCTGTGGGGTGATTTCCGTTCCCCCTCTCTGTTGATCTAATATGCGTTTTAAGGTTTGATGTGTTCTTTCAATGATTGCTTGGCTTGTGGGAGAGTGGGGAATACCAAAAATGTGTCGAACACCCCATTCATTTAAAAATGTGGCCAATTTTTTAGATATGTATGCGGGACCATTGTCAGTTTTTACTTCTTGGGGTCTATCCAATGAAGCAAATCTTGCAGGAAATGATGACAGGCATGGCTGCCAGTTTCACCTGTGTGAAGGGAAGCAAAAACTGCACGAGAGAACGTGTCTATGGAAACATGAATATTTTTAAATTTACCAAAAGAAGGCTATTTAGTAACACCTGTTTGCCACAACTGTAGGCTTTGTAAGCCTCGGGGGTTGATTGCTCCTGTAGAAACAGGAGGTTGTACCAATTGACAGTCAGGGCAAGTATGAATGATAGCTTTAGCTTGACTTTTAGTGATTTGGAACATTCGCATGAGTGCTTGTGCATTTTGGTGGAAAAAGGCATGACTCAATTTTGCTTGTTCAAAAATATTTGGCAATGTGTTAGAAATGACCATTGTCAGCTTGTCCGCTCTTGCATTTCCTTCCACTAAAAATCCAGGAAGTGAAGAATGCGCCCTAATGTGAGAAACAAAATATGGATTAGTTCTATATTGCAAAGTTATAAAAAGACATGAAAGCCAACGATGCAAAGTTTCATTACTAACATCCTTTAAAATGGAACCTTCTATTCTCCTGACTACATTAGCAACATAAGCAGAATCTGTGACCAAATTAAAAGGCTGAGGAAACAGCTGAAAAGCTCAAACTACTGCAGCAAGCTCAACAATTTGAGGGGATCCCTCTACTGTTTGAATATCAGATTCCCAAACATCAGTCTTTTGATTAAACCAAGTCACAACGGACTTGTGGCTTTTACCAGAGCCATCAGTGAAGAGAGTCACAGCATGGAAAGGTTCTTCACTTAATTTAGGTTTTTCTCTGAAACTCAATTTTGCTTGCAGTAGTTTGTGAGCTGGATAGTGTATGGAACAAACACCTGGAAAACCTAAGAATGCATATTGTAAATCATCAGAATTTTGCATTGCCCAATTGAAATAATCATTTTTCAATGGCAAATAGATAACTGAACATTCTTGACCTGCCAAAGTTAACAATCTGGTTCTAGCCTTAATTATAATGTATGCAATCATTTCTAAAACTGAGCAAATGGTCTTTGAAAACCTGTAGGGAGGAAAAACCCATTCCATTATTAACAAAGGATCTTGTTCTGCGGCATCCCACTGGAAAATGAGACCACAAAGCTGCATCTTCTCTCCTAAGATTGCAAGAAAGAAAGGATTTTCAGGAACGCAGCCATGAGCTTGTCTTTTTTGAAGAGCTTCTGTGACTTTGTCGAGAGCAGCACGAGCTTCAGGGGTTAAAGTTCTTGGCGAAGTGATGTCGCAACTTCCTCTCAGCAAATGGAAGAGCGGACTCAGTTCATCATTGGTGATTCCCAGCATCGGTCTGACCCAGTTGATTTCTCCTAGAAGTTGTTGTAACTCTTGTAGGTTGTTGACTCTGGTTCGGATCTGAATTTTCTGTGGTATTATTGTCGTCTTCCATCGTCTTCCATCATCTTCCATCCCAGGTACTTCTAAGGTGAAACTTGTTGAATTTTCGTTGCAGAGATTTCAAGTCCAGCTTTTTGAATTTCAGCAACAACACAGTCGCGAGTTTCTTCCATCTCTTCCTTTCAAAGGACTCCACCCTTAAAGCCAATTTTTCTTTCTCTGTATCTATAGATTGACAAACACCAGAACAACCATGTTTTTGCTTAAGTGAAAAAGAGTTCCCCGGAACCACAATTTCCCGAGTGGAAGAAGCCACCTCAGCCTCCACCCCAGGCCCAACAGAATCCAATTCAGGTTTCAGTGTCCCTGCACAAACAAATTTTCATTTCCATCTTTTACACACTTTGTTCCATCCCCCTTACAAGAGTCACATATTTTTACATTAACAGAACAACGCGAAGAAAAGTCCAAAAGAGTCTCATTTTTTCCCAGAGAGAGAGAAGAAAGATTTTGTTCAACAGCGTTCAAAGCAATACTTTCAGCATTTGCAACAACACTTGTAACATTCTCCGATAATCACACAGTCTCCGGTTTACTGGAATTTAATGAGACAGAACCAGAAGCTTTGTTTTCTGAGTCCAAGTTGATCTTATTATTATCAGTTTGTTTAAAACAGTGCTCCAACAGCGCTCTACAAACCGGCATAAGTTCTCTTAAGCTTTCATCTTTTTTGAGAGAGACTAGTTTATAGATTCTCCAGTTTATCTGATCCCAAAAATGAAAAGTAAAAGCAGACTGCAGATTTAAATCTTGCGTATTCACTTTAACCCAGATAAGTAAGTTTTTAAGCTCAGTTTTTGAAATTTCAGAGTGACCTTTTTCTTGTAACATTGTCTCTAATTGATGAAAAACATCCCATTCAACTTTTGATAAATTCGTTCCCATTTTTGTGTTCTTTTAATAATTTTCTTTTTCGCTATTTTGCCTCCCAACGTCACCCAAGCGCTCTCCCGAGATAAGTTACTTACAATTTTCTTGGCTTCGGCGGGAGAGATGATACAGTGTGCTCCTTGTTAACACTTGGGTCTCCGCAGCTGGTACTTCCACGATTTTTCTTTGTTTTTCTTCTATTCTACGTCCTCACACGAGGCACCAATATGCGGGGGACGGGACAGGTATAAGTCCAATAGTGTCAGGTGCCCACGCCTTAAAAAAGGAACCCACTAGGTCGCGGTAAAATATCCAAATATGGATAACATGGTAACCAGACCAGTGAAGAGATTTTTGCTTTTATTTCCAGCACATCAGTCTCAAAATACAAAATGGAGACATGACAGCTCACTGATCCACACCAAAAAATGTCTCCTTCAACAGGGCTCATACAGCAATACATAAAATCATCTCAGACTAGAATTCAGCCAATCAGACACAGAAAACACATCTTGACAAGCATTCTATCCAATCTTATAAAACATAGGTAATCGTAGCTAAAACAAAGACTAGTTGATAAGAGACAAAGAACAGAGTTCTATTCATGCTAACCTTCTAAAGATATACATTAAATAACCTTGTTGCCATCCTAAAGCCAATTCTACAGAAGCCTATTGTTATTTGTCACGTCTACTGCTTGGGAAACTTTTCTGCTTGCATGGAAAACTTTTTCTGCTTGCATGGGAAACTTTTCTGCAATGCTAACAAAACTCCTGTCTAAGGCCTACATACTTCATTGTAACCATTTCTTAAAAATCCTCTAACCTTATGGATTCCAACATTTCCCCCTCTCTGTTTGACCCAGAAGCTTTCATTTTCTTGTCGCTTGCTATTTGCGTTTCATAGCTCTATTGCAAAATTTCTGCTTATTATCTGCTGAAGACCTATTTTCACTAAACTGAAGCATTGCTATATTACAGCACAGCAACTTAATGCTGTGAAGACCCAATCCCTGAAAGAGAGATATGAATCACGTTTGGCAACAGTCACAAGGCATCGTTCAAAAAACTCTGGTCGATTCCAAGGCCTTAATTCAAAACCTTCGTTCATGTCAATACCCTCATCTACTGCTTTCATGAGATTTCATACACTCTCTGTGCTTCTACTTCCTAGTTCTCCTGCTTGAATGACAAAAACTTCTCGGGCTGTTTTGTTCATCATTCGCCGAAGACAACAGAGTATACAAGGTGCCACTATCAATATCAGTATTAGAACACCTAATATGTAAAGACCTATCTTGCAAAGTTGCCTTGGCCAAGGTGCAAAACTCCAATTTTGAAACAAATCATCCAACCAGGAACCTCCATCTTCTTTAATTTGGGCTGTCAGATCCTTTAATTTTTGAATGCTTTTGTGAATGGATTCAGAACGATCAGACAAATTCATACAACACAATCCTTCAAATTCCTCACAACCATGTCCTTGTGCCAGAAAAAGAAAATCAATGGCTGCTCTGTTTTGAAGAGTAGCATGTCTAATACTATCAACATCGGTCAACATATCACTGATTGCGGAGGATGTGGCATTAGCTTGTTTGCTCAGCCAACATCCAACTCGATCTAATTGTCTCAATGCCACAGCTGAAGCCAATTGGGGTAGAAATATACCTGCTGAAACCCTTCTGGCGGCATTCCAAGGCATAAAATCACTCTGACAGTTCTCATCATAATGAGGAACAGCTCTTGTTTTCCTTTGTTTCTTTTTCATCACTGCTTTGGCAGTGGGGGCAATTATGGTAAGCATACCAATGCTACAAGGGCCACCTTCAAGGTGGGCTGGAATGCCTTGCCAACCTCTGTCTCCGCAAATGATCCAATATCCTTTTGGCAATTGCCGTGGATATTGGTCCGTCTCCAGAAACACATCCCAACTGTTTGAAACATTTGCTGCCCTGAGAAGTTTGTTGGACCAAATGTTCCAATTGAAGGAAGGACTGTTTCCATTGTCAATTCCACCTGGTTTACCATTGGATTCTTTTCTGACCAAAGGAAACTCTTTCACTGGCACACCAACCAAACAGGTTGAGAAAGGCTTTTCTGGTTCCGAATTAGACAGACATATAGTATCCGATCCGGCAGCCTTGGCTAAGGTCACCCAAACACTCGTTTTCGGTTGATCCACAGGCAAATCTGCACGACAACAAACAATTAAAATCAAGTAAAACAAGTATACCATTTGATTCTGCCCCATCTCTTTCAAGAACTAAGTTTTGGCAGAATTCTTTCTAAACAAAAACAATAACCTAAATTTTCAGCCAAAAATTTGCTTCATTAAACAAACATTCAGCATTCAATTCGTATACTCATAAATAACATTGGCACAAAATCAGAGTTCATGGGTTCCACCGATGCACAAAGAACGTCAGGCCCAAGAGGCGTCAGGCGAGACCCGGGATCCTTCCATTCGGTCCACGTCTGCGTACTCGCTTCCTCAGTTCTAGGCTCGACAACAGGTTCTGAAGTGCGATACGGTTTGACGTTTTTGGCAGGAACCCACTTAATTCTTCCAGCACCTGTGGAAATAGAAGCATACCCTTTGCCCCACGTTATTAATTGAAACGGGCCTTCCATCTGTCCAGAGACAGGGTTTCTAATTAGAAGAGGAGGATGTTCTTTCAGTTTTGCCTGTGTGCTATTTGAAAAGTGTCTAAAGATTGGTGGATCTGGTTCTGTACTTGAACTATTTAGAAAATTAAAACCATACAAAGCCTTACTCAGTCTCATCTGTGGGGTGATTTCCGTTCCCCCTCTCTGTTGATCTAATATGCGTTTTAAGGTTTGATGTGTTCTTTCAATGATTGCTTGGCTTGTGGGAGAGTGGGGAATACCAAAAATGTGTCGAACACCCCATTCATTTAAAAATGTGGCCAATTTTTGAGATATGTATGCGGGACCATTGTTAGTTTTTACTTCTTGGGGTCTATCCAATGAAGCAAAAGGTTGCAGGAAATGATGACAGGCATGGCTGCCAGTTTCACCTGTGTGAAGGGAAGCAAAAACTGCACCAGAGAACGTGTCTATGGAAACATGAATATTTTTAAATTTACCAAAAGAAGGCTATTTAGTAACACCTGTTTGCCACAACTGTAGGCTTTGTAAGCCTCGGGGGTTGATTGCTCCTGTAGAAACAGGAGGTTGTACCAATTGACAGTCAGGGCAAGTATGAATGATAGCTTTAGCTTGACTTTTAGTGATTTGGAACATTCGCATGAGTGCTTGTGCATTTTGGTGGAAAAAGGCATGACTCAATTTTGCTTGTTCAAAAATATTTGGCAATGTGTTAGAAATGACCATTGTCAGCTTGTCCGCTCTTGCATTTCCTTCCACTAAAAATCCAGGAAGTGAAGAATGCGCCCTAATGTGAGAAACAAAATATGGATTAGTTCTATATTGCAAAGTTATAAAAAGACATGAAAGCCAACGATGTAAGTTTCATTACTAACATCCTTTAAAATGGAACCTTCTATTCTCCTGACTACATTAGCAACATAAGCAGAATCTGTGACCAAATTAAAAGGCTGAGGAAACAGCTGAAAAGCTCAAACTACTGCAGCAAGCTCAACAATTTGAGGGGATCCCTCTACTGTTTGAATATCAGATTCCCAAACATCAGTCTTTTGATTAAACCAAGTCACAACGGACTTGTGGCTTTTACCAGAGCCATCAGTGAAGAGAGTCACAGCATGTAAAGGTTCTTCACTTAATTTAGGTTTTTCTCTGAAACTCAATTTTGCTTGCAGTAGTTTGTGAGCTGGATAGTGTATGGAACAAACACCTGGAAAACCTAAGAATGCATATTGTAAATCATCAGAATTTTGCATTGCCCAATTGAAATAATCATTTTTCAATGGCAAATAGATAACTGAACATTCTTGACCTGCCAAAGTTAACAATCTGGTTCTAGCCTTAATTATAATGTATGCAATCATTTCTAAAACTGAGCAAATGGTCTTTGAAAAGCTGTAGGGAGGAAAAACCCATTCCATTATTAACAAAGGATCTTGTTCTGTGGCATCCCACTGGAAAATGAGACCACAAAGCTGCATCTTCTCTCCTAAGATTGCAAGAAAGAAAGGATTTTCAGGAACGCAGCGATGAGCTTGTCTTTTTTGAAGAGCTTCTGTGACTTTGTCGAGAGCAGCACGAGCTTCAGGGGTTAAAGTTCTTGGCGAAGTGATGTCGCAACTTCCTCTCAGCAAATGGAAGAGCGGACTCAGTTCATCATTGGTGATTCCCACCATCGGTCTGACCCAGTTGATTTCTCCTAGAAGTTGTTGTAACTCTTGTAGGTTGTTGACTCTGGTTCGGATCTGAATTTTCTGTGCTATTGTTGTCGTCTTCCATTGTCTTCCATCATCTTCCATCCCAGGTACTTCTAAGGTGAAACTTGTTGAATTTTCATTGCAGAGATTTCAAGTCCAGCTTTTTGAATTTCAGCAACAACACAGTCGCGAGTTTCTTCCATCTCTTCCTTTCAAAGGACTCCACCCTTAAAGCCAATTTTTCTTTCTCTGTATCTATAGATTGACAAACACCAGAACAACCATGTTTTTGCTTAAGTGAAAAAGAGTTCCCCGGAACCACAATTTCCCGAGTGGAAGAAGCCACCTCAGCCTCCACCCCAGGCCCAACAGAATCCAATTCAGGTTTCAGTGTCCCTGCACAAACAACTTTTTCATTTCCATCTTTTACACACTTTGTTCCATCCCCCTTACAAGAGTCACATATTTTTACATTAACAGAACAACGCGAAGAAAAGTCCAAAAGAGTCTCATTTTTTCCCAGAGAGAGAGAAGAAAGATTTTGTTCAACAGAGTTCAAAGCAATACTTTCAGCATTTGCAACAACACTTGTAACATTCTCCGATACTCACACAGTCTCCGGTTTACTGGAATTTAATGAGACAGAACCAGAAGCTTTGTTTTCTGAGTCCAAGTTGATCTTATTATTATCAGTTTGTTTAAAACAGCGCTCCAACAGCGCTCTACAAACCGGCATAAGTTCTCTTAAGCTTTCATCTTTTTTGAGAGAGACTAGTTTATAGATTCTCCAGTTTATCTGATCCCAAAAATGAAAAGTAAAAGCAGACTGCAGATTTAAATCTTGCGTATTCGCTTTAACCCAGATAAGTAAGTTTTTAAGCTCAGTTTTTGAAATTTCAGAGTGACCTTTTTCTTGTAACATTGCCTCTAATTGATGAAAAACATCCCATTCAACTTTTGATAAATTCGTTCCCATTTCTGTGTTCTTTTAATAATTTTCTTTTTCGCTATTTTGCCTCCCAACGTCACCCAAGCGCTCTCCCGAGATAAGTTACTTACAATTTTCTTGGCTTCGGCGGGAGAGATGATACAGTGTGCTCCTTGTTAACAATTGGGTCTCCGCAGCTGGTACTTCCACGATTTTTCTTTCTTTTTCTTCTATTCTACGTTCTCACACGAGGCACCAATATGCGAGGGACGGGACAGGTATAAGTCCAATAGTGTCAGGAACCCACGCCTTAAAAAAGGAACCCACTAGGCCACGGCAAAATATCCAAATATGGATAACATGGTAACCAGACCAGTGAAGAGATTTTTGCTTTTATTTCTAGCACATCAGTCTCAAAATACAAAATGGAGACATGACAGCTCACTGATCCACACCAAAAAATGTCTCCTTCAACAGGGCTCATACAGCAATACATAAAATCATCTCAGACTAGAATTCAGCCAATCAGACACAGAAAACACATCTTGACAAGCATTCTATCCAATCTTATAAAACATAGGTAATCGTAGCTAAAACAAAGACTAGTTGATAAGAGACAAAGAACAGAGTTCTATTCATGCTAACCTTCTAAAGATATACATTAAATAACCTTGTTGCCATCCTAAAGCCAATTCTACAGAAGCCTATTGTTATTTGTCACGTCTACTGCTTGGGAAACTTTTCTGCTTGCATGGAAAACTTTTTCTGCTTGCATGGGAAACTTTTCTGCAATGCTAACAAAACTCCAGTCTAAGGCCTACATACTTCTTTGTAACCATTTCTTAAAAATCCTCTAACCTTATGGATTCCAACATTTCCCCCTCTCTGTTTGACCCAGAAGCTTTCATTTTCTTGTCGCTTGCTATTTGCGTTTCATAGCTCGATTGCAAAATTTCTGCTTATTATCTGCTGAAGACCTATTTTCACTAAACTGAAGCATTGCTATATTACGGCACAGCAACTTAATGCTGTGAAGACCCAATCCCTGAAAGAGAGATATGAATCACGTTTGGCAACAGTCACAAGGCATCGTTCAAAAAACTCTGGTCGATTCCAAGGCCTTAATTCAAAACCTTCGTTCATGTCAATACCCTCATCTACTGCTTTCGTGAGATTTCGTACACTCTCTGTGCTTCTACTTCCTAGTTCTCCTGCTTGAATGACAAAAACTTCTCGGGCTGTTTTGTTCATCATTCGCCGAACACAACAGAGTATACAAGGTGCCACTATCAATATCAGTATTAGAACACCTAATATGTAAAGACCTATCTTGCAAAGTTGCCTTAGCCAAGGTGCAAAACTCCAATTTTGAAACAAATCATCCAACCAGGAACCTCCATCTTCTTTAATTTGGTCTGTCAGATCCTTTAATTTTTGAATGCTTTTGTGAATGGATTCAGAACGATCAGACAAATTCATACAACACAATCCTTCAAATTCCTCACAACCATGTCCTTGTGCCAGTAAGAGAAAATCAATGGCTGCTCTGTTTTGAAGAGTAGCATGTCTAATACTATCAACATCGGTCAACATATCACTGATTGCGGAGGATGTGGCATTAGCTTGTTTGCTCAGCCAACATCCAACTCGATCTAATTGTCTCAATGCCACAGCTGAAGCCAATTGGGGTAGAAATATACCTGCTGAAAGCCTTCTGGCGGCATTCCAAGGCATAAAATCACTCTGACAGTTCTCATCATAATGAGGAACAGCTCTTGTTTTCCTTTGTTTCTTTTTCATCACTGCTTTGGCAGTGGGGGCAATTATGGTAAGCATACCAATGCTACAAGGGCCACCTTCAAGGTGGGCTGGAATGCCTTGCCAACCTCTGTCTCCGCAAATGATCCAATACCCTTTTGGCAATTGCCGTGGATATTGGTCCGTCGCCAGAAACACATCCCAACTGTTTGAAACATTTGCTGCCCTGAGAAGTTTTTTCGAACAAATGTTCCAATTGAAGGAAGGACTGTTTCCATTGTCAATTCCACCTGGTTTACCATTGGATTCTTTTCTGACCAAAGGAAACTCTTTCACTGGCACACCAACCAAAAAGGTTGAGAAAGGCTTTTCTGGTTCCGAATTAGACAGGCATATAGTATCCGATCCGGCAGCCTTGGCTAAGGTCACCCAAACACTCGTTTTCGGTTGATCCACAGGCAAATCTGCACGACAAAAAACAATTAAAATCAAGCAAAACAAGTATACCATTTGATTCTGCCCCATCTCTTTCAAGAACTAAGTTTTGGCAGAATTCTTTCTAAACAAAAACAATAACCTAAATTTTCAGCCAAAAATTTGCTTCGTTAGACAAACATTCAGCATTCAATTCGTATACTCATAAATAACATTGGCACAAAATCAGAGTTCATGGGTTCCACCGATGCACAAAGAACGTCAGGCACAAGAGGCGTCAGGCGAGACCCGGGATCCTTCCATTCGGTCCACGTCTGCGTACTCGCTTCCTCAGTTCTAGGCTCGACAACAGGTTCTGAAGTGCGATACGGTTTGACGTTTTTGGCAGGAACCCACTTAATTCTTCCAGCACCTGTGGAAATAGAAGCATACCCTTTGCCCCACGTTATTAATTGAAACGGGCCTTCCATCTGTCCAGAGTCAGGGTTTCTAATTAGAAGAGGAGGATGTTCTTTCAGTTTTGCCTGTGTGCTATTTGAAAAGTGTCTAAAGATTGGTGGATCTGGTTCTGTACTTGAACTATTTAGAAAATTAAAACCATACAAAGCCTTACTCAGTCTCATCTGTGGGGTGATTTCCGTTCCCCCTCTCTGTTGATCTAATATGCGTTTTAAGGTTTGATGTGTTCTTTCAATGATTGCTTGGCTTGTGGGAGAGTGGGGAATACCAAAAATGTGTCGAACACCCCATTCATTTAAAAATGTGGCCAATTTTTGAGATATGTATGCGGGACCATTGTCAGTTTTTACTTCTTGGGGTATACCCAATGAAGCAAAAGCTTGCAGGAAATGATGACAGGCATGGCTGCCAGTTTCACCTGTGTGAAGGGAAGCAAAAACTGCACCAGAGAACGTGTCTATGGAAACATGAATATTTTTAAATTTACCAAAAGAAGGCTATTTAGTAACACCTGTTTGCCACAACTGTAGGCTTTGTAAGCCTCGGGGGTTGATTGCTCCTGTAGAAACAGGAGGTTGTACCAATTGACAGTCAGGGCAAGTATGAATGATAGCTTTAGCTTGACTTTTAGTGATTTGGAACATTCGCATGAGTGCTTGTGCATTTTGGTGGAAAAAGGCATGACTCGATTTTGCTTGTTCAAAAATATTTGGCAATGTGTTAGAAATGACCATTGTCAGCTTGTCCGCTCTTGCATTTCCTTCCAGTAAAAATCCAGGAAGTGAAGAATGCGCCCTAATGTGAGAAACAAAATATGGATTAGTTCTATATTGCAAAGTTATAAAAAGACATGAAAGCCAACGATGTAAGTTTCATTACTAACATCCTTTAAAATGGAACCTTCTATTCTCCTGACTACATTAGCAACATAAGCAGAATCTGTGACCAAATTAAAAGGCTGAGGAAACAGCTGAAAAGCTCAAACTACTGCAGCAAGCTCAACAATTTGAGGGGATCCCTCTACTGTTTGAATATCAGATTCCCAAACATCAGTCTTTTGATTCAACCAAGTCACAATGGACTTGTGGCTTTTACCAGAGCCATCAGTGAAGAGAGTCACAGCATGTAAAGGTTCTTCACTTAATTTAGGTTTTTCTCTGAAACTCAATTTTGCTTGCAGTAGTTTGTGAGCTGGATAGTGTATGGAACAAACACCTGGAAAACCTAAGAATGCATATTGTAAATCATCAGAATTTTGCATTGCCCAATTGAAATAATCATTTTTCAATGGCAAATAGATAACTGAACATTCTTGACCTGCCAAAGTTAACAATCTGGTTCTAGCCTTAATTATAATGTATGCAATCATTTCTAAAACTGAGCAAATGGTCTTTGAAAACCTGTAGGGAGGAAAAACCCATTCCATTATTAACAAAGGATCTTGTTCTGTGGCATCCCACTGGAAAATGAGACCACAAAGCTGCATCTTCTCTCCTAAGATTGCAAGAAAGAAAGGATTTTCAGGAACGCAGCGATGAGCTTGTCTTTTTTGAAGAGCTTCTGTGACTTTGTCGAGAGCAGCACGAGCTTCAGGGGTTAAAGTTCTTGGCGAAGTGATGTCGCAACTTCCTCTCAGCAAATGGAAGAGCGGACTCAGTTCATCATTGGTGATTCCCAGCATTGGTCTGACCCAGTTGATTTCTCCTAGAAGTTGTTGTAACTCTTGTAGGTTGTTGACTCTGGTTCGGATCTGAATTTTCTGTGCTATTGTTGTCGTCTTCCATCGTCTTCCATCATCTTCCATCCCAGGTACTTCTAAGGTGAAACTTGTTGAATTTTCGTTGCAGAGATTTCAAGTCCAGCTTTTTGAATTTCAGCAACAACACAGTCGCGAGTTTCTTCCATCTCTTCCTTTCAAAGGACTCCACCCTTAAAGCCAATTTTTCTTTCTCTGTATCTATAGATTGACAAACACCAGAACAACCATGTTTTTGCTTAACTGAAAAAGAGTTCCCCGGAACCACAATTTCCCGAGTGGAAGCAGCCACCTCAGCCTCCACCCCAGGCCCAACAGAATCCAATTCAGGTTTCAGTGTCCCTGCACAAACAATTTTAGGAAGTACAGTCACTTTTTCATTTCCATCTTTTACACACTTTGTTCCATCCCCCTTACAAGAGTCACATATTTTTACATTAACAGAACAACGCGAAGAAAAGTCCAAAAGAGTCTCATTTTTTCCCAGAGAGAGAGAAGAAAGATTTTGTTCAACAGAGTTCAAAGCAATACTTTCAGCATTTGCAACAACACTTGTAACATTCTCCGATACTCACACAGTCTCCGGTTTACTGGAATTTAATGAGACAGAACCAGAAGCTTTGTTTTCTGAGTCCAAGTTGATCTTATTATTATCAGTTTGTTTAAAACAGTGCTCCAACAGCGCTCTACAAACCGGCATAAGTTCTCTTAAGCTTTCATCTTTTTTGAGAGAGACTAGTTTATAGATTCTCCAGTTTATCTGATCCCAAAAATGAAAAGTAAAAGCAGACTGCAGATTTAAATCTTGCGTATTCGCTTTAACCCAGATAAGTAAGTTTTTAAGCTCAGTTTTTGAAATTTCAGAGTGACCTTTTTCTTGTAACATTGTCTCTAATTGATGAAAAACATCCCATTCAACTTTTGATAAATTCGTTCCCATTTTTGTGTTCTTTTAATAATTTTCTTTTTCGCTATTTTGCCTCCCAACGTCACCCAAGCGCTCTCCCGAGATAAGTTACTTACAATTTTCTTGGCTTCGGCGGGAGAGATGATACAGTGTGCTCCTTGTTAACACTTGGGTCTCCGCAGCTGGTACTTCCACGATTTTTCTTTGTTTTTCTTCTATTCTACGTCCTCACACGAGGCACCAATATGCGGGGGACGGGACAGGTATAAGTCCAATGGTGTCAGGAGCCCACGCCTTAAAAAAGGAACCCACTAGGCCGCGGCAAAATATCCAAATATGGATAACATGGTAACCAGACCAGTGAAGAGATTTTTGCTTTTATTTCCAACACATCAGTCTCAAAATACAAAATGGAGACATGACAGCTCACTGATCCACACCAAAAAATGTCTCCTTCAACAGGGCTCATACAGCAATACATAAAATCATCTCAGACTAGAATTCAGCCAATCAGACACAGAAAACACATCTTGACAAGCATTCTATCCAATCTTATAAAACATAGGTAATCGTAGCTAAAACAAAGACTAGTTGATAAGAGACAAAGAACAGAGTTCTATTCATGCTAACCTTCTAAAGATATACATTAAATAACCTTGTTGCCATCCTAAAGCCAATTCTACAGAAGCCTATTGTTATTTGTCACGTCTACTGCTTGGGAAACTTTTCTGCTTGCATGGAAAACTTTTTCTGCTTGCATGGGAAACTTTTCTGCAATGCTAACAAAACTCCAGTCTAAGGCCTACATACTTCTTTGTAACCATTTCTTAAAAATCCTCTAACCTTATGGATTCCAACATTTCCCCCTCTCTGTTTGACCCAGAAGCTTTCATTTTCTTGTCGCTTGCTATTTGCGTTTCATAGCTCTATTGCAAAATTTCTGCTTATTATCTGCTGAAGACCTATTTTCACTAAACTGAAGCATTGCTATATTACGGCACAGCAACTTAATGCTGTGAAGACCCAATCCCTGAAAGAGAGATATGAATCACGTTTGGCAACAGTCACAAGGCATCGTTCAAAAAACTCTGGTTGATTCCAAGGCCTTAATTCAAAACCTTCGTTCATGTCAATACCCTCATCTACTGCTTTCGTGAGATTTCGTACACTCTCTGTGCTTCTACTTCCTAGTTCTCCTGCTTGAATGACAAAAACTTCTCGGGCTGTTTTGTTCATCATTCGCCGAAGACAACAGAGTATACAAGGTGCCACTATCAATATCAGTATTAGAACACCTAATATGTAAAGACCTATCTTGCAAAGTTGCCTTAGCCAAGGTGCAAAACTCCAATTTTGAAACAAATCATCCAACCAGGAACCTCCATCTTCTTTAATTTGGTCTGTCAGATCCTTTAATTTTTGAATGCTTTTGTGAATGGATTCAGAACGATCAGACAAATTCATACAACACAATCCTTCAAATTCCTCACAACCATGTCCTTGTGCCAGTAAAAGAAAATCAATGGCTGCTCTGTTTTGAAGAGTAGCATGTCTAATACTATCAACATCGGTCAACATATCACTGATTGCGGAGGATGTGGCATTAGCTTGTTTGCTCAGCCAACATCCAACTCGATCTAATTGTCTCAATGCCACAGCTGAAGCCAATTGGGGTAGAAATATACCTGCTGAAAGCCTTCTGGCGGCATTCCAAGGCATAAAATCACTCTGACAGTTCTCATCATAATGAGGAACAGCTCTTGTTTTCCTTTGTTTCTTTTTCATCACTGCTTTGGCAGTGGGGGCAATTATGGTAAGCATACCAATGCTACAAGGGCCACCTTCAAGGTGGGCTGGAATGCCTTGCCAACCTCTGTCTCCGCAAATGATCCAATACCCTTTTGGCAATTGCCGTGGATATTGGTCCGTCGCCAGAAACACATCCCAACTGTTTGAAACATTTGCTGCCCTGAGAAGTTTTTTCGAACAAATGTTCCAATTGAAGGAAGGACTGTTTCCATTGTCAATTCCACCTGGTTTACCATTGGATTCTTTTCTGACCAAAGGAAACTCTTTCACTGGCACACCAACCAAACAGGTTGAGAAAGGCTTTTCTGGTTCCGAATTAGACAGACATATAGTATCCGATCCGGCAGCCTTGGCTAAGGTCACCCAAACACTCGTTTTCGGTTGATCCACAGGCAAATCTGCACGACAAAAAACAATTAAAATCAAGCAAAACAAGTATACCATTTGATTCTGCCCCATCTCTTTCAAGAACTAAGTTTTGGCAGAATTCTTTCTAAACAAAAACAATAACCTAAATTTTCAGCCAAAAATTAGCTTCGTTAGACAAACATTCAGCATTCAATTCGTATACTCATAAATAACATTGGCACAAAATCAGAGTTCATGGGTTCCACCGATGCACAAAGAACGTCAGGCACAAGAGGCGTCAGGCGAGACCCGGGATCCTTCCATTCGGTCCACGTCTGCGTACTCGCTTCCTCAGTTCTAGGCTCGACAACAGGTTCTGAAGTGCGATACGGTTTGACGTTTTTGGCAGGAACCCACTTAATTCTTCCAGCACCTGTGGAAATAGAAGCATACCCTTTGCCCCACGTTATTAATTGAAACGGGCCTTCCATCTGTCCAGAGTCAGGGTTTCTAATTAGAAGAGGAGGATGTTCTTTCAGTTTTGCCTGTGTGCTATTTGAAAAGTGTCTAAAGATTGGTGGATCTGGTTCTGTACTTGAACTATTTAGAAAATTAAAACCATACAAAGCCTTACTCAGTCTCATCTGTGGGGTGATTTCCGTTCCCCCTCTCTGTTGATCTAATATGCGTTTTAAGGTTTGATGTGTTCTTTCAATGATTGCTTGGCTTGTGGGAGAGTGGGGAATACCAAAAATGTGTCGAACACCCCATTCATTTAAAAATGTGGCCAATTTTTGAGATATGTATGCGGGACCATTGTCAGTTTTTACTTCTTGGGGTATACCCAATGAAGCAAAAGCTTGCAGGAAATGATGACAGGCATGGCTGCCAGTTTCACCTGTGTGAAGGGAAGCAAAAACTGCACCAGAGAACGTGTCTATGGAAACATGAATATTTTTAAATTTACCAAAAGAAGGCTATTTAGTAACACCTGTTTGCCACAACTGTAGGCCTTGTAAGCCTCGGGGGTTGATTGCTCCTGTAGAAACAGGAGGTTGTACCAATTGACAGTCAGGGCAAGTATGAATGATAGCTTTAGCTTGACTTTTAGTGATTTGGAACATTCGCATGAGTGCTTGTGCATTTTGGTGGAAAAAGGCATGACTCAATTTTGCTTGTTCAAAACTATTTGGCAATGTGTTAGAAATGACCATTGTCAGCTTGTCCACTCTTGCATTTCCTTCCACTAAAAATCCAGGAAGTGAAGAATGCGCCCTAATGTGAGAAACAAAATATGGATTAGTTCTATATTGCAAAGTTATAAAAAGACATGAAAGCCAACGATGCAAAGTTTCATTACTAACATCCTTTAAAATGGAACCTTCTATTCTCCTGACTACATTAGCAACATAAGCAGAATCTGTGACCAAATTAAAAGGCTGAGGAAACAGCTGAAAAGCTCAAACTACTGCAGCAAGCTCAACAATTTGAGGGGATCCCTCTACTGTTTGAATATCAGATTCCCAAACATCAGTCTTTTGATTCAACCAAGTCACAATGGACTTGTGGCTTTTACCAGAGCCATCAGTGAAGAGAGTCACAGCATGTAAAGGTTCTTCACTTAATTTAGGTTTTTCTCTGAAACTCAATTTTGCTTGCAGTAGTTTGTGAGCTGGATAGTGTATGGAACAAACACCTGGAAAACCTAAGAATGCATATTGTAAATCATCAGAATTTTGCATTGCCCAATTGAAATAATCATTTTTCAATGGCAAATAGATAACTGAACATTCTTGACCTGCCAAAGTTAACAATCTGGTTCTAGCCTTAATTATAATGTATGCAATCATTTCTAAAACTGAGCAAATGGTCTTTGAAAACCTGTAGGGAGGAAAAACCCATTCCATTATTAACAAAGGATCTTGTTCTGCGGCATCCCACTGGAAAATGAGACCACAAAGCTGCATCTTCTCTCCTAAGATTGCAAGAAAGAAAGGATTTTCAGGAACGCAGCGATGAGCTTGTCTTTTTTGAAGAGCTTCTGTGACTTTGTCGAGAGCAGCACGAGCTTCAGGGGTTAAAGTTCTTGGCGAAGTGATGTCGCAACTTCCTCTCAGCAAATGGAAGAGCGGACTCAGTTCATCATTGGTGATTCCCAGCATCGGTCTGACCCAGTTGATTTCTCCTAGAAGTTGTTGTAACTCTTGTAGGTTGTTGACTCTGGTTCGGATCTGAATTTTCTGTGGTATTATTGTCGTCTTCCATCGTCTTCCATCATCTTCCATCCCAGGTACTTCTAAGGTGAAACTTGTTGAATTTTCGTTGCAGAGATTTCAAGTCCAGCTTTTTGAATTTCAGCAACAACACAGTCGCCAGTTTCTTCCATCTCTTCCTTTCAAAGGACTCCACCCTTAAAGCCAATTTTTCTTTCTCTGTATCTATAGATTGACAAACACCAGAACAACCATGTTTTTGCTTAAGTGAAAAAGAGTTCCCCGGAACCACAATTTCCCGAGTGGAAGCAGCCACCTCAGCCTCCACCCCAGGCCCAACAGAATCCAAATCAGGTTTCAGTGTCCCTGCACAAACAATTTTAGGAAGTACAGTCACTTTTTCATTTCCATCTTTTACACACTTTGTTCCATCCCCCTTACAAGAGTCACATATTTTTACATTAACAGAACAACGCAAAGAAAAGTCCAAAAGAGTCTCATTTTTTCCCAGAGAGAGAGAAGAAAGATTTTGTTCAACAGAGTTCAAAGCAATACTTTCAGCATTTGCAACAACACTTGTAACATTCTCCAATACTCACACAGTCTCCGGTTTACTGGAATTTAATGAGACAGAACCAGAAGCTTTGTTTTCTGAGTCCAAGTTGATCTTATTATTATCAGTTTGTTTAAAACAGTGCTCCAACAGCGCTCTACAAACCGGCATAAGTTCTCTTAAGATTTCATCTTTTTTGAGAGAGACTAGATTATAGATTCTCCAGTTTATCTGATCCCAAAAATGAAAAGTAAAAGCAGACTGCAGATTTAAATCTTGCGTATTCGCTTTAACCCAGATAAGTAAGTTTTTAAGCTCAGTTTTTGAAATTTCAGAGTGACCTTTTTCTTGTAACATTGTCTCTAATTGATGAAAAACATCCCATTCAACTTTTGATAAATTCGTTCCCATTTTTGTGTTCTTTTAATAATTTTCTTTTTCGCTATTTTGCCTCCCAACGTCACCCAAGCGCTCTCCCGAGATAAGTTACTTACAATTTTCTTGGCTTCGGCAGGAGAGATGATACAGTGTGCTCCTTGTTAACACTTGGGTCTCCGCAGCTGGTACTTCCACGATTTTTCTTTCTTTTTCTTCTATTCTACGTCCTCACACGAGGCACCAATATGCGGGGGACGGGACAGGTATAAGTCCAATGGTGTCAGGAGCCCACGCCTTAAAAAAGGAACCCACTAGGCCGCGGCAAAATATCCAAATATGGATAACATGGTAATCAG
The DNA here is from genome assembly GCF_035770615.1 of Melospiza melodia melodia. Classification (NCBI taxonomy): domain Eukaryota; kingdom Metazoa; phylum Chordata; class Aves; order Passeriformes; family Passerellidae; genus Melospiza; species Melospiza melodia. Next base: position 37,124,030 of record NC_086225.1, read on the forward strand.
ACCAGTGAAGAGATTTTTGCTTTTATTTCCAGCACATCAGTCTCAAAATACAAAATGGAGACATGACAGCTCACTGATCCACACCAAAAAATGTCTCCTTCAACAGGGCTCATACAGCAATACATAAAATCATCTCAGACTAGAATTCAGCCAATCAGACACAGAAAACACATCTTGACAAGCATTCTATCCAATCTTATAAAACATAGGTAATCGTAGCTAAAACAAAGACTAGTTGATAAGAGACAAAGAACAGAGTTCTATTCATGCTAACCTTCTAAAGATATACATTAAATAACCTTGTTGCCATCCTAAAGCCAATTCTACAGAAGCCTATTGTTATTTGTCACGTCTACTGCTTGGGAAACTTTTCTGCTTGCATGGAAAACTTTTTCTGCTTGCATGGGAAACTTTTCTGCAATGCTAACAAAACTCCAGTCTAAGGCCTACATACTTCTTTGTAACCATTTCTTAAAAATCCTCTAACCTTATGGATTCCAACATTTCCCCCTCTCTGTTTGACCCAGAAGCTTTCATTTTCTTGTCGCTTGCTATTTGTGTTTCATAGCTCTATTGCAAAATTTCTGCTTATTATCTGCTGAAGACCTATTTTCACTAAACTGAAGCATTGCTATATTACGGCACAGCAACTTAATGCTGTGAAGACCCAATCCCTGAAAGAGAGATATGAATCACGTTTGGCAGCAGTCACAAGGCATCGTTCAAAAAACTCTGGTCGATTCCAAGGCCTTAATTCAAAACCTTCGTTCATGTCAATACCCTCATCTACTGCTTTCGTGAGATTTCGTACACTCTCTGTGCTTCTACTTCCTAGTTCTCCTGCTTGAATGACAAAAACTTCTCGGGCTGTTTTGTTCATCATTCGCCGAACACAACAGAGTATACAAGGTGCCACTATCAATATCAGTATTAGAACACCTAATATGTAAAGACCTATCTTGCAAAGTTGCCTTAGCCAAGGTGCAAAACTCCAATTTTGAAACAAATCATCCAACCAGGAACCTCCATCTTCTTTAATTTGGTCTGTCAGATCCTTTAATTTTTGAATGCTTTTGTGAATGGATTCAGAACGATCAGACAAATTCATACAACACAATCCTTCAAATTCCTCACAACCATGTCCTTGTGCCAGTAAAAGAAAATCAATGGCTGCTCTGTTTTGAAGAGTAGCATGTCTAATACTATCAACATCGGTCAACATATCACTGATTGCGGAGGATGTGGCATTAGCTTGTTTGCTCAGCCAACATCCAACTCGATCTAATTGTCTCAATGCCACAGCTGAAGCCAATTGGGGTAGAAATATACCTGCTGAAAGCCTTCTGGCGGCATTCCAAGGCATAAAATCACTCTGACAGTTCTCATCATAATGAGGAACAGCTCTTGTTTTCCTTTGTTTCGTTTTCATCACTGCTTTGGCAGTGGGGGCAATTATGGTAAGCATACCAATGCTACAAGGGCCACCTTCAAGGTGGGCTGGAATGCCTTGCCAACCTCTGTCTCCGCAAATGATCCAATACCCTTTTGGCAATTGCCGTGGATATTGGTCCGTCTCCAGAAACACATCCCAACTGTTTGAAACATTTGCTGCCCTGAGAAGTTTTTTCGAACAAATGTTCCAATTGAAGGAAGGACTGTTTCCATTGTCAATTCCACCTGGTTTACCATTGGATTCTTTTCTGACCAAAGGAAACTCTTTCACTGGCACACCAACCAAACAGGTTGAGAAAGGCTTTTCTGGTTCCGAATTAGACAGGCATATAGTATCCGATCCGGCAGCCTTGGCTAAGGTCACCCAAACACTCGTTTTCGGTTGATCCACAGGCAAATCTGCACGACAAAAAACAATTAAAATCAAGCAAAACAAGTATACCATTTGATTCTGCCCCATCTCTTTCAAGAACTAAGTTTTGGCAGAATTCTTTCTAAACAAAAACAATAACCTAAATTTTCAGCCAAAAATTAGCTTCGTTAGACAAACATTCAGCATTCAATTCGTATACTCATAAATAACATTGGCACAAAATCAGAGTTCATGGGTTCCACCGATGCACAAAGAACGTCAGGCACAAGAGGCGTCAGGCGAGACCCGGGATCCTTCCATTCGGTCCACGTCTGCGTACTCGCTTCCTCAGTTCTAGGCTCGACAACAGGTTCTGAAGTGCGATACGGTTTGACGTTTTTGGCAGGAACCCACTTAATTCTTCCAGCACCTGTGGAAATAGAAGCATACCCTTTGCCCCACGTTATTAATTGAAACGGGCCTTCCATCTGTCCAGAGTCAGGGTTTCTAATTAGAAGAGGAGGATGTTCTTTCAGTTTTGCCTGTGTGCTATTTGAAAAGTGTCTAAAGATTGGTGGATCTGGTTCTGTACTTGAACTATTTAGAAAATTAAAACCATACAAAGCCTTACTCAGTCTCATCTGTGGGGTGATTTCCGTTCCCCCTCTCTGTTGATCTAATATGCGTTTTAAGGTTTGATGTGTTCTTTCAATGATTGCTTGGCTTGTGGGAGAGTGGGGAATACCAAAAATGTGTCGAACACCCCATTCATTTAAAAATGTGGCCAATTTTTGAGATATGTATGCGGGACCATTGTCAGTTTTTACTTCTTGGGGTATACCCAATGAAGCAAAAGCTTGCAGGAAATGATGACAGGCATGGCTGCCAGTTTCACCTGTGTGAAGGGAAGCAAAAACTGCACCAGAGAACGTGTCTATGGAAACATGAATATTTTTAAATTTACCAAAAGAAGGCTATTTAGTAACACCTGTTTGCCACAACTGTAGGCTTTGTAAGCCTCGGGGGTTGATTGCTCCTGTAGAAACAGGAGGTTGTACCAATTGACAGTCAGGGCAAGTATGAATGATAGCTTTAGCTTGACTTTTAGTGATTTGGAACATTCGCATGAGTGCTTGTGCATTTTGGTGGAAAAAGGCATGACTCAATTTTGCTTGTTCAAAAATATTTGGCAATGTGTTAGAAATGACCATTGTCAGCTTGTCCGCTCTTGCATTTCCTTCCACTAAAAATCCAGGAAGTGAAGAATGCGCCCTAATGTGAGAAACAAAATATGGATTAGTTCTATATTGCAAAGTTATAAAAAGACATGAAAGCCAACGATGTAAGTTTCATTACTAACATCCTTTAAAATGGAACCTTCTATTCTCCTGACTACATTAGCAACATAAGCAGAATCTGTGACCAAATTAAAAGGCTGAGGAAACAGCTGAAAAGCTCAAACTACTGCAGAAGGCTCAACAATTTGAGGGGATCCCTCTACTGTTTGAATATCAGATTCTCAAACATCAGTATTTTGATTAAACCAAGTCACAACGGACTTGTGGCTTTTACCAGAGCCATCAGTGAAGAGAGTCACAGCATGTAAAGGTTCTTCACTTAATTTAGGTTTTTCTCTGAAACTCAATTTTGCTTGCAGTAGTTTGTGAGCTGGATAGTGTATGGAACAAACACCTGGAAAACCTAAGAATGCATATTGTAAATCATCAGAATTTTGCATTGCCCAATTGAAATAATCATTTTTCAATGGCAAATAGATAACTGAACATTCTTGACCTGCCAAAGTTAACAATCTGGTTCTAGCCTTAATTATAATGTATGCAATCATTTCTAAAACTGAGCAAATGGTCTTTGAAAACCTGTAGGGAGGAAAAACCCATTCCATTATTAACAAAGGATCTTGTTCTGCGGCATCCCACTGGAAAATGAGACCACAAAGCTGCATCTTCTCTCCTAAGATTGCAAGAAAGAAAGGATTTTCAGGAACGCAGCGATGAGCTTGTCTTTTTTGAAGAGCTTCTGTGACTTTGTCGAGAGCAGCACGAGCTTCAGGGGTTAAAGTTCTTGGCGAAGTGATGTCGCAACTTCCTCTCAGCAAATGGAAGAGCGGACTCAGTTCATCATTGGTGATTCCCAGCATCGGTCTGACCCAGTTGATTTCTCCTAGAAGTTGTTGTAACTCTTGTAGGTTGTTGACTCTGGTTCGGATCTGAATTTTCTGTGGTATTATTGTCGTCTTCCATCGTCTTCCATCATGTTCCATCCCAGGTACTTCTAAGGTGAAACTTGTTGAATTTTCGTTGCAGAGATTTCAAGTCCAGCTTTTTGAATTTCAGCAACAACACAGTCGCCAGTTTCTTCCATCTCTTCCTTTCAAAGGACTCCACCCTTAAAGCCAATTTTTCTTTCTCTGTATCTATAGATTGACAAACACCAGAACAACCATGTTTTTGCTTAACTGAAAAAGAGTTCCCCAGAACCACAATTTCCCAAGTGGAAGAAGCCACCTCAGCCTCCACCCCAGGCCCAACAGAATCCAATTCAGGTTTCAGTGTCCCTGCACAAACAATTTTAGGAAGTACAGTCACTTTTTCATTTCCATCTTTTACACACTTTGTTCCATCCCCCTTACAAGAGTCACATATTTTTACATTAACAGAACAACGCGAAGAAAAGTCCAAAAGAGTCTCATTTTTTCCCAGAGAGAGAGAAGAAAGATTTTGTTCAACAGAGTTCAAAGCAATACTTTCAGCATTTGCAACAACACTTGTAACATTCTCCGATACTCACACAGTCTCCGGTTTACTGGAATTTAATGAGACAGAACCAGAAGCTTTGTTTTCTGAGTCCAAGTTGATCTTATTATTATCAGTTTGTTTAAAACAGTGCTCCAACAGCGCTCTACAAACCGGCATAAGTTCTCTTAAGCTTTCATCTTTTTTGAGAGAGACTAGTTTATAGATTCTCCAGTTTATCTGATCCCAAAAATGAAAAGTAAAAGCAGACTGCAGATTTAAATCTTGCGTATTCGCTTTAACCCAGATAAGTAAGTTTTTAAGCTCAGTTTTTGAAATTTCAGAGTGATCTTTTTCTTGTAACATTGTCTCTAATTGATGAAAAACATCCCATTCAACTTTTGATAAATTCGTTCCCATTTTTGTGTTCTTTTAATAATTTTCTTTTTCGCTATTTTGCCTCCCAACGTCACCCAAGCGCTCTCCCGAGATAAGTTACTTACAATTTTCTTGGCTTCGGCGGGAGAGATGATACAGTGTGCTCCTTGTTAACACTTGGGTCTCCGCAGCTGGTACTTCCACGATTTTTCTTTGTTTTTCTTCTATTCTACGTCCTCACACGAGGCACCAATATGTGGGGGACGCGACAGGTATAAGTCCAATAGTGTCAGGAACCCACGCCTTAAAAAAGGAACCCACTAGGCCGCGGCAAAATATCCAAATATGGATAACATGGTAACCAGACCAGTGAAGAGATTTTTGCTTTTATTTCCAGCACATCAGTCTCAAAATACAAAATGGAGACATGACAGCTCACTGATCCACACCAAAAAATGTCTCCTTCAACAGGGCTCATACAGCAATACATAAAATCATCTCAGACTAGAATTCAGCCAATCAGACACAGAAAACACATCTTGACAAGCATTCTATCCAATCTTATAAAACATAGGTAATCGTAGCTAAAACAAAGACTAGTTGATAAGAGACAAAGAACAGAGTTCTATTCATGCTAACCTTCTAAAGATATACATTAAATAACCTTGTTGCCATCCTAAAGCCAGTTCTACAGAAGCCTATTGTTATTTGTCACGTCTACTGCTTGGGAAACTTTTCTGCTTGCATGGAAAACTTTTTCTGCTTGCATGGGAAACTTTTCTGCAATGCTAACAAAACTCCAGTCTAAGGCCTACATACTTCTTTGTAACCATTTCTTAAAAATCCTCTAACCTTATGGATTCCAACATTTCCCCCTCTCTGTTTGACCCAGAAGCTTTCATTTTCTTGTCGCTTGCTATTTGTGTTTCATAGCTCTATTGCAAAATTTCTGCTTATTATCTGCTGAAGACCTATTTTCACTAAACTGAAGCATTGCTATATTACGGCACAGCAACTTAATGCTGTGAAGACCCAATCCCTGAAAGAGAGCTATGAATCACGTTTGGCAGCAGTCACAAGGCATCGTTCAAAAAACTCTGGTCGATTCCAAGGCCTTAATTCAAAACCTTCGTTCATGTCAATACCCTCATCTACTGCTTTCGTGAGATTTCGTACACTCTCTGTGCTTCTACTTCCTAGTTCTCCTGCTTGAATGACAAAAACTTCTCGGACTGTTTTGTTCATCATTCGCCGAACACAACAGAGTATACAAGGTGCCACTATCAATATCAGTATTAGAACACCTAATATGTAAAGACCTATCTTGCAAAGTTGCCTTAGCCAAGGTGCAAAACTCCAATTTTGAAACAAATCATCCAACCAGGAACCTCCATCTTCTTTAATTTGGTCTGTCAGATCCTTTAATTTTTGAATGCTTTTGTGAATGGATTCAGAACGATCAGACAAATTCATACAACACAATCCTTCAAATTCCTCACAACCATGTCCTTGTGCCAGTAAGAGAAAATCAATGGCTGCTCTGTTTTGAAGAGTAGCATGTCTAATACTATCAACATCGGTCAACATATCACTGATTGCGGAGGATGTGGCATTAGCTTGTTTGCTCAGCCAACATCCAACTCGATCTAATTGTCTCAATGCCACAGCTGAAGCCAATTGGGGTAGAAATATACCTGCTGAAAGCCTTCTGGCGGCATTCCAAGGCATAAAATCACTCTGACAGTTCTCATCATAATGAGGAACAGCTCTTGTTTTCCTTTGTTTCTTTTTCATCACTGCTTTGGCAGTGGGGGCAATTATGGTAAGCATACCAATGCTACAAGGGCCACCTTCAAGGTGGGCTGGAATGCCTTGCCAACCTCTGTCTCCGCAAATGATCCAATACCCTTTTGGCAATTGCCGTGGATATTGGTCCGTCTCCAGAAACACATCCCAACTGTTTGAAACATTTGCTGCCCTGAGAAGTTTGTTGGAACAAATGTTCCAATTGAAGGAAGGACTGTTTCCATTGTCAATTCCACCTGGTTTACCATTGGATTCTTTTCTGACCAAAGGAAACTCTTTCACTGGCACACCAACCAAACAGGTTGAGAAAGGCTTTTCTGGTTCCGAATTAGACAGACATATAGTATCCGATCCGGCAGCCTTGGCTAAGGTCACCCAAACACTCGTTTTCGGTTGATCCACAGGCAAATCTGCACGACAAAAAACAATAAAAATCAAGCAAAACAAGTATACCATTTGATTCTGCCCCATCTCTTTCAAGAACTAAGTTTTGGCAGAATTCTTTCTAAACAAAAACAATAACCTAAATTTTCAGCCAAAAATTAGCTTCGTTAGACAAACATTCAGCATTCAATTCGTATACTCATAAATAACATTGGCACAAAATCAGAGTTCATGGGTTCCACCGATGCACAAAGAACGTCAGGCACAAGAGGCGTCAGGCGAGACCCGGGATCCTTCCATTCGGTCCACGTCTGCGTACTCGCTTCCTCAGTTCTAGGCTCGACAACAGGTTCTGAAGTGCGATACGGTTTGACGTTTTTGGCAGGAACCCACTTAATTCTTCCAGCACCTGTGGAAATAGAAGCATACCCTTTGCCCCACGTTATTAATTGAAACGGGCCTTCCATCTGTCCAGAGTCAGGGTTTCTAATTAGAAGAGGAGGATGTTCTTTCAGTTTTGCCTGTGTGCTATTTGAAAAGTGTCTAAAGATTGGTGGATCTGGTTCTGTACTTGAACTATTTAGAAAATTAAAACCATACAAAGCCTTACTCAGTCTCATCTGTGGGGTGATTTCCGTTCCCCCTCTCTGTTGATCTAATATGCGTTTTAAGGTTTGATGTGTTCTTTCAATGATTGCTTGGCTTGTGGGAGAGTGGGGAATACCAAAAATGTGTCGAACACCCCATTCATTTAAAAATGTGGCCAATTTTTGAGATATGTATGCGGGACCATTGTCAGTTTTTACTTCTTGGGGTATACCCAATGAAGCAAAAGCTTGCAGGAAATGATGACAGGCATGGCTGCCAGTTTCACCTGTGTGAAGGGAAGCAAAAACTGCACCAGAGAACGTGTCTATGGAAACATGAATATTTTTAAATTTACCAAAAGAAGGCTATTTAGTAACACCTGTTTGCCACAACTGTAGGCTTTGTAAGCCTCGGGGGTTGATTGCTCCTGTAGAAACAGGAGGTTGTACCAATTGACAGTCAGGGCAAGTATGAATGATAGCTTTAGCTTGACTTTTAGTGATTTGGAACATTCGCATGAGTGCTTGTGCATTTTGGTGGAAAAAGGCATGACTCAATTTTGCTTGTTCAAAAATATTTGGCAATGTGTTAGAAATGACCATTGTCAGCTTGTCCGCTCTTGCATTTCCTTCCACTAAAAATCCAGGAAGTGAAGAATGCGCCCTAATGTGAGAAACAAAATATGGATTAGTTCTATATTGCAAAGTTATAAAAAGACATGAAAGCCAACGATGTAAGTTTCATTACTAACATCAGTTTCATTACTAACATCCTTTAAAATGGAACCTTCTATTCTCCTGACTACATTAGCAACATAAGCAGAATCTGTGACCAAATTAAAAGGCTGAGGAAACAGCTGAAAAGCTCAAACTACTGCAGCAAGCTCAACAATTTGAGGGGATCCCTCTACTGTTTGAATATCAGATTCCCAAACATCAGTCTTTTGATTAAACCAAGTCACAACGGACTTGTGGCTTTTACCAGAGCCATCAGTGAAGAGAGTCACAGCATGTAAAGGTTCTTCACTTAATTTAGGTTTTTCTCTGAAACTCAATTTTGCTTGCAGTAGTTTGTGAGCTGGATAGTGTATGGAACAAACACCTGGAAAACCTAAGAATGCATATTGTAAATCATCAGAATTTTGCATTGCCCAATTGAAATAATCATTTTTCAATGGCAAATAGATAACTGAACATTCTTGACCTGCCAAAGTTAACAATCTGGTTCTAGCCTTAATTATAATGTATGCAATCATTTCTAAAACTGAGCAAATGGTCTTTGAAAACCTGTAGGGAGGAAAAACCCATTCCATTATTAACAAAGGATCTTGTTCTGTGGCATCCCACTGGAAAATGAGACCACAAAGCTGCATCTTCTCTCCTAAGATTGCAAGAAAGAAAGGATTTTCAGGAACGCAGCGATGAGCTTGTCTTTTTTGAAGAGCTTCTGTGACTTTGTCGAGAGCAGCACGAGCTTCAGGGGTTAAAGTTCTTGGCGAAGTGATGTCGCAACTTCCTCTCAGCAAATGGAAGAGCGGACTCAGTTCATCATTGGTGATTCCCACCATCGGTCTGACCCAGTTGATTTCTCCTAGAAGTTGTTGTAACTCTTGTAGGTTGTTGACTCTGGTTCGGATCTGAATTTTCTGTGGTATTATTGTCGTCTTCCATCGTCTTCTATCATCTTCCATCCCAGGTACTTCTAAGGTGAAACTTGTTGAATTTTCGTTGCAGAGATTTCAAGTCCAGCTTTTTGAATTTCAGCAACAACACAGTCGCGAGTTTCTTCCATCTCTTCCTTTCAAAGGACTCCACCCTTAAAGCCAATTTTTCTTTCTCTGTATCTATAGATTGACAAACACCAGAACAACCATGTTTTTGCTTAAGTGAAAAAGAGTTCCCCGGAACCACAATTTCCCGAGTGGAAGCAGCCACCTCAGCCTCCACCCCAGGCCCAACAGAATCCAATTCAGGTTTCAGTGTCCCTGCACAAACAATTTTAGGAAGTACAGTCACTTTTTCATTTCCATCTTTTACACACTTTGTTCCATCCCCCTTACAAGAGTCACATATTTTTACATTAACAGAACAACGCGAAGAAAAGTCCAAAAGAGTCTCATTTTTTCCCAGAGAGAGAGAAGAAAGATTTTGTTCAACAGAGTTCAAAGCAATACTTTCAGCATTTGCAACAACACTTGTAACATTCTCCGATACTCACACAGTCTCCGGTTTACTGGAATTTAATGAGACAGAACCAGAAGCTTTGTTTTCTGAGTCCAAGTTGATCTTATTATTATCAGTTTGTTTAAAACAGTGCTCCAACAGCGCTCTACAAACCGGCATAAGTTCTCTTAAGCTTTCATCTTTTTTGAGAGAGACTAGTTTATAGATTCTCCAGTTTATCTGATCCCAAAAATGAAAAGTAAAAGCAGACTGCAGATTTAAATCTTGCGTATTCGCTTTAACCCAGATAAGTAAGTTTTTAAGCTCAGTTTTTGAAATTTCAGAGTGATCTTTTTCTTGTAACATTGTCTCTAATTGATGAAAAACATCCCATTCAACTTTTGATAAATTCGTTCCCATTTTTGTGTTCTTTTAATAATTTTCTTTTTCGCTATTTTGCCTCCCAACGTCACCCAAGCGCTCTCCCGAGATAAGTTACTTACAATTTTCTTGGCTTTGGCGGGAGAGATGATACAGTGTGCTCCTTGTTAACACTTGGGTCTCCACAGCTGGTACTTCCACGATTTTTCTTTGTTTTTCTTCTATTCTACGTCCTCACACGAGGCACCAATATGCGGGGGACGCGACAGGTATAAGTCCAATAGTGTCAGGAACCCACGCCTTAAAAAAGGAACCCACTAGGCCGCGGCAAAATATCCAAATATGGATAACATGGTAACCAGACCAGTGAAGAGATTTTTGCTTTTATTTCCGGCTCATCAGTCTCAAAATACAAAATGGAGACATGACAGCTCACTGATCCACACCAAAAAATGTCTCCTTCAACAGGGCTCATACAGCAATACATAAAATCATCTCAGACTAGAATTCAGCCAATCAGACACAGAAAACACATCTTGACAAGCATTCTATCCAATCTTATAAAACATAGGTAATCGTAGCTAAAACAAAGACTAGTTGATAAGAGACAAAGAACAGAGTTCTATTCATGCTAACCTTCTAAAGATATACATTAAATAACCTTGTTGCCATCCTAAAGCCAATTCTACAGAAGCCTATTGTTATTTGTCACGTCTACTGCTTGGGAAACTTTTCTGCTTGCATGGAAAACTTTTTCTGCTTGCATGGGAAACTTTTCTGCAATGCTAACAAAACTCCTGTCTAAGGCCTACATACTTCTTTGTAACCATTTCTTAAAAATCCTCTAACCTTATGGATTCCAACATTTCCCCCTCTCTGTTTGACCCAGAAGCTTTCATTTTCTTGTCGCTTGCTATTTGCGTTTCATAGCTCTATTGCAAAATTTCTGCTTATTATCTGCTGAAGACCTATTTTCACTAAACTGAAGCATTGCTATATTACGGCACAGCAACTTAATGCTGTGAAGACCCAATCCCTGAAAGAGAGATATGAATCACGTTTGGCAACAGTCACAAGGCATCGTTCAAAAAACTGGTCGATTCCAAGGCCTTAATTCAAAACCTTCGTTCATGTCAATACCCTCATCTACTGCTTTCGTGAGATTTCGTACACTCTCTGTGCTTCTACTTCCTAGTTCTCCTGCTTGAATGACAAAAACTTCTCGGACTGTTTTGTTCATCATTCGCCGAAGACAACAGAGTATACAAGGTGCCACTATCAATATCAGTATTAGAACACCTAATATGTAAAGACCTATCTTGCAAAGTTGCCTTAGCCAAGGTGCAAAACTCCAATTTTGAAACAAATCATCCAACCAGGAACCTCCATCTTCTTTAATTTGGGCTGTCAGATCCTTTAATTTTTGAATGCTTTTGTGAATGGATTCAGAACGATCAGACAAATTCATACAACACAATCCTTCAAATTCCTCACAACCATGTCCTTGTGCCAGTAAGAGAAAATCAATGGCTGCTCTGTTTTGAAGAGTAGCATGTCTAATACTATCAACATCGGTCAACATATCACTGATTGCGGAGGATGTGGCATTAGCTTGTTTGCTCAGCCAACATCCAACTCGATCTAATTGTCTCAATGCCACAGCTGAAGCCAATTGGGGTAGAAATATACCTGCTGAAAGCCTTCTGGCGGCATTCCAAGGCATAAAATCACTCTGACAGTTCTCATCATAATGAGGAACAGCTCTTGTTTTCCTTTGTTTCTTTTTCATCACTGCTTTGGCAGTGGGGGCAATTATGGTAAGCATACCAATGCTACAAGGGCCACCTTCAAGGTGGGCTGGAATGCCTTGCCAACCTCTGTCTCCGCAAATGATCCAATACCCTTTTGGCAATTGCCGTGGATATTGGTCCGTCTCCAGAAACACATCCCAACTGTTTGAAACATTTGCTGCCCTGAGAAGTTTTTTCAAACAAATGTTCCAATTGAAGGAAGGACTGTTTCCATTGTCAATTCCACCTGGTTTACCATTGGATTCTTTTCTGACCAAAGGAAACTCTTTCACTGGCACACCAACCAAACAGGTTGAGAAAGGCTTTTCTGGTTCCGAATTAGACAGGCATATAGTATCCGATCCGGCAGCCTTGGCTAAGGTCACCCAAACATGGTTTTCGGTTGATCCACAGGCAAATCTGCATGACAAAAAACAATTAAAATCAAGCAAAACAAGTATACCATTTGATTCTGCCCCATCTCTTTCAAGAACTAAGTTTTGGCAGAATTCTTTCTAAACAAAAACAATAACCTAAATTTTCAGCCAAAAATTAGCTTTGTTAAACAAACATTCAGCATTCAATTCGTATACTCATAAATTACATTGGCACAAAATCAGAGTTCATGGGTTCCACCGATGCACAAAGAACGTCAGGCACAAGAGGCGTCAGGCGAGACCCGAGATCCTTCCATTCGGTCCACGTCTGCGTACTCGCTTCCTCAGTTCTAGGCTCGACAACAGGTTCTGAAGTGCCATACGGTTTGACGTTTTTGGCAGGAACCCACTTAATTCTTCCAGCACCTGTGGAAATAGAAGCATACCCTTTGCCCCACGTTATTAATTGAAACGGGCCTTCCATCTGTCCAGAGTCAGGGTTTCTAATTAGAAGAGGAGGATATTCTTTCAGTTTTGCCTGTGTGCTATTTGAAAAGTGTCTAAAGATTGGTGGATCTGGTTCTGTACTTGAACTATTTAGAAAATTAAAACCATACAAAGCCTTACTCAGTCTCATCTGTGGGGTGATTTCCGTTCCCCCTCTCTGTTGATCTAATATGCGTTTTAAGGTTTGATGTGTTCTTTCAATGATTGCTTGGCTTGTGGGAGAGTGGGGAATACCAAAAATGTGTCGAACACCCCATTCATTTAAAAATGTGGCCAATTTTTGAGATATGTATGTGGGACCATTGTCAGTTTTTACTTCTTGGGGTATACCCAATGAAGCAAAAGCTTGCAGGAAATGATGACAGGCATGGCTGCCAGTTTCACCTGTGTGAAGGGAAGCAAAAACTGCACCAGAGAACGTGTCTATGGAAACATGAATATTTTTAAATTTACCAAAAGAAGGCTATTTAGTAACACCTGTTTGCCACAACTGTAGGCTTTGTAAGCCTCGGGGGTTGATTGCTCCTGTAGAAACAGGAGGTTGTACCAATTGACAGTCAGGGCAAGTATGAATGATAGCTTTAGCTTGACTTTTAGTGATTTGGAACATTCGCATGAGTGCTTGTGCATTTTGGTGGAAAAAGGCATGACTCAATTTTGCTTGTTCAAAAATATTTGGCAATGTGTTAGAAATGACCATTGTCAGCTTGTCCGCTCTTGCATTTCCTTCCACTAAAAATCCAGGAAGTGAAGAATGCGCCCTAATGTGAGAAACAAAATATGGATTAGTTCTATATTGCAAAGTTATAAAAAGACATGAAAGCCAACGATGTAAAGTTTCATTACTAACATCCTTTAAAATGGAACCTTCTATTCTCCTGACTACATTAGCAACATAAGCAGAATCTGTGACCAAATTAAAAGGCTGAGGAAACAGCTGAAAAGCTCAAACTACTGCAGCAAGCTCAACAATTTGAGGGGATCCCTCTACTGTTTGAATATCAGATTCCCAAACATCAGTCTTTTGATTAAACCAAGTCACAACGGACTTGTGGCTTTTACCAGAGCCATCAGTGAAGAGAGTCACAGCATGTAAAGGTTCTTCACTTAATTTAGGTTTTTCTCTGAAACTCAATTTTGCTTGCAGTAGTTTGTGAGCTGGATAGTGTATGGAACAAACACCTGGAAAACCTAAGAATGCATATTGTAAATCATCAGAATTTTGCATTGCCCAATTGAAATAATCATTTTTCAATGGCAAATAGATAACTGAACATTCTTGACCTGCCAAAGTTAACAATCTGGTTCTAGCCTTAATTATAATGTATGCAATCATTTCTAAAACTGAGCAAATGGTCTTTGAAAACCTGTAGGGAGGAAAAACCCATTCCATTATTAACAAAGGATCTTGTTCTGTGGCATCCCACTGGAAAATGAGACCACAAAGCTGCATCTTCTCTCCTAAGATTGCAAGAAAGAAAGGATTTTCAGGAACGCAGCGATGAGCTTGTCTTTTTTGAAGAGCTTCTGTGACTTTGTCGAGAGCAGCACGAGCTTCAGGGGTTAAAGTTCTTGGCGAAGTGATGTCGCAACTTCCTCTCAGCAAATGGAAGAGCGGACTCAGTTCATCATTGGTGATTCCCAGCATCGGTCTGACCCAGTTGATTTCTCCTAGAAGTTGTTGTAACTCTTGTAGGTTGTTGACTCTGGTTCGGATCTGAATTTTCTGTGGTATTATTGTCGTCTTCCATCGTCTTCCATCATCTTCCATCCCAGGTACTTCTAAGGTGAAACTTGTTGAATTTTCGTTGCAGAGATTTCAAGTCCAGCTTTTTGAATTTCAGCAACAACACAGTCGCCAGTTTCTTCCATCTCTTCCTTTCAAAGGACTCCACCCTTAAAGCCAATTTTTCTTTCTCTGTATCTATAGATTGACAAACACCAGAACAACCATGTTTTTGCTTAACTGAAAAAGAGTTCCCCGGAACCACAATTTCCCGAGTGGAAGCAGCCACCTCAGCCTCCACCCCAGGCCCAACAGAATCCAATTCAGGTTTCAGTGTCCCTGCACAAACAACTTTTTCATTTCCATCTTTTACACACTTTGTTCCATCCCCCTTACAAGAGTCACATATTTTTACATTAACAGAACAACGCGAAGAAAAGTCCAAAAGAGTCTCATTTTTTCCCAGAGAGAGAGAAGAAAGATTTTGTTCAACAGAGTTCAAAGCAATACTTTCAGCATCTGCAACAACACTTGTAACATTCTCCGATACTCACACAGTCTCCGGTTTACTGGAATTTAATGAGACAGAACCAGAAGCTTTGTTTTCTGAGTCCAAGTTGATCTTATTATTATCAGTTTGTTTAAAACAGTGCTCCAACAGCGCTCTACAAACCGGCATAAGTTCTCTTAAGCTTTCATCTTTTTTGAGAGAGACTAGTTTATAGATTCTCCAGTTTATCTGATCCCAAAAATGAAAAGTAAAAGCAGACTGCAGATTTAAATCTTGCGTATTCGCTTTAACCCAGATAAGTAAGTTTTTAAGCTCAGTTTTTGAAATTTCAGAGTGACCTTTTTCTTGTAACATTGTCTCTAATTGATGAAAAACATCCCATTCAACTTTTGATAAATTCGTTCCCATTTTTGTGTTCGTTTAATAATTTTCTTTTTCTCTATTTTGCCTCCCAACGTCACCCAAGCGCTCTCCCGAGATAACTTACTTATAATTTTCTTGGCTTCGGCGGGAGAGATGATACAGTGTGCTCCTTGTTAACACTTGGGTCTCCGCAGCTGGTACTTCCACGATTTTTCTTTCTTTTTCTTCTATTCTACGTCCTCACACGATGCACCAATATGCGGGGGACGGGACAGGTATAAGTCCAATAGTGTCAGGAACACACGCCTTAAAAAAGGAACCCACTAGGCCGCGGCAAAATATCCAAATATGGATAACATGGTAACCAGACCAGTGAAGAGATTTTTGCTTTTATTTCCAGCACATCAGTCTCAAAATACAAAATGGAGACATGACAGCTCACTGATCCACACCAAAAAATGTCTCCTTCAACAGGGCTCATACAGCAATACATAAAATCATCTCAGACTAGAATTCAGCCAATCAGACACAGAAAACACATCTTGACAAGCATTCTATCCAATCTTATAAAACATAGGTAATCGTAGCTAAAACAAAGACTAGTTGATAAGAGACAAAGAACAGAGTTCTATTCATGCTAACCTTCTAAAGATATACATTAAATAACCTTGTTGCCGTCCTAAAGCCAATTCTACAGAAGCCTATTGTTATTTGTCACGTCTACTGCTTGGGAAACTTTTCTGCTTGCATGGAAAACTTTTTCTGCTTGCATTGGAAACTTTTCTGCAATGCTAACAAAACTCCAGTCTAAGGCCTACATACTTCTTTGTAACCATTTCTTAAAAATCCTCTAACCTTATGGATTCCAACATTTCCCCCTCTCTGTTTGACCCAGAAGCTTTCATTTTCTTGTCGCTTGCTATTTGCGTTTCATAGCTCTATTGCAAAATTTCTGCTTATTATCTGCTGAAGACCTATTTTCACTTAACTGAAGCATTGCTATATTATGGCACAGCAACTTAATGCTGTGAAGACCCAATCCCTGAAAGAGAGATATGAATCACGTTTGGCAACAGTCACAAGGCATCGTTCAAAAAACTCTGGTCGATTCCAAGGCCTTAATTCAAAACCTTCGTTCATGTCAATACCCTCATCTACTGCTTTCGTGAGATTTCGTACACTCTCTGTGCTTCTACTTCCTAGTTCTCCTGCTTGAATGACAAAAACTTCTCGGACTGTTTTGTTCATCATTCGCCGAAGACAACAGAGTATACAAGGTGCCACTATCAATATCAGTATTAGAACACCTAATATGTAAAGACCTATCTTGCAAAGTTGCCTTAGCCAAGGTGCAAAACTCCAATTTTGAAACAAATCATCCAACCAGGAACCTCCATCTTCTTTAATTTGGGCTGTCAGATCCTTTAATTTTTGAATGCTTTTGTGAATGGATTCAGAACGATCAGACAAATTCATACAACACAATCCTTCAAATTCCTCACAACCATGTCCTTGTGCCAGTAAGAGAAAATCAATGGCTGCTCTGTTTTGAAGAGTAGCATGTCTAATACTATCAACATCGGTCAACATATCACTGATTGCGGAGGATGTGGCATTAGCTTGTTTGCTCAGCCAACATCCAACTCGATCTAATTGTCTCAATGCCACAGCTGAAGCCAATTGGGGTAGAAATATACCTGCTGAATGCCTTCTGGCGGCATTCCAAGGCATAAAATCACTCTGACAGTTCTCATCATAATGAGGAACAGCTCTTGTTTTCCTTTGTTTCTTTTTCATCACTGCTTTGGCAGTGGGGGCAATTATGGTAAGCATACCAATGCTACAAGGGCCACCTTCAAGGTGGGCTGGAATGCCTTGCCAACCTCTGTCTCCGCAAATGATCCAATACCCTTTTGGCAATTGCCGTGGATATTGGTCCGTCTCCAGAAACACATCCCAACTGTTTGAAACATTTGCTGCCCTGAGAAGTTTTTTCGAACAAATGTTCCAATTGAAGGAAGGACTGTTTCCATTGTCAATTCCACCTGGTTTACCATTGGATTCTTTTCTGACCAAAGGAAACTCTTTCACTGGCACACCAACCAAACAGGTTGAGAAAGGCTTTTCTGGTTCCGAATTAGACAGGCATATAGTATCCGATCCGGCAGCCTTGGCTAAGGTCACCCAAACACTCGTTTTCGGTTGATCCACAGGCAAATCTGCACGACAAAAAACAATTAAAATCAAGCAAAACAAGTATACCATTTGATTCTGCCCCATCTCTTTCAAGAACTAAGTTTTGGCAGAATTCTTTCTAAACAAAAACAATAACCTAAATTTTCAGCCAAAAATTAGCTTTGTTAAACAAACATTCAGCATTCAATTCGTATACTCATAAATTACATTGGCACAAAATCAGAGTTCATGGGTTCCACCGATGCACAAAGAACGTCAGGCACAAGAGGCGTCAGGCGAGACCCGGGATCCTTCCATTCGGTCCACGTCTGTGTACTCGCTTCCTCAGTTCTAGGCTCGACAACAGGTTCTGAAGTGCGATACGGTTTGACGTTTTTGGCAGGAACCCACTTAATTCTTCCAGCACCTGTGGAAATAGAAGCATACCCTTTGCCCCACGTTATTAATTGAAACGGGCCTTCCATCTGTCCAGAGTCAGGGTTTCTAATTAGAAGAGGAGGATGTTCTTTCAGTTTTGCCTGTGTGCTATTTGAAAAGTGTCTAAAGATTGGTGGATCTGGTTCTGTACTTGAACTATTTAGAAAATTAAAACCATACAAAGCCTTACTCAGTCTCATCTGTGGGGTGATTTCCGTTCCCCCTCTCTGTTGATCTAATATGCGTTTTAAGGTTTGATGTGTTCTTTCAATGATTGCTTGGCTTGTGGGAGAGTGGGGAATACCAAAAATGTGTCGAACACCCCATTCATTTAAAAATGTGGCCAATTTTTGAGATATGTATGCGGGACCATTGTCAGTTTTTACTTCTTGGGGTATACCCAATGAAGCAAAAGCTTGCAGGAAATGATGACAGGCATGGCTGCCAGTTTCACCTGTGTGAAGGGAAGCAAAAACTGCACCAGAGAACGTGTCTATGGAAACATGAATATTTTTAAATTTACCAAAAGAAGGCTATTTAGTAACACCTGTTTGCCACAACTGTAGGCTTTGTAAGCCTCGGGGGTTGATTGCTCCTGTAGAAACAGGAGGTTGTACCAATTGACAGTCAGGGCAAGTATGAATGATAGCTTTAGCTTGACTTTTAGTGATTTGGAACATTCGCATGAGTGCTTGTGCATTTTGGTGGAAAAAGGCATGACTCAATTTTGCTTGTTCAAAAATATTTGGCAATGTGTTAGAAATGACCATTGTCAGCTTGTCCGCTCTTGCATTTCCTTCCACTAAAAATCCAGGAAGTGAAGAATGCGCCGTAATGTGAGAAACAAAATATGGATTAGTTCTATATTGCAAAGTTATAAAAAGACATGAAAGCCAACGATGTAAGTTTCATTACTAACATCCTTTAAAATGGAACCTTCTATTCTCCTGACTACATTAGCAACATAAGCAGAATCTGTGACCAAATTAAAAGGCTGAGGAAACAGCTGAAAAGCTCAAACTATTGCAGCAAGCTCAACAATTTGAGGGGATCCCTCTACTGTTTGAATATCAGATTCCCAAACATCAGTCTTTTGATTAAACCAAGTCACAACGGACTTGTGGCTTTTACCAGAGCCATCAGTGAAGAGAGTCACAGCATGTAAAGGTTCTTCACTTAATTTAGGTTTTTCTCTGAAACTCAATTTTGCTTGCAGTAGTTTGTGAGCTGGATAGTGTATGGAACAAACACCTGGAAAACCTAAGAATGCATATTGTAAATCATCAGAATTTTGCATTGCCCAATTGAAATAATCATTTTCCAATGGCAAATAGATAACTGAACATTCTTGACCTGCCAAAGTTAACAATCTGGTTCTAGCCTTAATTATAATGTATGCAATCATTTCTAAAACTGAGCAAATGGTCTTTGAAAACCTGTAGGGAGGAAAAACCCATTCCGTTATTAACAAAGGATCTTGTTCTGCGGCATCCCACTGGAAAATGAGACCACAAAGCTGCATCTTCTCTCCTAAGATTGCAAGAAAGAAAGGATTTTCAGGAACGCAGCCATGAGCTTGTCTTTTTTGAAGAGCTTCTGTGACTTTGTCGAGAGCAGCACGAGCTTCAGGGGTTAAAGTTCTTGGCGAAGTGATGTCGCAACTTCCTCTCAGCAAATGGAAGAGCGGACTCAGTTCATCATTGGTGATTCCCAGCATCGGTCTGACCCAGTTGATTTCTCCTAGAAGTTGTTGTAACTCTTGTAGGTTGTTGACTCTGGTTCGGATCTGAATTTTCTGTGGTATTATTGTCGTCTTCCATCGTCTTCCATCATCTTCCATCCCAGGTACTTCTAAGGTGAAACTTGTTGAATTTTCGTTGCAGAGATTTCAAGTCCAGCTTTTTGAATTTCAGCAACAACACAGTCGCGAGTTTCTTCCATCTCTTCCTTTCAAAGGACTCCACCCTTAAAGCCAATTTTTCTTTCTCTGTATCTATAGATTGACAAACACCAGAACAACCATGTTTTTGCTTAACTGAAAAAGAGTTCCCCGGAACCACAATTTCCCGAGTGGAAGAAGCCACCTCAGCCTCCACCCCAGGCCCAACAGAATCCAATTCAGGTTTCAGTGTCCCTGCACAAACAATTTTAGGAAGTACAGTCACTTTTTCATTTCCATCTTTTACACACTTTGTTCCATCCCCCTTACAAGAGTCACATATTTTTACATTAACAGAACAACGCGAAGAAAAGTCCAAAAGAGTCTCATTTTTTCCCAGAGAGAGAGAAGAAAGATTTTGTTCAACAGAGTTCAAAGCAATACTTTCAGCATTTGCAACAACACTTGTAACATTCTCCGATACTCACACAGTCTCCGGTTTACTGGAATTTAATGAGACAGAACCAGAAGCTTTGTTTTCTGAGTCCAAGTTGATCTTATTATTATCAGTTTGTTTAAAACAGTGCTCCAACAGCGCTCTACAAACCGGCATAAGTTCTCTTAAGCTTTCATCTTTTTTGAGAGAGACTAGTTTATAGATTCTCCAGTTTATCTGATCCCAAAAATGAAAAGTAAAAGCAGACTGCAGATTTAAATCTTGCGTATTCGCTTTAACCCAGATAAGTAAGTTTTTAAGCTCAGTTTTTGAAATTTCAGAGTGACCTTTTTCTTGTAACATTGTCTCTAATTGATGAAAAACATCCCATTCAACTTTTGATAAATTCGTTCCCATTTTTGTGTTCTTTTAATAATTTTCTTTTTCGCTATTTTGCCTCCCAACGTCACCCAAGCGCTCTCCCGAGATAAGTTACTTACAATTTTCTTGGCTTCGGCGGGAGAGATGATACAGTGTGCTCCTTGTTAACACTTGGGTCTCCGCAGCTGGTACTTCCACGATTTTTCTTTGTTTTTCTTCTATTCTACGTCCTCACACGAGGCACCAATATGCGGGGGACGGGACAGGTATAAGTCCAATGGTGTCAGGAACCCACGCCTTAAAAAAGGAACCCACTAGGCCGCGGCAAAATATCCAAATATGGATAACATGGTAACCAGACCAGTGAAGAGATTTTTGCTTTTATTTCCAGCACATCAGTCTCAAAATACAAAATGGAGACATGACAGCTCACTGATCCACACCAAAAAATGTCTCCTTCAACAGGGCTCATACAGCAATACATAAAATCATCTCAGACTAGAATTCAGCCAATCAGACACAGAAAACACATCTTGACAAGCATTCTATCCAATCTTATAAAACATAGGTAATCGTAGCTAAAACAAAGACTAGTTGATAAGAGACAAAGAACAGAGTTCTATTCATGCTAACCTTCTAAAGATATACATTAAATAACCTTGTTGCCGTCCTAAAGCCAATTCTACAGAAGCCTATTGTTATTTGTCACGTCTACTGCTTGGGAAACTTTTCTGCTTGCATGGAAAACTTTTTCTGCTTGCATGGGAAACTTTTCTGCAATGCTAACAAAACTCCTGTCTAAGGCCTACATACTTCTTTGTAACCATTTCTTAAAAATCCTCTAACCTTATGGATTCCAACATTTCCCCCTCTCTGTTTGACCCAGAAGCTTTCATTTTCTTGTCGCTTGCTATTTGCGTTTCATAGCTCTATTGCAAAATTTCTGCTTATTATCTGCTGAAGACCTATTTTCACTAAACTGAAGCATTGCTATATTACGGCACAGCAACTTAATGCTGTGAAGACCCAATCCCTGAAAGAGAGATATGAATCACGTTTGGCAACAGTCACAAGGCATCGTTCAAAAAACTCTGGTCGATTCCAAGGCCTTAATTCAAAACCTTCGTTCATGTCAATACCCTCATCTACTGCTTTCGTGAGATTTCATACACTCTCTGTGCTTCTACTTCCTAGTTCTCCTGCTTGAATGACAAAAACTTCTCGGACTGTTTTGTTCATCATTCGCCGAACACAACAGAGTATACAAGGTGCCACTATCAATATCAGTATTAGAACACCTAATATGTAAAGACCTATCTTGCAAAGTTGCCTTGGCCAAGGTGCAAAACTCCAATTTTGAAACAAATCATCCAACCAGGAACCTCCATCTTCTTTAATTTGGGCTGTCAGATCCTTTAATTTTTGAATGCTTTTGTGAATGGATTCAGAACGATCAGACAAATTCATACAACACAATCCTTCAAATTCCTCACAACCATGTCCTTGTGCCAGTAAAAGAAAATCAATGGCTGCTCTGTTTTGAAGAGTAGCATGTCTAATACTATCAACATCGGTCAACATATCACTGATTGCGGAGGATGTGGCATTAGCTTGTTTGCTCAGCCAACATCCAACTCGATCTAATTGTCTCAATGCCACAGCTGAAGCCAATTGGGGTAGAAATATACCTGCTGAAAGCCTTCTGGCAGCATTCCAAGGCATAAAATCACTCTGACAGTTCTCATCATAATGAAGAACAGCTCTTGTTTTCCTTTGTTTCTTTTTCATCACTGCTTTGGCAGTGGGGGCAATTATGGTAAGCATACCAATGCTACAAGGGCCACCTTCAAGGTGGGCTGGAATGCCTTGCCAACCTCTGTCTCCGCAAATGATCCAATACCCTTTTGGCAATTGCCGTGGATATTGGTCCGTCTCCAGAAACACATCCCAACTGTTTGAAACATTTGCTGCCCTGAGAAGTTTTTTCGAACAAATGTTCCAATTGAAGGAAGGACTGTTTCCATTGTCAATTCCACCTGGTTTACCATTGGATTCTTTTCTGACCAAAGGAAACTCTTTCACTGGCACACCAACCAAACAGGTTGAGAAAGGCTTTTCTGGTTCCGAATTAGACAGGCATATAGTATCCGATCCGGCAGCCTTGGCTAAAGTCACCCAAACACTCGTTTTCGGTTGATCCACAGGCAAATCTGCACGACAAAAAACAATTAAAATCAAGCAAAACAAGTATACCATTTGATTCTGCCCCATCTCTTTCAAGAACTAAGTTTTGGCAGAATTCTTTCTAAACAAAAACAATAACCTAAATTTTCAGCCAAAAATTTGCTTCGTTAGACAAACATTCAGCATTCAATTCGTATACTCATAAATAACATTGGCACAAAATCAGAGTTCATGGGTTCCACCGATGCACAAAGAACGTCAGGCACAAGAGGCGTCAGGCGAGACCCGGGATCCTTCCATTCGGTCCACGTCTGTGTACTCGCTTCCTCAGTTCTAGGCTCGACAACAGGTTCTGAAGTGCGATACGGTTTGACGTTTTTGGCAGGAACCCACTTAATTCTTCCAGCACCTGTGGAAATAGAAGCATACCCTTTGCCCCACGTTATTAATTGAAACGGGCCTTCCATCTGTCCAGAGTCAGGGTTTCTAATTAGAAGAGGAGGATGTTCTTTCAGTTTTGCCTGTGTGCTATTTGAAAAGTGTCTAAAGATTGGTGGATCTGGTTCTGTACTTGAACTATTTAGAAAATTAAAACCATACAAAGCCTTACTCAGTCTCATCTGTGGGGTGATTTCCGTTCCCCCTCTCTGTTGATCTAATATGCGTTTTAAGGTTTGATGTGTTCTTTCAATGATTGCTTGGCTTGTGGGAGAGTGGGGAATACCAAAAATGTGTCGAACACCCCATTCATTTAAAAATGTGGCCAATTTTTGAGATATGTATGCGGGACCATTGTCAGTTTTTACTTCTTGGGGTATACCCAATGAAGCAAAAGCTTGCAGGAAATGATGACAGGCATGGCTGCCAGTTTCACCTGTGTGAAGGGAAGCAAAAACTGCACCAGAGAACGTGTCTATGGAAACATGAATATTTTTAAATTTACCAAAAGAAGGCTATTTAGTAACACCTGTTTGCCACAACTGTAGGCTTTGTAAGCCTCGGGGGTTGATTGCTCCTGTAGAAACAGGAGGTTGTACCAATTGACAGTCAGGGCAAGTATGAATGATAGCTTTAGCTTGACTTTTAGTGATTTGGAACATTCGCATGAGTGCTTGTGCATTTTGGTGGAAATAGGCATGACTCAATTTTGCTTGTTCAAAAATATTTGGCAATGTGTTAGAAATGACCACTGTCAGCTTGTCCGCTCTTGCATTTCCTTCCACTAAAAATCCAGGAAGTGAAGAATGCGCCCTAATGTGAGAAACAAAATATGGATTAGTTCTATATTGCAAAGTTATAAAAAGACATGAAAGCCAACGATGTAAGTTTCATTACTAACATCCTTTAAAATGGAACCTTCTATTCTCCTGACTACATTAGCAACATAAGCAGAATCTGTGACCAAATTAAAAGGCTGAGGAAACAGCTGAAAAGCTCAAACTACTGCAGCAAGCTCAACAATTTGAGGGGATCCCTCTACTGTTTGAATATCAGATTCCCAAACATCAGTCTTTTGATTAAACCAAGTCACAACGGACTTGTGGCTTTTACCAGAGCCATCAGTGAAGAGAGTCACAGCATGTAAAGGTTCTTCACTTAATTTAGGTTTTTCTCTGAAACTCAATTTTGCTTGCAGTAGTTTGTGAGCTGGATAGTGTATGGAACAAACACCTGGAAAACCTAAGAATGCATATTGTAAATCATCAGAATTTTGCATTGCCCAATTGAAATAATCATTTTTCAATGGCAAATAGATAACTGAACATTCTTGACCTGCCAAAGTTAACAATCTGGTTCTAGCCTTAATTATAATGTATGCAATCATTTCTAAAACTGAGCAAATGGTCTTTGAAAACCTGTAGGGAGGAAAAACCCATTCCATTATTAACAAAGGATCTTGTTCTGTGGCATCCCACTGGAAAATGAGACCACAAAGCTGCATCTTCTCTCCTAAGATTGCAAGAAAGAAAGGATTTTCAGGAACGCAGCGATGAGCGTGTCTTTTTTGAAGAGCTTCTGTGACTTTGTCGAGAGCAGCACGAGCTTCAGGGGTTAAAGTTCTTGGCGAAGTGATGTCGCAACTTCCTCTCAGCAAATGGAAGAGCGGACTCAGTTCATCATTGGTGATTCCCAGCATCGGTCTGACCCAGTTGATTTCTCCTAGAAGTTGTTGTAACTCTTGTAGGTTTTTGACTCTGGTTCGGATCTGAATTTTCTGTGGTATTATTGTCGTCTTCCATCGTCTTCCATCATCTTCCATCCCAGGTACTTCTAAGGTGAAACTTGTTGAATTTTCGTTGCAGAGATTTCAAGTCCAGCTTTTTGAATTTCAGCAACAACACAGTCGCGAGTTTCTTCCATCTCTTCCTTTCAAAGGACTCCACCCTTAAAGCCAATTTTTCTTTCTCTGTATCTATAGATTGACAAACACCAGAACAACCATGTTTTTGCTTAAGTGAAAAAGAGTTCCCCGGAACCACAATTTCCCGAGTGGAAGCAGCCACCTCAGCCTCCACCCCAGGCCCAACAGAATCCAATTCAGGTTTCAGTGTCCCTGCACAAACAATTTTAGGAAGTACAGTCACTTTTTCATTTCCATCTTTTACACACTTTGTTCCATCCCCCTTACAAGAGTCACATATTTTTACATTAACAGAACAACGCGAAGAAAAGTCCAAAAGAGTCTCATTTTTTCCCAGAGAGAGAGGAGAAAGATTTTGTTCAACAGAGTTCAAAGCAATACTTTCAGCATTTGCAACAACACTTGTAACATTCTCCGATACTCACACAGTCTCCGGTTTACTGGAATTTAATGAGACAGAACCAGAAGCTTTGTTTTCTGAGTCCAAGTTGATCTTATTATTATCAGTTTGTTTAAAACAGTGCTCCAACAGCGCTCTACAAACCGGCATAAGTTCTCTTAAGCTTTCATCTTTTTTGAGAGAGACTAGTTTATAGATTCTCCAGTTTATCTGATCCCAAAAATGAAAAGTAAAAGCAGACTGCAGATTTAAATCTTGCGTATTCGCTTTAACCCAGATAAGTAAGTTTTTAAGCTCAGTTTTTGAAATTTCAGAGTGACCTTTTTCTTGTAACATTGTCTCTAATTGATGAAAAACATCCCATTCAACTTTTGATAAATTCGTTCCCATTTTTGTGTTCTTTTAATAATTTTCTTTTTCGCTATTTTGCCTCCCAACGTCACCCAAGCGCTCTCCCGAGATAAGTTACTTACAATTTTCTTGGCTTCGGCGGGAGAGATGATACAGTGTGCTCCTTGTTAACACTTGGGTCTCCGCAGCTGGTACTTCCACGATTTTTCTTTGTTTTTCTTCTATTCTACGTCCTCACACGAGGCACCAATATGCGGGGGACGGGACAGGTATAAGTCCAATGGTGTCAGGAACCCACGCCTTAAAAAGGAACCCACTAGGCCGCGGCAAAATATCCAAATATGGATAACATGGTAACCAGACCAGTGAAGAGATTTTTGCTTTTATTTCCAGCACATCAGTCTCAAAATACAAAATGGAGACATGACAGCTCACTGATCCACACCAAAAAATGTCTCCTTCAACAGGGCTCATACAGCAATACATAAAATCATCTCAGACTAGAATTCAGCCAATCAGACACAGAAAACACATCTTGACAAGCATTCTATCCAATCTTATAAAACATAGGTAATCGTAGCTAAAACAAAGACTAGTTGATAAGAGACAAAGAACAGAGTTCTATTCATGCTAACCTTCTAAAGATATACATTAAATAACCTTGTTGCCATCCTAAAGCCAATTCTACAGAAGCCTATTGTTATTTGTCACGTCTACTGCTTGGGAAACTTTTCTGCTTGCATGGAAAACTTTTTCTGCTTGCATGGGAAACTTTTCTGCAATGCTAACAAAACTCCAGTCTAAGGCCTACATACTTCTTTGTAACCATTTCTTAAAAATCCTCTAACCTTATGGATTCCAACATTTCCCCCTCTCTGTTTGACCCAGAAGCTTTCATTTTCTTGTCGCTTGCTATTTGCGTTTCATAGCTCTATTGCAAAATTTCTGCTTATTATCTGCTGAAGACCTATTTTCACTAAACTGAAGCATTGCTATATTACGGCACAGCAACTTAATGCTGTGAAGACCCAATCCCTGAAAGAGAGATATGAATCACGTTTGGCAACAGTCACAAGGCATCGTTCAAAAAACTCTGGTCGATTCCAAGGCCTTAATTCAAAACCTTCGTTCATGTCAATACCCTCATCTACTGCTTTCGTGAGATTTCGTACACTCTCTGTGCTTCTACATCCTAGTTCTCCTGCTTGAATGACAAAAACTTCTCGGACTGTTTTGTTCATCATTCGCCGAAGACAACAGAGTATACAAGGTGCCACTATCAATATCAGTATTAGAACACCTAATATGTAAAGACCTATCTTGCAAAGTTGCCTTAGCCAAGGTGCAAAACTCCAATTTTGAAACAAATCATCCAACCAGGAACCTCCATCTTCTTTAATTTGGGCTGTCAGATCCTTTAATTTTTGAATGCTTTTGTGAATGGATTCAGAACGATCAGACAAATTCATACAACACAATCCTTCAAATTCCTCACAACCATGTCCTTGTGCCAGTAAGAGAAAATCAATGGCTGCTCTGTTTTGAAGAGTAGCATGTCTAATACTATCAACATCGGTCAACATATCACTGATTGCGGAGGATGTGGCATAAGCTTGTTTGCTCAGCCAACATCCAACTCGATCTAATTGTCTCAATGCCACAGCTGAAGCCAATTGGGGTAGAAATATACCTGCTGAAAGCCTTCTGGCGGCATTCCAAGGCATAAAATCACTCTGACAGTTCTCATCATAATGAGGAACAGCTCTTGTTTTCCTTTGTTTCTTTTTCATCACTGCTTTGGCAGTGGGGGCAATTATGGTAAGCATACCAATGCTACAAGGGCCACCTTCAAGGTGGGCTGGAATGCCTTGCCAACCTCTGTCTCCGCAAATGATCCAATACCCTTTTGGCAATTGCCGTGGATATTGGTCCGTCTCCAGAAACACATCCCAACTGTTTGAAACATTTGCTGCCCTGAGAAGTTTTTTCGAACAAATGTTCCAATTGAAGGAAGGACTGTTTCCATTGTCAATTCCACCTGGTTTACCATTGGATTCTTTTCTGACCAAAGGAAACTCTTTCACTGGCACACCAACCAAACAGGTTGAGAAAGGCTTTTCTGGTTCCGAATTAGACAGGCATATAGTATCCGATCCGGCAGCCTTGGCTAAGGTCACCCAAACACTCGTTTTCGGTTGATCCACAGGCAAATCTGCACGACAAAAAACAATTAAAATCAAGCAAAACAAGTATACCATTTGATTTTGCCCCATCTCTTTCAAGAACTAAGTTTTGGCAGAATTCTTTCTAAACAAAAACAATAACCTAAATTTTCAGCCAAAAATTAGCTTCGTTAGACAAACATTCAGCATTCAATTCGTATACTCATAAATAACATTGGCACAAAATCAGAGTTCATGGGTTCCACCGATGCACAAAGAACGTCAGGCACAAGAGGCGTCAGGCGAGACCCGGGATCCTTCCATTCGGTCCACGTCTGCGTACTCGCTTCCTCAGTTCTAGGCTTGACAACAGGTTCTGAAGTGCGATACGGTTTGACGTTTTTGGCAGGAACCCACTTAATTCTTCCAGCACCTGTGGAAATAGAAGCATACCCTTTGCCCCACGTTATTAATTGAAACGGGCCTTCCATCTGTCCAGAGTCAGGGTTTCTAATTAGAAGAGGAGGATGTTCTTTCAGTTTTGCCTGTGTGCTATTTGAAAAGTGTCTAAAGATTGGTGGATCTGGTTCTGTACTTGAACTATTTAGAAAATTAAAACCATACAAAGCCTTACTCAGTCTCATCTGTGGGGTGATTTCCGTTCCCCCTCTCTGTTGATCTAATATGCGTTTTAAGGTTTGATGTGTTCTTTCAATGATTGCTTGGCTTGTGGGAGAGTGGGGAATACCAAAAATGTGTCGAACACCCCATTCATTTAAAAATGTGGCCAATTTTTGAGATATGTATGCGGGACCATTGTCAGTTTTTACTTCTTGGGGTATACCCAATGAAGCAAAAGCTTGCAGGAAATGATGACAGGCATGGCTGCCAGTTTCACCTGTGTGAAGGGAAGCAAAAACTGCACCAGAGAACGTGTCTATGGAAACATGAATATTTTTAAATTTACCAAAAGAAGGCTATTTAGTAACACCTGTTTGCCACAACTGTAGGCTTTGTAAGCCTCGGGGGTTGATTGCTCCTGTAGAAACAGGAGGTTGTACCAATTGACAGTCAGGGCAAGTATGAATGATAGCTTTAGCTTGACTTTTAGTGATTTGGAACATTCGCATGAGTGCTTGTGCATTTTGGTGGAAATAGGCATGACTCAATTTTGCTTGTTCAAAAATATTTGGCAATGTGTTAGAAATGACCACTGTCAGCTTGTCCGCTCTTGCATTTCCTTCCACTAAAAATCCAGGAAGTGAAGAATGCGCCGTAATGTGAGAAACAAAATATGGATTAGTTCTATATTGCAAAGTTATAAAAAGACATGAAAGCCAACGATGTAAGTTTCATTACTAACATCCTTTAAAATGGAACCTTCTATTCTCCTGACTACATTAGCAACATAAGCAGAATCTGTGACCAAATTAAAAGGCTGAGGAAACAGCTGAAAAGCTCAAACTACTGCAGCAAGCTCAACAATTTGAGGGGATCCCTCTACTGTTTGAATATCAGATTCCCAAACATCAGTCTTTTGATTAAACCAAGTCACAACGGACTTGTGGCTTTTACCAGAGCCATCAGTGAAGAGAGTCACAGCATGTAAAGGTTCTTCACTTAATTTAGGTTTTTCTCTGAAACTCAATTTTGCTTGCAGTAGTTTGTGAGCTGGATAGTGTATGGAACAAACACCTGGAAAACCTAAGAATGCATATTGTAAATCATCAGAATTTTGCATTGCCCAATTGAAATAATCATTTTTCAATGGCAAATAGATAACTGAACATTCTTGACCTGCCAAAGTTAACAATCTGGTTCTAGCCTTAATTATAATGTATGCAATCATTTCTAAAACTGAGCAAATGGTCTTTGAAAACCTGTAGGGAGGAAAAACCCATTCCATTATTAACAAAGGATCTTGTTCTGTGGCATCCCACTGGAAAATGAGACCACAAAGCTGCATCTTCTCTCCTAAGATTGCAAGAAAGAAAGGATTTTCAGGAACGCAGCGATGAGCGTGTCTTTTTTGAAGAGCTTCTGTGACTTTGTCGAGAGCAGCACGAGCTTCAGGGGTTAAAGTTCTTGGCGAAGTGATGTCGCAACTTCCTCTCAGCAAATGGAAGAGCGGACTCAGTTCATCATTGGTGATTCCCAGCATCGGTCTGACCCAGTTGATTTCTCCTAGAAGTTGTTGTAACTCTTGTAGGTTGTTGACTCTGGTTCAGATCTGAATTTTCTGTGGTATTATTGTCGTCTTCCATCGTCTTCCATCATCTTCCATCCCAGGTACTTCTAAGGTGAAACTTGTTGAATTTTCGTTGCAGAGATTTCAAGTCCAGCTTTTTGAATTTCAGCAACAACACAGTCGCGAGTTTCTTCCATCTCTTCCTTTCAAAGGACTCCACCCTTAAAGCCAATTTTTCTTTCTCTGTATCTATAGATTGACAAACACCAGAACAACCATGTTTTTGCTTAAGTGAAAAAGAGTTCCCCGGAACCACAATTTCCCGAGTGGAAGCAGCCACCTCAGCCTCCACCCCAGGCCCAACAGAATCCAATTCAGGTTTCAGTGTCCCTGCACAAACAATTTTAGGAAGTACAGTCACTTTTTCATTTCCATCTTTTACACACTTTGTTCCATCCCCCTTACAAGAGTCACATATTTTTACATTAACAGAACAACGCAAAGAAAAGTCCAAAAGAGTCTCATTTTTTCCCAGAGAGAGAGGAGAAAGATTTTGTTCAACAGAGTTCAAAGCAATACTTTCAGCATTTGCAACAACACTTGTAACATTCTCCGATACTCACACAGTCTCCGGTTTACTGGAATTTAATGAGACAGAACCAGAAGCTTTGTTTTCTGAGTCCAAGTTGATCTTATTATTATCAGTTTGTTTAAAACAGTGCTCCAACAGCGCTCTACAAACCGGCATAAGTTCTCTTAAGCTTTCATCTTTTTTGAGAGAGACTAGATTATAGATTCTCCAGTTTATCTGATCCCAAAAATGAAAAGTAAAAGCAGACTGCAGATTTAAATCTTGCGTATTCGCTTTAACCCAGATAAGTAAGTTTTTAAGCTCAGTTTTTGAAATTTCAGAGTGACCTTTTTCTTGTAACATTGTCTCTAATTGATGAAAAACATCCCATTCAACTTTTGATAAATTCGTTCCCATTTTTGTGTTCTTTTAATAATTTTCTTTTTCGCTATTTTGCCTCCCAACGTCACCCAAGCGCTCTCCCGAGATAAGTTACTTACAATTTTCTTGGCTTCGGCGGGAGAGATGATACAGTGTGCTCCTTGTTAACACTTGGGTCTCCGCAGCTGGTACTTCCACGATTTTTCTTTCTTTTTCTTCTATTCTACGTCCTCACACGAGGCACCAATATGCGGGGGACGGGACAGGTATAAGTCCAATAGTGTCAGGAACCCACGCCTTAAAAAAGGAACCCACTAGGCCGCGGCAAAATATCCAAATATGGATAACATGGTAACCAGACCAGTGAAGAGATTTTTGCTTTTATTTCCAGCACATCAGTCTCAAAATACAAAATGGAGACATGACAGCTCACTGATCCACACCAAAAAATGTCTCCTTCAACAGGGCTCATACAGCAATACATAAAATCATCTCAGACTAGAATTCAGCCAATCAGACACAGAAAACACATCTTGACAAGCATTCTATCCAATCTTATAAAACATAGGTAATCGTAGCTAAAACAAAGACTAGTTGATAAGAGACAAAGAACAGAGTTCTATTCATGCTAACCTTCTAAAGATATACATTAAATAACCTTGTTGCCATCCTAAAGCCAATTCTACAGAAGCCTATTGTTATTTGTCACGTCTACTGCTTGGGAAACTTTTCTGCTTGCATGGAAAACTTTTTCTGCTTGCATGGGAAACTTTTCTGCAATGCTAACAAAACTCCAGTCTAAGGCCTACATACTTCTTTGTAACCATTTCTTAAAAATCCTCTAACCTTATGGATTCCAACATTTCCCCCTCTCTGTTTGACCCAGAAGCTTTCATTTTCTTGTCGCTTGCTATTTGCGTTTCATAGCTCTATTGCAAAATTTCTGCTTATTATCTGCTGAAGACCTATTTTCACTAAACTGAAGCATTGCTATATTACAGCACAGCAACTTAATGCTGTGAAGACCCAATCCCTGAAAGAGAGATATGAATCACGTTTGGCAACAGTCACAAGGCATCGTTCATAAAACTCTGGTCGATTCCAAGGCCTTAATTCAAAACCTTCGTTCATGTCAATACCCTCATCTACTGCTTTCGTGAGATTTCGTACACTCTCTGTGCTTCTACTTCCTAGTTCTCCTGCTTGAATGACAAAAACTTCTCGGGCTGTTTTGTTCATCATTCGCCGAAGACAACAGAGTATACAAGGTGCCACTATCAATATCAGTATTAGAACACCTAATATGTAAAGACCTATCTTGCAAAGTTGCCTTAGCCAAGGTGCAAAACTCCAATTTTGAAACAAATCATCCAACCAGGAACCTCCATCTTCTTTAATTTGGTCTGTCAGATCCTTTAATTTTTGAATGCTTTTGTGAATGGATTCAGAACGATCAGACAAATTCATACAACACAATCCTTAAAAACTTCAAATTCCTCACAACCATGTCCTTGTGCCAGTAAGAGAAAATCAATGGCTGCTCTGTTTTGAAGAGTAGCATGTCTAATACTATCAACATCGGTCAACATATCACTGATTGCGGAGGATGTGGCATAAGCTTGTTTGCTCAGCCAACATCCAACTCGATCTAATTGTCTCAATGCCACAGCTGAAGCCAATTGGGGTAGAAATATACCTGCTGAAAGCCTTCTGGCGGCATTCCAAGGTATAAAATCACTCTGACAGTTCTCATCATAATGAGGAACAGCTCTTGTTTTCCTTTGTTTCTTTTTCATCACTGCTTTGGCAGTGGGGGCAATTATGGTAAGCATACCAATGCTACAAGGGCCACCTTCAAGGTGGGCTGGAATGCCTTGCCAACCTCTGTCTCCGCAAATGATCCAATACCCTTTTGGCAATTGCCGTGGATATTGGTCCGTCTCCAGAAACACATCCCAACTGTTTGAAACATTTGCTGCCCTGAGAAGTTTTTTCGAACAAATGTTCCAATTGAAGGAAGGACTGTTTCCATTGTCAATTCCACCTGGTTTACCATTGGATTCTTTTCTGACCAAAGGAAACTCTTTCACTGGCACACCAACCAAACAGGTTGAGAAAGGCTTTTCTGGTTCCGAATTAGACAGGCATATAGTATCCGATCCGGCAGCCTTGGCAAAGGTCACCCAAACACTCGTTTTCGGTTGATCCACAGGCAAATCTGCACGACAACAAACAATTAAAATCAAGCAAAACAAGTATACCATTTGATTCTGCCCCATCTCTTTCAAGAACTAAGTTTTGGCAGAATTCTTTCTAAACAAAAACAATAACCTAAATTTTCAGCCAAAAATTAGCTTCGTTAGACAAACATTCAGCATTCAATTCGTATACTCATAAATAACATTGGCACAAAATCAGAGTTCATGGGTTCCACCGATGCACAAAGAACGTCAGGCCCAAGAGGCGTCAGGCGAGACCCGGGATCCTTCCATTCGGTCCACGTCTGCGTACTCGCTTCCTCAGTTCTAGGCTCGACAACAGGTTCTGAAGTGCGATACGGTTTGACGTTTTTGGCAGGAACCCACTTAATTCTTCCAGCACCTGTGGAAATAGAAGCATACCCTTTGCCCCACGTTATTAATTGAAACGGGCCTTCCATCTGTCCAGAGTCAGGGTTTCTAATTAGAAGAGGAGGATGTTCTTTCAGTTTTGCCTGTGTGCTATTTGAAAAGTGTCTAAAGATTGGTGGATCTGGTTCTGTACTTGAACTATTTAGAAAATTAAAACCATACAAAGCCTTACTCAGTCTCATCTGTGGGGTGATTTCCGTTCCCCCTCTCTGTCGATCTAATATGCGTTTTAAGGTTTGATGTGTTCTTTCAATGATTGCTTGGCTTGTGGGAGAGTGGGGAATACCAAAAATGTGTCGAACACCCCATTCATTTAAAAATGTGGCCAATTTTTGAGATATGTATGCGGGACCATTGTCAGTTTTTACTTCTTGGGGTATACCCAATGAAGCAAAAGCTTGCAGGAAATGATGACAGGCATGGCTGCCAGTTTCACCTGTGTGAAGGGAAGCAAAAACTGCACCAGAGAACGTGTCTATGGAAACATGAATATTTTTAAATTTACCAAAAGAAGGCTATTTAGTAACACCTGTTTGCCACAACTGTAGGCTTTGTAAGCCTCGGGGGTTGATTGCTCCTGTAGAAACAGGAGGTTGTACCAATTGACAGTCAGGGCAAGTATGAATGATAGCTTTAGCTTGACTTTTAGTGATTTGGAACATTCGCATGAGTGCTTGTGCATTTTGGTGGAAAAAGGCATGACTCAATTTTGCTTGTTCAAAAATATTTGGCAATGTGTTAGAAATGACCATTGTCAGCTTGTCCGCTCTTGCATTTCCTTCCACTAAAAATCCAGGAAGTGAAGAATGCGCCCTAATGTGAGAAACAAAATATGGATTAGTTCTATATTGCAAAGTTATAAAAAGACATGAAAGCCAACGATGTAAAGTTTCATTACTAACATCCTTTAAAATGGAACCTTCTATTCTCCTGACTACATTAGCAACATAAGCAGAATCTGTGACCAAATTAAAAGGCTGAGGAAACAGCTGAAAAGCTCAAACTACTGCAGCAAGCTCAACAATTTGAGGGGATCCCTCTACTGTTTGAATATCAGATTCCCAAACATCAGTCTTTTGATTAAACCAAGTCACAACGGACTTGTGGCTTTTACCAGAGCCATCAGTGAAGAGAGTCACAGCATGTAAAGGTTCTTCACTTAATTTAGGTTTTTC
Source organism: Melospiza melodia melodia (assembly GCF_035770615.1). Taxonomy (NCBI): domain Eukaryota; kingdom Metazoa; phylum Chordata; class Aves; order Passeriformes; family Passerellidae; genus Melospiza; species Melospiza melodia. Next base: position 37,159,273 of record NC_086225.1, read on the forward strand.
TCTGAAACTCAATTTTGCTTGCAGTAGTTTGTGAGCTGGATAGTGTATGGAACAAACACCTGGAAAACCTAAGAATGCATATTGTAAATCATCAGAATTTTGCATTGCCCAATTGAAATAATCATTTTTCAATGGCAAATAGATAACTGAACATTCTTGACCTGCCAAAGTTAACAATCTGGTTCTAGCCTTAATTATAATGTATGCAATCATTTCTAAAACTGAGCAAATGGTCTTTGAAAACCTGTAGGGAGGAAAAACCCATTCCATTATTAACAAAGGATCTTGTTCTGTGGCATCCCACTGGAAAATGAGACCACAAAGCTGCATCTTCTCTCCTAAGATTGCAAGAAAGAAAGGATTTTCAGGAACGCAGCGATGAGCGTGTCTTTTTTGAAGAGCTTCTGTGACTTTGTCGAGAGCAGCACGAGCTTCAGGGGTTAAAGTTCTTGGCGAAGTGATGTCGCAACTTCCTCTCAGCAAATGGAAGAGCGGACTCAGTTCATCATTGGTGATTCCCAGCATCGGTCTGACCCAGTTGATTTCTCCTAGAAGTTGTTGTAACTCTTGTAGGTTGTTGACTCTGGTTCGGATCTGAATTTTCTGTGGTATTATTGTCGTCTTCCATCGTCTTCCATCATCTTCCATCCCAGGTACTTCTAAGGTGAAACTTGTTGAATTTTCGTTGCAGAGATTTCAAGTCCAGCTTTTTGAATTTCAGCAACAACACAGTCGCGAGTTTCTTCCATCTCTTCCTTTCAAAGGACTCCACCCTTAAAGCCAATTTTTCTTTCTCTGTATCTATAGATTGACAAACACCAGAACAACCATGTTTTTGCTTAACTGAAAAAGAGTTCCCCGGAACCACAATTTCCCGAGTGGAAGAAGCCACCTCAGCCTCCACCCCAGGCCCAACAGAATCCAATTCTGGTTTCAGTGTCCCTGCACAAACAACTTTTTCATTTCCATCTTTTACACACTTTGTTCCATCCCCCTTACAAGAGTCACATATTTGTACATTAACAGAACAACGCGAAGAAAAGTCCAAAAGAGTCTCATTTTTTCCCAGAGAGAGAGAAGAAAGATTTTGTTCAACAGAGTTCAAAGCAATACTTTCAGCATTTGCAACAACACTTGTAACATTCTCCGATACTCACACAGTCTCCGGTTTACTGGAATTTAATGAGACAGAACCAGAAGCTTTGTTTTCTGAGTCCAAGTTGATCTTATTATTATCAGTTTGTTTAAAACAGTGCTCCAACAGCGCTCTACAAACCGGCATAAGTTCTCTTAAGCTTTCATCTTTTTTGAGAGAGACTAGTTTATAGATTCTCCAGTTTATCTGATCCCAAAAATGAAAAGTAAAAGCAGACTGCAGATTTAAATCTTGCGTATTCGCTTTAACCCAGATAAGTAAGTTTTTAAGCTCAGTTTTTGAAATTTCAGAGTGACCTTTTTCTTGTAACATTGTCTCTAATTGATGAAAAACATCCCATTCAACTTTTGATAAATTCGTTCCCATTTTTGTGTTCTTTTAATAATTTTCTTTTTCGCTATTTTGCCTCCCAACGTCACCCAAGCGCTCTCCCGAGATAAGTTACTTACAATTTTCTTGGCTTCGGCGGGAGAGATGATACAGTGTGCTCCTTGTTAACACTTGGGTCTCCGCAGCTGGTACTTCCACGATTTTTCTTTGTTTTTCTTCTATTCTACGTCCTCACACGAGGCACCAATATGCGGGGGACGGGACAGGTATAAGTCCAATGGTGTCAGGAACCCACGCCTTAAAAAAGGAACCCACTAGGCCACGGCAAAATATCCAAATATGGATAACATGGTAACCAGACCAGTGAAGAGATTTTTGCTTTTATTTCCAGCACATCAGTCTCAAAATACAAAATGGAGACATGACAGCTCACTGATCCACACCAAAAAATGTCTCCTTCAACAGGGCTCATACAGCAATACATAAAATCATCTCAGACTAGAATTCAGCCAATCAGACACAGAAAACACATCTTGACAAGCATTCTATCCAATCTTATAAAACATAGGTAATCGTAGCTAAAACAAAGACTAGTTGATAAGAGACAAAGAACAGAGTTCTATTCATGCTAACCTTCTAAAGATATACATTAAATAACCTTGTTGCCATCCTAAAGCCAATTCTACAGAAGCCTATTTTTATTTGTCACGTCTACTGCTTGGGAAACTTTTCTGCTTGCATGGAAAACTTTTTCTGCTTGCATGGGAAACTTTTCTGCAATGCTAACAAAACTCCAGTCTAAGGCCTACATACTTCTTTGTAACCATTTCTTAAAAATCCTCTAACCTTATGGATTCCAACATTTCCCCCTCTCTGTTTGACCCAGAAGCTTTCATTTTCTTGTCGCTTGCTATTTGCGTTTCATAGCTCTATTGCAAAATTTCTGCTTATTATCTGCTGAAGACCTATTTTCACTAAACTGAAGCATTGCTATATTACGGCACAGCAACTTAATGCTGTGAAGACCCAATCCCTGAAAGAGAGATATGAATCACGTTTGGCAACAGTCACAAGGCATCGTTCAAAAAACTCTGGTCGATTCCAAGGCCTTAATTCAAAACCTTCGTTCATGTCAATACCCTCATCTACTGCTTTCGTGAGATTTCGTACACTCTCTGTGCTTCTACTTCCTAGTTCTCCTGCTTGAATGACAAAAACTTCTCGGACTGTTTTGTTCATCATTCGCCGAACACAACAGAGTATACAAGGTGCCACTATCAATATCAGTATTAGAACACCTAATATGTAAAGACCTATCTTGCAAAGTTGCCTTAGCCAAGGTGCAAAACTCCAATTTTGAAACAAATCATCCAACCAGGAACCTCCATCTTCTTTAATTTGGGCTGTCAGATCCTTTAATTTTTGAATGCTTTTGTGAATGGATTCAGAATGATCAGACAAATTTATACAACACAATCCTTCAAATTCCTCACAACCATGTCCTTGTGCCAGTACAAGAAAATCAATGGCTGCTCTGTTTTGACGAGTAGCATGTCTAATACTATCAACATCGGTCAACATATCACTGATTGCGGAGGATGTGGCATTAGCTTGTTTGCTCAGCCAACATCCAACTCGATCTAATTGTCTCAATGCCACAGCTGAAGCCAATTGGGGTAGAAATATACCTGCTGAAAGCCTTCTGGCGGCATTCCAAGGCATAAAATCACTCTGACAGTTCTCATCATAATGAGGAACAGCTCTTGTTTTCCTTTGTTTCTTTTTCATCACTGCTTTGGCAGTGGGGGCAATTATGGTAAGCATACCAATGCTACAAGGGCCACCTTCAAGGTGGGCTGGAATGCCTTGCCAACCTCTGTCTCCGCAAATGATCCAATACCCTTTTGGCAATTGCCGTGGATATTGGTCCGTCTCCAGAAACACATCCCAACTGTTTGAAACATTTGCTGCCCTGAGAAGTTTTTTCGAACAAATGTTCCAATTGAAGGAAGGACTGTTTCCATTGTCAATTCCACCTGGTTTACCATTGGATTCTTTTCTGACCAAAGGAAACTCTTTCACTGGCACACCAACCAAACAGGTTGAGAAAGGCTTTTCTGGTTCCGAGTTAGACAGACATATAGAATCCGATCCGGCAGCCTTGGCTAAGGTCACCCAAACACTCGTTTTCGGTTGATCCACAGGCAAATCTGCACGACAAAAAACAATTAAAATCAAGCAAAACAAGTATACCATTTGATTCTGCCCCATCTCTTTCAAGAACTAAGTTTTGGCAGAATTCTTTCTAAACAAAAACAATAACCTAAATTTTCAGCCAAAAATTAGCTTCGTTAGACAAACATTCAGCATTCAATTCGTATACTCATAAATAACATTGGCACAAAATCAGAGTTCATGGGTTCCACCGATGCACAAAGAACGTCAGGCACAAGAGGCGTCAGGCGAGACCCGGGATCCTTCCATTCGGTCCATGTCTGCGTACTCGCTTCCTCAGTTCTAGGCTCGACAACAGGTTCTGAAGTGCGATACGGTTTGACGTTTTTGGCAGGAACCCACTTAATTCTTCCAGCACCTGTGGAAATAGAAGCATACCCTTTGCCCCACGTTATTAATTGAAACGGGCCTTCCATCTGTCCAGAGTCAGGGTTTCTAATTAGAAGAGGAGGATGTTCTTTCAGTTTTGCCTGTGTGCTATTTGAAAAGTGTCTAAAGATTGGTGGATCTGGTTCTGTACTTGAACTATTTAGAAAATTAAAACCATACAAAGCCTTACTCAGTCTCATCTGTGGGGTGATTTCCGTTCCCCCTCTCTGTTGATCTAATATGCGTTTTAAGGTTTGATGTGTTCTTTCAATGATTGCTTGGCTTGTGGGAGAGTGGGGAATACCAAAAATGTGTCGAACACCCCATTCATTTAAAAATGTGGCCAATTTTTGAGATATGTATGCGGGACCATTGTCAGTTTTTACTTCTTGGGGTATACCCAATGAAGCAAAAGCTTGCAGGAAATGATGACAGGCATGGCTGCCAGTTTCACCTGTGTGAAGGGAAGCAAAAACTGCACCAGAGAACGTGTCTATGGAAACATGAATATTTTTAAATTTACCAAAAGAAGGCTATTTAGTAACACCTGTTTGCCACAACTGTAGGCTTTGTAAGCCTCGGGGGTTGATTGCTCCTGTAGAAACAGGAGGTTGTACCAATTGACAGTCAGGGCAAGTATGAATGATAGCTTTAGCTTGACTTTTAGTGATTTGGAACATTCGCATGAGTGCTTGTGCATTTTGGTGGAAAAAGGCATGACTCAATTTTGCTTGTTCAAAAATATTTGGCAATGTGTTAGAAATGACCATTGCCAGCTTGTCCGCTCTTGCATTTCCTTCCACTAAAAATCCAGGAAGTGAAGAATGCGCCCTAATGTGAGAAACAAAATATGGATTAGTTCTATATTGCAAAGTTATAAAAAGACATGAAAGCCAACGATGTAAGTTTCATTACTAACATCCTTTAAAATGGAACCTTCTATTCTCCTGACTACATTAGCAACATAAGCAGAATCTGTGACCAAATTAAAAGGCTGAGGAAACAGCTGAAAAGCTCAAACTACTGCAGAAGGCTCAACAATTTGAGGGGATCCCTCTACTGTTTGAATATCAGATTCTCAAACATCAGTCTTTTGATTAAACCAAGTCACAACGGACTTGTGGCTTTTACCAGAGCCATCAGTGAAGAGAGTCACAGCATGTAAATGTTCTTCACTTAATTTAGGTTTTTCTCTGAAACTCAATTTTGCTTGCAGTAGTTTGTGAGCTGGATAGTGTATGGAACAAACACCTGGAAAACCTAAGAATGCATATTGTAAATCATCAGAATTTTGCATTGCCCAATTGAAATAATCATTTTTCAATGGCAAATAGATAACTGAACATTCTTGACCTGCCAAAGTTAACAATCTGGTTCTAGCCTTAATTATAATGTATGCAATCATTTCTAAAACTGAGCAAATGGTCTTTGAAAACCTGTAGGGAGGAAAAACCCATTCCATTATTAACAAAGGATCTTGTTCTGTGGCATCCCACTGGAAAATGAGACCACAAAGCTGCATCTTCTCTCCTAAGATTGCAAGAAAGAAAGGATTTTCAGGAACGCAGCCATGAGCTTGTCTTTTTTGAAGAGCTTCTGTGACTTTGTCGAGAGCAGCACGAGCTTCAGGGGTTAAAGTTCTTGGCGAAGTGATGTCGCAACTTCCTCTCAGCAAATGGAAGAGCGGACTCAGTTCATCATTGGTGATTCCCAGCATCGGTCTGACCCAGTTGATTTCTCCTAGAAGTTGTTGTAACTCTTGTAGGTTGTTGACTCTGGTTCGGATCTGAATTTTCTGTGGTATTATTGTCGTCTTCCATCGTCTTCCATCATCTTCCATCCCAGGTACTTCTAAGGTGAAACTTGTTGAATTTTCGTTGCAGAGATTTCAAGTCCAGCTTTTTGAATTTCAGCAACAACACAGTCGCGAGTTTCTTCCATCTCTTCCTTTCAAAGGACTCCACCCTTAAAGCCAATTTTTCTTTCTCTGTATCTATAGATTGACAAACACCAGAACAACCATGTTTTTGCTTAACTGAAAAAGAGTTCCCCGGAACCACAATTTCCCGAGTGGAAGCAGCCACCTCAGCCTCCACCCCAGGCCCAACAGAATCCAATTCAGGTTTCAGTGTCCCTGCACAAACAATTTTAGGAAGTACAGTCACTTTTTCATTTCCATCTTTTACACACTTTGTTCCATCCCCCTTACAAGAGTCACATATTTGTACATTAACAGAACAACGCGAAGAAAAGTCCAAAAGAGTCTCATTTTTTCCCAGAGAGAGAGAAGAAAGATTTTGTTCAACAGAGTTCAAAGCAATACTTTCAGCATTTGCAACAACACTTGTAACATTCTCCGATACTCACACAGTCTCCGGTTTACTGGAATTTAATGAGACAGAACCAGAAGCTTTGTTTTCTGAGTCCAAGTTGATCTTATTATTATCAGTTTGTTTAAAACAGTGCTCCAACAGCGCTCTACAAACCGGCATAAGTTCTCTTAAGCTTTCATCTTTTTTGAGAGAGACTAGTTTATAGATTCTCCAGTTTATCTGATCCCAAAAATGAAAAGTAAAAGCAGACTGCAGATTTAAATCTTGCGTATTCGCTTTAACCCAGATAAGTAAGTTTTTAAGCTCAGTTTTTGAAATTTCAGAGTGACCTTTTTCTTGTAACATTGTCTCTAATTGATGAAAAACATCCCATTCAACTTTTGATAAATTCGTTCCCATTTTTGTGTTCTTTTAATAATTTTCTTTTTCGCTATTTTGCCTCCCCACGTCACCCAAGCGCTCTCCCGAGATAAGTTACTTACAATTTTCTTGGCTTCGGCGGGAGAGATGATACAGTGTGCTCCTTGTTAACACTTGGGTCTCCGCAGCTGGTACTTCCACGATTTTTCTTTCTTTTTCTTCTATTCTACGTCCTCACACGAGGCACCAATATGCGGGGGACGGGACAGGTATAAGTCCAATAGTGTCAGGAACCCACGCCTTAAAAAAGGAACCCACTAGGCCGCGGCAAAATATCCAAATATGGATAACATGGTAACCAGACCAGTGAAGAGATTTTTGCTTTTATTTCCAGCACATCAGTCTCAAAATACAAAATGGAGACATGACAGCTCACTGATCCACTCCAAAAAATGTCTCCTTCAACAGGGCTCATACAGCAATACATAAAATCATCTCAGACTAGAATTCAGCCAATCAGACACAGAAAACACATCTTGACAAGCATTCTATCCAATCTTATAAAACATAGGTAATCGTAGCTAAAACAAAGACTAGTTGATAAGAGACAAAGAACAGAGTTCTATTCATGCTAACCTTCTAAAGATATACATTAAATAACCTTGTTGCCATCCTAAAGCCAGTTCTACAGAAGCCTATTGTTATTTGTCACGTCTACTGCTTGGGAAACTTTTCTGCTTGCATGGAAAACTTTTTCTGCTTGCATGGGAAACTTTTCTGCAATGCTAACAAAACTCCAGTCTAAGGCCTACATACTTCTTTGTAACCATTTCTTAAAAATCCTCTAACCTTATGGATTCCAACATTTCCCCCTCTCTGTTTGACCCAGAAGCTTTCATTTTCTTGTCGCTTGCTATTTGCGTTTCATAGCTCTATTGCAAAATTTCTGCTTATTATCTGCTGAAGACCTATTTTCACTAAACTGAAGCATTGCTATATTACGGCACAGCAACTTAATGCTGTGAAGACCCAATCCCTGAAAGAGAGATATGAATCACGTTTGGCAACAGTCACAAGGCATCGTTCAAAAAACTCTGGTCGATTCCAAGGCCTTAATTCAAAACCTTCGTTCATGTCAATACCCTCATCTACTGCTTTCGTGAGATTTCGTACACTCTCTGTGCTTCTACTTCCTAGTTCTCCTGCTTGAATGACAAAAACTTCTCGGGCTGTTTTGTTCATCATTCGCCGAAGACAACAGAGTATACAAGGTGCCACTATCAATATCAGTATTAGAACACCTAATATGTAAAGACCTATCTTGCAAAGTTGCCTTAGCCAAGGTGCAAAACTCCAATTTTGAAACAAATCATCCAACCAAGAACCTCCATCCTTAATTTGGGCTGTCAGATCCTTTAATTTTTGAATGCTTTTGTGAATGGATTCAGAACGATCAGACAAATTCATACAACACAATCCTTCAAATTCCTCACAACCATGTCCTTGTGCCAGTAAGAGAAAATCAATGGCTGCTCTGTTTTGAAGAGTAGCATGTCTAATACTATCAACATCGGTCAACATATCACTGATTGCGGAGGATGTGGCATTAGCTTGTTTGCTCAGCCAACATCCAACTCGATCTAATTGTCTCAATGCCACAGCTGAAGCCAATTGGGGTAGAAATATACCTGCTGAAAGCCTTCTGGCGGCATTCCAAGGCATAAAATCACTCTGACAGTTCTCATCATAATGAGGAACAGCTCTTGTTTTCCTTTGTTTCTTTTTCATCACTGCTTTGGCAGTGGGGGCAATTATGGTAAGCATACCAATGCTACAAGGGCCACCTTCAAGGTGGGCTGGAATGCCTTGCCAACCTCTGTCTCCGCAAATGATCCAATACCCTTTTGGCAATTGCCGTGGATATTGGTCCGTCTCCAGAAACACATCCCAACTGTTTGAAACATTTGCTGCCCTGAGAAGTTTTTTCGAACAAATGTTCCAATTGAAGGAAGGACTGTTTCCATTGTCAATTCCACCTGGTTTACCATTGGATTCTTTTCTGACCAAAGGAAACTCTTTCACTGGCACACCAACCAAACAGGTTGAGAAAGGCTTTTCTGGTTCCGAATTAGACAGGCATATAGTATCCGATCCGGCAGCCTTGGCTAAGGTCACCCAAACACTCGTTTTCGGTTGATCCACAGGCAAATCTGCACGACAAAAAACAATTAAAATCAAGCAAAACAAGTATACCATTTGATTCTGCCCCATCTCTTTCAAGAACTATGTTTTGGCAGAATTCTTTCTAAACAAAAACAATAACCTAAATTTTCAGCCAAAAATTTGCTTCGTTAAACAAACATTCAGCATTCAATTCGTATACTCATAAATAACATTGGCACAAAATCAGAGTTCATGGGTTCCACCGATGCACAAAGAACGTCAGGCACAAGAGGCGTCAGGCGAGACCCGGGATCCTTCCATTCGGTCCACGTCTGCGTACTCGCTTCCTCAGTTCTAGGCTCGACAACAGGTTCTGAAGTGCGATACGGTTTGACGTTTTTGGCAGGAACCCACTTAATTCTTCCAGCACCTGTGGAAATAGAAGCATACCCTTTGCCCCACGTTATTAATTGAAACGGGCCTTCCATCTGTCCAGAGTCAGGGTTTCTAATTAGAAGAGGAGGATGTTCTTTCAGTTTTGCCTGTGTGCTATTTGAAAAGTGTCTAAAGATTGGTGGATCTGGTTCTGTACTTGAACTATTTAGAAAATTAAAACCATACAAAGCCTTACTCAGTCTCATCTGTGGGGTGATTTCCGTTCCCCCTCTCTGTTGATCTAATATGCGTTTTAAGGTTTGATGTGTTCTTTCAATGATTGCTTGGCTTGTGGGAGAGTGGGGAATACCAAAAATGTGTCGAACACCCCATTCATTTAAAAATGTGGCCAATTTTTGAGATATGTATGCGGGACCATTGTCAGTTTTTACTTCTTGGGGTATACCCAATGAAGCAAAAGCTTGCAGGAAATGATGACAGGCATGGCTGCCAGTTTCACCTGTGTGAAGGGAAGCAAAAACTGCACCAGAGAACGTGTCTATGGAAACATGAATATTTTTAAATTTACCAAAAGAAGGCTATTTAGTAACACCTGTTTGCCACAACTGTAGGCTTTGTAAGCCTCGGGGGTTGATTGCTCCTGTAGAAACAGGAGGTTGTACCAATTGACAGTCAGGGCAAGTATGAATGATAGCTTTAGCTTGACTTTTAGTGATTTGGAACATTCGCATGAGTGCTTGTGCATTTTAGTGGAAAAAGGCATGACTCAATTTTGCTTGTTCAAAAATATTTGGCAATGTGTTAGAAATGACCATTGTCAGCTTGTCCGCTCTTGCATTTCCTTCCACTAAAAATCCAGGAAGTGAAGAATGCGCCCTAATGTGAGAAACAAAATATGGATTAGTTCTATATTGCAAAGTTATAAAAAGACATGAAAGCCAACGATGTAAGTTTCATTACTAACATCCTTTAAAATGGAACCTTCTATTCTCCTGACTACATTAGCAACATAAGCAGAATCTGTGACCAAATTAAAAGGCTGAGGAAACAGCTGAAAAGCTCAAACTACTGCAGCAAGCTCAACAATTTGAGGGGATCCCTCTACTGTTTGAATATCAGATTCCCAAACATCAGTCTTTTGATTAAACCAAGTCACAACGGACTTGTGGCTTTTACCAGAGCCATCAGTGAAGAGAGTCACAGCATGTAAAGGTTCTTCACTTAATTTAGGTTTTTCTCTGAAACTCAATTTTGCTTGCAGTAGTTTGTGAGCTGGATAGTGTATGGAACAAACACCTGGAAAACCTAAGAATGCATATTGTAAATCATCTGAATTTTGCATTGCCCAATTGAAATAATCATTTTTCAATGGCAAATAGATAACTGAACATTCTTGACCTGCCAAAGTTAACAATCTGGTTCTAGCCTTAATTATAATGTATGCAATCATTTCTAAAACTGAGCAAATGGTCTTTGAAAACCTGTAGGGAGGAAAAACCCATTCCATTATTAACAAAGGGTCTTGTTTTGCGGCATCCCACTGGAAAATGAGTCCACAAAGCTGCATCTTCTCTCCTAAGATTGCAAGAAAGAAAGGATTTTCAGGAACGCAGCGATGAGCTTGTCTTTTTTGAAGAGCTTCTGTGACTTTGTCGAGAGCAGCACGAGCTTCAGGGGTTAAAGTTCTTGGCGAAGTGATGTCGCAACTTCCTCTCAGCAAATGGAAGAGCGGACTCAGTTCATCATTGGTGATTCCCAGCATCGGTCTGACCCAGTTGATTTCTCCTAGAAGTTGTTGTAACTCTTGTAGGTTGTTGACTCTGGTTTGGATCTGAATTTTCTGTGGTATTATTGTCGTCTTCCATCGTCTTCCATCATCTTCCATCCCAGGTACTTCTAAGGTGAAACTTGTTGAATTTTCGTTGCAGAGATTTCAAGTCCAGCTTTTTGAATTTCAGCAACAACACAGTCGCGAGTTTCTTCCATCTCTTCCTTTCAAAGCACTCCACCCTTAAAGCCAATTTTTCTTTCTCTGTATCTATAGATTGACAAACACCAGAACAACCATGTTTTTGCTTAACTGAAAAAGAGTTCCCCGGAACCACAATTTCCCGAGTGGAAGCAGCCACCTCAGCCTCCACCCCAGGCCCAACAGAATCCAATTCAGGTTTCAGTGTCCCTGCACAAACAATTTTAGGAAGTACAGTCACTTTTTCATTTCCATCTTTTACACACTTTGTTCCATCCCCCTTACAAGAGTCACATATTTTTACATTAATAGAACAACGCAAAGAAAAGTCCAAAAGAGTCTCATTTTTTCCCAGAGAGAGAGAAGAAAGATTTTGTTCAACAGAGTTCGAAGCAATACTTTCAGCATTTGCAACAACACTTGTAACATTCTCCGATAGACACACAGTCTCCGGTTTACTGGAATTTAATGAGACAGAACCAGAAGCTTTGTTTTCTGAGTCCAAGTTGATCTTATTATTATCAGTTTGTTTAAAACAGTGCTCCAACAGCGCTCTACAAACCGGCATAAGTTCTCTTAAGCTTTCATCTTTTTTGAGAGAGACTAGATTATAGATTCTCCAGTTTATCTGATCCCAAAAATGAAAAGTCAAAGCAGACTGCAGATTTAAATCTTGCGTATTCGCTTTAACCCAGATAAGTAAGTTTTTAAGCTCAGTTTTTGAAATTTCAGAGTGACCTTTTTCTTGTAACATTGTCTCTAATTGATGAAAAACATCCCATTCAACTTTTGATAAATTCGTTCCCATTTTTGTGTTCTTTTAATAATTTTCTTTTTCGCTATTTTGCCTCCCCACGTCACCCAAGCGCTCTCCCGAGATAAGTTACTTACAATTTTCTTGGCTTCGGCGGGAGAGATGATACAGTGTGCTCCTTGTTAACACTTGGGTCTCCGCAGCTGGTACTTCCAAGATTTTTCTTTGTTTTTCTTCTATTCTACGTCCTCACACGAGGCACCAATATGCGGGGGACGGGACAGGTATAAGTCCAATAGTGTCAGGAACCCACGCCTTAAAAAAGGAACCCACTAGGCCGCGGCAAAATATCCAAATATGGATAACATGGTAACCAGACCAGTGAAGAGATTTTTGCTTTTATTTCCAGCACATCAGTCTCAAAATACAAAATGGAGACATGACAGCTCACTGATCCACACCAAAAAATGTCTCCTTCAACAGGGCTCATACAGCAATACATAAAATCATCTCAGACTAGAATTCAGCCAATCAGACACAGAAAACACATCTTGACAAGCATTCTATCCAATCTTATAAAACATAGGTAATCGTAGCTAAAACAAAGACTAGTTGATAAGAGACAAAGAACAGGGTTCTTCCATGCTAACCTTCTAAAGATATACATTAAATAACCTTGTTGCCATCCTAAAGCCAATTCTACAGAAGCCTATTGTTATTTGTCACATCTACTGCTTGGGAAACTTTTCTGCTTGCATGGGAAACTTTTCTGCAATGCTAACAAAACTCCAGTCTAAGGCCTACATACTTCTTTGTAACCATTTCTTAAAAATCCTCTAACCTTATGGATTCCAACATTTCCCCCTCTCTCTTTGACCCAGAAGCTTTCATTTTCTTGTCGCTTGCTATTTGCGTTTCATAGCTCTATTGCAAAATTTCTGCTTATTATCTGCTGAAGACCTATTTTCACTAAACTGAAGCATTGCTATATTACGGCACAGCAACTTAATGCTGTGAAGACCCAATCCCTGAAAGAGAGATATGAATCACGTTTGGCAACAGTCACAAGGCATCGTTCAAAAAACTCTGGTCGATTCCAAGGCCTTAATTCAAAACCTTCGTTCATGTAAATACCCTCATCTACTGCTTTCGTGAGATTTCGTACACTCTCTGTGCTTCTACTTCCTAGTTCTCCTGCTTGAATGACAAAAACTTCTCGGGCTGTTTTGTTCATCATTCGCTGAAGACAACAGAGTATACAATGTGCCACTATCAATATCAGTATTAGAACACCTAATATGTAAACACCTATCTTGCAAAGCTGCCTTAGCCAAGGTGCAAAACTCCAATTTTGAAACAAATCATCCAACCAGGAATCTCCATCTTCTTTAATTTGGGCTGTCAGATCCTTTAATTTTTGAATGCTTTTTTGAATGGATTCGGAATGATCAGACAAATTCATACAACACAATCCTTCCAATTCCTCACAACCATGTCCTTGTGCCAGTAAAAGAAAATCAATGGCTGCTCTGTTTTGAAGAGTAGCATGTCTAATACTATCAACATCGGTCAACATATCACTGATTGCGGAGGATGTGGCATTAGCTTGTTTGCTCAGCCAACATCCAACTCGATCTAATTGTCTCAATGCCACAGCTGAAGCCAATTGGGGTAGAAATATACCTGCTGAAAGCCTTCTGGCGGCATTCCAAGGCATAAAATCACTCTGACAGTTCTCATCATAATGAGGAACAGCTCTTGTTTTCCTTTGTTTCTTTTTCATCACTGCTTTGGCAGTGGGGGCAATTATGGTAAGCATACCAATGCTACAAGGGCCACCTTCAAGGTGGGCTGGAATGCCTTGCCAACCTCTGTCTCCGCAAATGATCCAATACCCTTTTGGCAATTGCCGTGGATATTGGTCCGTCTCCAGAAACACATCCCAACTGTTTGAAACATTTGCTGCCCTGAGAAGTTTTTTCGAACAAATGTTCCAATTGAAGGAAGGACTGTTTCCATTGTCAATTCCACCTGGTTTACCATTGGATTCTTTTCTGACCAAAGGAAACTCTTTCACTGGCACACCAACCAAACAGGTTGAGAAAGGCTTTTCTGGTTCCGAATTAGACAGGCATATAGTATCCGATCCGGCAGCCTTGGCTAAGGTCACCCAAACACTCGTTTTCGGTTGATCCACAGGCAAATCTGCACGACAAAAAACAATTAAAATCATGCAAAACAAGTATACCATTTGATTCTGCCCCATCTCTTTCAAGAACTAAGTTTTGGCAGAATTCTTTCTAAACAAAAACAATAACCTAAATTTTCAGCCAAAAATTAGCTTCGTTAGACAAACATTCAGCATTCAATTCGTATACTCATAAATAACATTGGCACAAAATCAGAGTTCATGGGTTCCACCGATGCACAAAGAACGTCAGGCACAAGAGGCGTCAGGCGAGACCCGGGATCCTTCCATTCGGTCCACGTCTGCGTACTCGCTTCCTCAGTTCTAGGCTCGACAACAGGTTCTGAAGTGCGATACGGTTTGACGTTTTTGGCAGGAACCCACTTAATTCTTCCAGCACCTGTGGAAATAGAAGCATACCCTTTGCCCCACGTTATTAATTGAAACGGGCCTTCCATCTGTCCAGAGTCAGGGTTTCTAATTAGAAGAGGAGGATGTTCTTTCAGTTTTGCCTGTGTGCTATTTGAAAAGTGTCTAAAGATTGGTGGATCTGGTTCTGTACTTGAACTATTTAGAAAATTAAAACCATACAAAGCCTTACTCAGTCTCATCTGTGGGGTGATTTCCGTTCCCCCTCTCTGTTGATCTAATATGCGTTTTAAGGTTTGATGTGTTCTTTCAATGATTGCTTGGCTTGTGGGAGAGTGGGGAATACCAAAAATGTGTCGAACACCCCATTCATTTAAAAATGTGGCCAATTTTTGAGATATGTATGCGGGACCATTGTCAGTTTTTACTTCTTGGGGTATACCCAATGAAGCAAAAGCTTGCAGGAAATGATGACAGGCATGGCTGCCAGTTTCACCTGTGTGAAGGGAAGCAAAAACTGCACCAGAGAACGTGTCTATGGAAACATGAATATTTTTAAATTTACCAAAAGAAGGCTATTTAGTAACACCTGTTTGCCACAACTGTAGGCTTTGTAAGCCTCGGGGGTTGATTGCTCCTGTAGAAACAGGAGGTTGTACCAATTGACAGTCAGGGCAAGTATGAATGATAGCTTTAGCTTGACTTTTAGTGATTTGGAACATTCGCATGAGTGCTTGTGCATTTTGGTGGAAAAAGGCATGACTCAATTTTGCTTGTTCAAAAATATTTGGCAATGTGTTAGAAATGACCATTGTCAGCTTGTCCGCTCTTGCATTTCCTTCCACTAAAAATCCAGGAAGTGAAGAATGCGCCCTAATGTGAGAAACAAAATATGGATTAGTTCTATATTGCAAAGTTATAAAAAGACATGAAAGCCAACGATGTAAAGTTTCATTACTAACATCCTTTAAAATGGAACCTTCTATTCTCCTGACTACATTAGCAACATAAGCAGAATCTGTGACCAAATTAAAAGGCTGAGGAAACAGCTGAAAAGCTCAAACTACTGCAGCAAGCTCAACAATTTGAAGGGATCCCTCTACTGTTTGAATATCAGATTCCCAAACATCAGTCTTTTGATTAAACCAAGTCACAACGGACTTGTGGCTTTTACCAGAGCCATCAGTGAAGAGAGTCACAGCATGTAAAGGTTCTTCACTTAATTTAGGTTTTCCTCTAAAACTCAATTTTGCTTGCAGTAGTTTGTGAGCTGGATAGTGTATGGAACAAACACCTGGAAAACCTAAGAATGCATATTGTAAATCATCAGAATTTTGCATTGCCCAATTGAAATAATCATTTTTCAATGGCAAATAGATAACTGAACATTCTTGACCTGCCAAAGTTAACAATCTGGTTCTAGCCTTAATTATAATGTATGCAATCATTTCTAAAACTGAGCAAATGGTCTTTGAAAACCTGTAGGGAGGAAAAACCCATTCCATTATTAACAAAGGATCTTGTTCTGTGGCATCCCACTGGAAAATGAGACCACAAAGCTGCATCTTCTCTCCTAAGATTGCAAGAAAGAAAGGATTTTCAGGAACGCAGCGATGAGCTTGTCTTTTTTGAAGAGCTTCTGTGACTTTGTCGAGAGCAGCACGAGCTTCAGGGGTTAAAGTTCTTGGCGAAGTGATGTCGCAACTTCCTCTCAGCAAATGGAAGAGCGGACTCAGTTCATCATTGGTGATTCCCAGCATCGGTCTGACCCAGTTGATTTCTCCTAGAAGTTGTTGTAACTCTTGTAGGTTGTTGACTCTGGTTCGGATCTGAATTTTCTGTGGTATTATTGTCGTCTTCCATCGTCTTCCATCATCTTCCATCCCAGGTACTTCTAAGGTGAAACTTGTTGAATTTTCGTTGCAGAGATTTCAAGTCCAGCTTTTTGAATTTCAGCAACAACACAGTCGCGAGTTTCTTCCATCTCTTCCTTTCAAAGGACTCCACCCTTAAAGCCAATTTTTCTTTCTCTGTATCTATAGATTGACAAACACCAGAACAACCATGTTTTTGCTTAAGTGAAAACGAGTTCCCCGGAACCACAATTTCCCGCGTGGAAGCAGCCACCTCAGCCTCCACCCCAGGCCCAACAGAATCCAATTCAGGTTTCAGTGTCCCTGCACAAACAATTTTAGGAAGTACAGTCACTTTTTCATTTCCATCTTTTACACACTTTGTTCCATCCCCCTTACAAGAGTCACATATTTTTACATTAACAGAACAACGCGAAGAAAAGTCCAAAAGAGTCTCATTTTTCCCCAGAGAGAGAGAAGAAAGATTTTGTTCAACAGAGTTCAAAGCAATACTTTCAGCATTTGCAACAACACTTGTAACATTCTCCGATACTCACACAGTCTCCGGTTTACTGGAATTTAATGAGACAGAACCAGAAGCTTTGTTTTCTGAGTCCAAGTTGATCTTATTATTATCAGTTTGTTTAAAACAGCGCTCCAACAGCGCTCTACAAACCGGCATAAGTTCTCTTAAGCTTTCATCTTTTTTGAGAGAGACTAGTTTATAGATTCTCCAGTTTATCTGATCCCAAAAATGAAAAGTAAAAGCAGACTGCAGATTTAAATCTTGCGTATTCGCTTTAACCCAGATAAGTAAGTTTTTAAGCTCAGTTTTTGAAATTTCAGAGTGACCTTTTTCTTGTAACATTGTCTCTAATTGATGAAAAACATCCCATTCAACTTTTGATAAATTCGTTCCCATTTTTGTGTTCTTTTAATAATTTTCTTTTTCGCTATTTTGCCTCCCCACGTCACCCAAGCGCTCTCCCGAGATAAGTTACTTACAATTTTCTTGGCTTCGGCGGGAGAGATGATACAGTGTGCTCCTTGTTAACACTTGGGTCTCCGCAGCTGGTACTTCCACGATTTTTCTTTGTTTTTCTTCTATTCTACGTCCTCACACGAGGCACCAATATGCGGGGGACGGGACAGGTATAAGTCCAATGGTGTCAGGAGCCCACGCCTTAAAAAAGGAACCCACTAGGTCGCAGCAAAATATCCAAATATGGATAACATGGTAACCAGACCAGTGAAGAGATTTTTGCTTTTATTTCCAGCACATCAGTCTCAAAATACAAAATGGAGACATGACAGCTCACTGATCCACACCAAAAAATGTCTCCTTCAACAGGGCTCATACAGCAATACATAAAATCATCTCAGACTAGAATTCAGCCAATCAGACACAGAAAACACATCTTGACAAGCATTCTATCCAATCTTATAAAACATAGGTAATCGTAGCTAAAACAAAGACTAGTTGATAAGAGACAAAGAACAGAGTTCTATTCATGCTAACCTTCTAAAGATATACATTAAATAACCTTGTTGCCATCCTAAAGCCAATTCTACAGAAGCCTATTGTTATTTGTCACGTCTACTGCTTGGGAAACTTTTCTGCTTGCATGGAAAACTTTTTCTGCTTGCATGGGAAACTTTTCTGCAATGCTAACAAAACTCCAGTCTAAGGCCTACATACTTCTTTGTAACCATTTCTTAAAAATCCTCTAACCTTATGGATTCCAACATTTCCCCCTCTCTGTTTGACCCAGAAGCTTTCATTTTCTTGTCGCTTGCTATTTGCGTTTCATAGCTCTATTGCAAAATTTCTGCTTATTATCTGCTGAAGACCTATTTTCACTAAACTGAAGCATTGCTATATTACGGCACAGCAACTTAATGCTGTGAAGACCCAATCCCTGAAAGAGAGATATGAATCACGTTTGGCAACAGTCACAAGGCATCGTTCAAAAAACTCTGGTCGATTCCAAGGCCTTAATTCAAAACCTTCGTTCATGTCAATACCCTCATCTACTGCTTTCGTGAGATTTCGTACACTCTCTGTGCTTCTACTTCCTAGTTCTCCTGCTTGAATGACAAAAACTTCTCGGACTGTTTTGTTCATCATTCGCCGAACACAACAGAGTATACAAGGTGCCACTATCAATATCAGTATTAGAACACCTAATATGTAAAGACCTATCTTGCAAAGTTGCCTTAGCCAAGGTGCAAAACTCCAATTTTGAAACAAATCATCCAACCAGGAACCTCCATCTTCTTTAATTTGGGCTGTCAGATCCTTTAATTTTTGAATGCTTTTGTGAATGGATTCGGAATGATCAGACAAATTCATACAACACAATCCTTCCAATTCCTCACAACCATGTCCTTGTGCCAGTAAGAGAAAATCAATGGCTGCTCTGTTTTGAAGAGTAGCATGTCTAATACTATCAACATCGGTCAACATATCACTGATTGCGGAGGATGTGGCATTAGCTTGTTTGCTCAGCCAACATCCAACTCGATCTAATTGTCTCAATGCCACAGCTGAAGCCAATTGGGGTAGAAATATACCTGCTGAAAGCCTTCTGGCGGCATTCCAAGGCATAAAATCACTCTGACAGTTCTCATCATAGTGAGGAACAGCTCTTGTTTTCCTTTATTTCTTTTTCATCACTGCTTTGGCAGTGGGGGCAATTATGGTAAGCATACCAATGCTACAAGGGCCACCTTCAAGGTGGGCTGGAATGCCTTGCCAACCTCTGTCTCCGCAAATGATCCAATACCCTTCTGGCAATTGCCGTGGATATTGGTCCGTCTCCAGAAACACATCCCAACTGTTTGAAACATTTGCTGCCCTGAGAAGTTTTTTCAAACAAATGTTCCAATTGAAGGAAGGACTGTTTCCATTGTCAATTCCACCTGGTTTACCATTGGATTCTTTTCTGACCAAAGGAAACTCTTTCACTGGCACACCAACCAAACAGGTTGAGAAAGGCTTTTCTGGTTCCGAATTAGACAGGCATATAGTATCCGATCCGGCAGCCTTGGCTAAGGTCACCCAAACACTCGTTTTCGGTTGATCCACAGGCAAATCTGCACGACAAAAAACAATTAAAATCAAGCAAAACAAGTATACCATTTGATTCTGCCCCATCTCTTTCAAGAACTAAGTTTTGGCAGAATTCTTTCTAAACAAAAACAATAACCTAAATTTTCAGCCAAAAATTAGCTTTGTTAAACAAACATTCAGCATTCAATTCGTATACTCATAAATAACATTGGCACAAAATCAGAGTTCATGGGTTCCACCGATGCACAAAGAACGTCAGGCACAAGAGGCGTCAGGCGAGACCCGGGATCCTTCCATTCGGTCCACGTCTGCATACTCGCTTCCTCAGTTCTAGGCTCGACAACAGGTTCTGAAGTGCGATACGGTTTGACGTTTTTGGCAGGAACCCACTTAATTCTTCCAGCACCTGTGGAAATAGAAGCATACCCTTTGCCCCACGTTATTAATTGAAACGGGCCTTCCATCTGTCCAGAGTCAGGGTTTCTAATTAGAAGAGGAGGATGTTCTTTCAGTTTTGCCTGTGTGCTATTTGAAAAGTGTCTAAAGATTGGTGGATCTGGTTCTGTACTTGAACTATTTAGAAAATTAAAACCATACAAAGCCTTACTCAGTCTCATCTGTGGGGTGATTTCCGTTCCCCCTCTCTGTTGATCTAATACGCGTTTTAAGGTTTGATGTGTTCTTTCAATGATTGCTTGGCTTGTGGGAGAGTGGGGAATACCAAAAATGTGTCGAACACCCCATTCATTTAAAAATGTGGCCAATTTTTGAGATATGTATGCGGGACCATTGTCAGTTTTTACTTCTTGGGGTATACCCAATGAAGCAAAAGCTTGCAGGAAATGATGACAGGCATGGCTGCCAGTTTCACCTGTGTGAAGGGAAGCAAAAACTGCACCAGAGAACGTGTCTATGGAAACATGAATATTTTTAAATTTACCAAAAGAAGGCTATTTAGTAACACCTGTTTGCCACAACTGTAGGCTTTGTAAGCCTCGGGGGTTGATTGCTCCTGTAGAAACAGGAGGTTGTACCAATTGACAGTCGGGGCAAGTATGAATGATAGCTTTAGCTTGACTTTTAGTGATTTGGAACATTCGCATGAGTGCTTGTGCATTTTGGTGGAAAAAGGCATGACTCAATTTTGCTTGTTCAAAAATATTTGGCAATGTGTTAGAAATTACCATTGTCAGCTTGTCCGCTCTTGCATTTCCTTCCACTAAAAATCCAGGAAGTGAAGAATGCGCCCTAATGTGAGAAACAAAATATGGATTAGTTCTATATTGCAAAGTTATAAAAAGACATGAAAGCCAACGATGTAAAGTTTCATTACTAACATCCTTTAAAATGGAACCTTCTATTCTCCTGACTACATTAGCAACATAAGCAGAATCTGTGACCAAATTAAAAGGCTGAGGAAACAGCTGAAAAGCTCAAACTACTGCAGCAAGCTCAACAATTTGAAGGGATCCCTCTACTGTTTGAATATCAGATTCCCAAACATCAGTCTTTTGATTAAACCAAGTCACAACGGACTTGTGGCTTTTACCAGAGCCATCAGTGAAGAGAGTCACAGCATGTAAAGGTTCTTCACTTAATTTAGGTTTTTCTCTGAAACTCAATTTTGCTTGCAGTAGTTTGTGAGCTGGATAGTGTATGGAACAAACACCTGGAAAACCTAAGAATGCATATTGTAAATCATCAGAATTTTGCATTGCCCAATTGAAATAATCATTTTTCAATGGCAAATAGATAACTGAACATTCTTGACCTGCCAAAGTTAACAATCTGGTTCTAGCCTTAATTATAATGTATGCAATCATTTCTAAAACTGAGCAAATGGTCTTTGAAAACCTGTAGGGAGGAAAAACCCATTCCATTATTAACAAAGGATCTTGTTCTGTGGCATCCCACTGGAAAATGAGACCACAAAGCTGCATCTTCTCTCCTAAGATTGCAAGAAAGAAAGGATTTTCAGGAACGCAGCCATGAGCTTGTCTTTTTTGAAGAGCTTCTGTGACTTTGTCGAGAGCAGCACGAGCTTCAGGGGTTAAAGTTCTTGGCGAAGTGATGTCGCAACTTCCTCTCAGCAAATGGAAGAGCGGACTCAGTTCATCATTGGTGATTCCCAGCATCGGTCTGACCCAGTTGATTTCTCCTAGAAGTTGTTGTAACTCTTGTAGGTTGTTGACTCTGGTTCGGATCTGAATTTTCTGTGGTCTTCTTGTCGTCTTCCATCGTCTTCCATCATCTTCCATCCCAGGTACTTCTAAGGTGAAACTTGTTGAATTTTCATTGCAGAGATTTCAAGTCCAGCTTTTTGAATTTCAGCAACAACACAGTCGCGAGTTTCTTCCATCTCTTCCTTTCAAAGGACTCCACCCTTAAAGCCAATTTTTCTTTCTCTGTATCTATAGATTGACAAACACCAGAACAACCATGTTTTTGCTTAAGTGAAAACGAGTTCCCCGGAACCACAATTTCCCGCGTGGAAGCAGCCACCTCAGCCTCCACCCCAGGCCCAACAGAATCCAATTCAGGTTTCAGTGTCCCTGCACAAACAATTTTAGGAAGTACAGTCACTTTTTCATTTCCATCTTTTACACACTTTGTTCCATCCCCCTTACAAGAGTCACATATTTTTACATTAACAGAACAACGCAAAGAAAAGTCCAAAAGAGTCTCATTTTTCCCCAGAGAGAGAGAAGAAAGATTTTGTTCAACAGAGTTCAAAGCAATACTTTCAGCATTTGCAACAACACTTGTAACATTCTCCGATACTCACACAGTCTCCGGTTTACTGGAATTTAATGAGACAGAACCAGAAGCTTTGTTTTCTGAGTCCAAGTTGATCTTATTATTATCAGTTTGTTTAAAACAGCGCTCCAACAGCGCTCTACAAACCGGCATAAGTTCTCTTAAGCTTTCATCTTTTTTGAGAGAGACTAGTTTATAGATTCTCCAGTTTATCTGATCCCAAAAATGAAAAGTAAAAGCAGACTGCAGATTTAAATCTTGCGTATTCGCTTTAACCCAGATAAGTAAGTTTTTAAGCTCAGTTTTTGAAATTTCAGAGTGACCTTTTTCTTGTAACATTGTCTCTAATTGATGAAAAACATCCCATTCAACTTTTGATAAATTCGTTCCCATTTTTGTGTTCTTTTAATAATTTTCTTTTTCGCTATTTTGCCTCCCAACGTCACCCAAGCGCTCTCCCGAGATAAGTTACTTACAATTTTCTTGGCTTCGGCGGGAGAGATGATACAGTGTGCTCCTTGTTAACACTTGGGTCTCCGCAGCTGGTACTTCCACGATTTTTCTTTGTTTTTCTTCTATTCTACGTCCTCACACGAGGCACCAATATGCGGGGGACGGGACAGGTATAAGTCCAATGGTGTCAGGAGCCCACGCCTTAAAAAAGGAACCCACTAGGTCGCAGCAAAATATCCAAATATGGATAACATGGTAACCAGACCAGTGAAGAGATTTTTGCTTTTATTTCCAGCACATCAGTCTCAAAATACAAAATGGAGACATGACAGCTCACTGATCCACACCAAAAAACGTCTCCTTCAACAGGGCTCATACAGCAATACATAAAATCATCTCAGACTAGAATTCAGCCAATCAGACACAGAAAACACATCTTGACAAGCATTCTATCCAATCTTATAAAACATAGGTAATCGTAGCTAAAACAAAGACTAGTTGATAAGAGACAAAGAACAGAGTTCTATTCATGCTAACCTTCTAAAGATATACATTAAATAACCTTGTTGCCATCCTAAAGCCAATTCTACAGAAGCCTATTGTTATTTGTCACGTCTACTGCTTGGGAAACTTTTCTGCTTGCATGGAAAACTTTTTCTGCTTGCATGGGAAACTTTTCTGCAATGCTAACAAAACTCCAGTCTAAGGCCTACATACTTCTTTGTAACCATTTCTTAAAAATCCTCTAACCTTATGGATTCCAACATTTCCCCCTCTCTGTTTGACCCAGAAGCTTTCATTTTCTTGTCGCTTGCTATTTGCGTTTCATAGCTCTATTGCAAAATTTCTGCTTATTATCTGCTGAAGACCTATTTTCACTAAACTGAAGCATTGCTATATTACAGCACAGCAACTTAATGCTGTGAAGACCCAATCCCTGAAAGAGAGATATGAATCACGTTTGGCAACAGTCACAAGGCATCGTTCAAAAAACTCTGGTCGATTCCAAGGCCTTAATTCAAAACCTTCGTTCATGTCAATACCCTCATCTACTGCTTTCGTGAGATTTCGTACACTCTCTGTGCTTCTACTTCCTAGTTCTCCTGCTTGAATGACAAAAACTTCTCGGACTGTTTTGTTCATCATTCGCCGAAGACAACAGAGTATACAAGGTGCCACTATCAATATCAGTATTAGAACACCTAATATGTAAAGACCTATCTTGCAAAGTTGCCTTAGCCAAGGTGCAAAACTCCAATTTTGAAACAAATCATCCAACCAGGAACCTCCATCTTCTTTAATTTGGGCTGTCTGATCCTTTAATTTTTGAATGCTTTTGTGAATGGATTCAGAATGATCAGACAAATTCATACAACCCAATCCTTCAAATTCCTGACAACCATGTCCTTGTGCCAGTAAGAGAAAATCAATGGCTGCTCTGTTTTGAAGAGTAGCATGTCTAATACTATCAACATCGGTCAACATATCACTGATTGCGGAGGATGTGGCATTAGCTTGTTTGCTCAGCCAACATCCAACTCGATCTAATTGTCTCAATGCCACAGCTGAAGCCAATTGGGGTAGAAATATACCTGCTGAAAGCCTTCTGGCGGCATTCCAAGGCATAAAATCACTCTGACAGTTCTCATCATAATGAGGAACAGCTCTTGTTTTCCTTTGTTTCTTTTTCATCACTGCTTTGGCAGTGGGGGCAATTATGGTAAGCATACCAATGCTACAAGGGCCACCTTCAAGGTGGGCTGGAATGCCTTGCCAACCTCTGTCTCCGCAAATGATCCAATACCCTTTTGGCAATTGCCGTGGATATTGGTCCGTCTCCAGAAACACATCCCAACTGTTTGAAACATTTGCTGCCCTGAGAAGTTTGTTGGACCAAATGTTCCAATTGAAGGAAGGACTGTTTCCATTGTCAATTCCACCTGGTTTACCATTGGATTCTTTTCTGACCAAAGGAAACTCTTTCACTGGCACACCAACCAAACAGGTTGAGAAAGGCTTTTCTGGTTCCGAATTAGACAGGCATATAGTATCCGATCCGGCAGCCTTGGCTAAGGTCACCCAAACATTCGTTTTCGGTTGATCCACAGGCAAATCTGCACGACAAAAAACAATTAACATCAAGCAAAACAAGTATACCATTTGATTCTGCCCCATCTCTTTCAAGAACTAAGTTTTGGCAGAATTCTTTCTAAACAAAAACAATAACCTAAATTTTCAGCCAAAAACTAGCTTTGTTAAACAAACATTCAGCATTCAATTCGTATACTCATAAATAACATTGGCACAAAATCAGAGTTCATGGGTTCCACCGATGCACAAAGAACGTCAGGCACAAGAGGCGTCAGGCGAGACCCAGGATCCTTCCATTCGGTCCACGTCTGCGTACTCGCTTCCTCAGTTCTAGGCTCGACAACAGGTTCTGAAGTGCGATAGGGTTTGACGTTTTTGGCAGGAACCCACTTAATTCTTCCAGCACCTGTGGAAATAGAAGCATACCCTTTGCCCCACGTTATTAATTGAAACGGGCCTTCCATCTGTCCAGAGTCAGGGTTTCTAATTAGAAGAGGAGGATGTTTTTTCAGTTTTGCCTGTGTGCTATTTGAAAAGTGTCTAAAGATTGGTGGATCTGGTTCTGTACTTGAACTATTTAGACAATTAAAACCATACAAAGCCTTACTCAGTCTCATCTGTGGGGTGATTTCCGTTCCCCCTCTCTGTTGCACTAATATGCGTTTTAAGGTTTGATGTGTTCTTTCAATGATTGCTTGGCTTGTGGGAGAGTGGGGAATACCAAAAATGTGTCGAACACCCCATTCATTTAAAAATGTGGCCAATTTTTGAGATATGTATGCGGGACCATTGTCAGTTTTTACTTCTTGGGGTATACCCAATGAAGCAAAAGCTTGCAGGAAATGATGACAGGCATGGCTGCCAGTTTCACCTGTGTGAAGGGAAGCAAAAACTGCACCAGAGAACGTGTCTATGGAAACATGAATATTTTTAAATTTACCAAAAGAAGGCTATTTAGTAACACCTGTTTGCCACAACTGTAGGCTTTGTAAGCCTCGGGGGTTGATTGCTCCTGTAGAAACAGGAGGTTGTACCAATTGACAGTCAGGGCAAGTATGAATGATAGCTTTAGCTTGACTTTTAGTGATTTGGAACATTCGCATGAGTGCTTGTGCATTTTGGTGGAAAAAGGCATGACTCAATTTTGCTTGTTCAAAAATATTTGACAATGTGTTAGAAATGACCATTGTCAGCTTGTCCGCTCTTGCATTTCCTTCCACTAAAAATCCAGGAAGTGAAGAATGCGCCCTAATGTGAGAAACAAAATATGGATTAGTTCTATATTGCAAAGTTATAAAAAGACATGAAAGCCAACGATGTAAAGTTTCATTACTAACATCCTTTAAAATGGAACCTTCTATTCTCCTGACTACATTAGCAACATAAGCAGAATCTGTGACCAAATTAAAAGGCTGAGGAAACAGCTGAAAAGCTCAAACTACTGCAGCAAGCTCAACAATTTGAGGGGATCCCTCTACTGTTTGAATATCAGATTCCCAAACATCAGTCTTTTGATTAAACCAAGTCACAACGGACTTGTGGCTTTTACCAGAGCCGTCAGTGAAGAGAGTCACAGCATGTAAAGGTTCTTCACTTAATTTAGGTTTTTCTCTGAAACTCAGTTTTGCTTGCAGTAGTTTGTGAGCTGGATAGTGTATGGAACAAACACCTGGAAAACCTAAGAATGCATATTGTAAATCATCAGAATTTTGCATTGCCCAATTGAAATAATCATTTTTCAATGGCAAATAGATAACTGAACATTCTTGACCTGCCAAAGTTAACAATCTGGTTCTAGCCTTAATTATAATGTATGCAATCATTTCTAAAACTGAGCAAATGGTCTTTGAAAACCTGTAGGGAGGAAAAACCCATTCCATTATTAACAAAGGATCTTGTTCTGTGGCATCCCACTGGAAAATGAGACCACAAAGCTGCATCTTCTCTCCTAAGATTGCAAGAAAGAAAGGATTTTCAGGAACGCAGCGATGAGCTTGTCTTTTTTGAAGAGCTTCTGTGACTTTGTCGAGAGCAGCACGAGCTTCAGGGGTTAAAGTTCTTGGCGAAGTGATGTCGCAACTTCCTCTCAGCAAATGGAAGAGCGGACTCAGTTCATCATTGGTGATTCCCAGCATCGGTCTGACCCAGTTGATTTCTCCTAGAAGTTGTTGTAACTCTTGTAGGTTGTTGACTCTGGTTCGGATCTGAATTTTCTGTGGTATTATTGTCGTCTTCCATCGTCTTCCATCATCTTCCATCTCAGGTACTTCTAAGGTGAAACTTGTTGAATTTTCGTTGCAGAGATTTCAAGTCCAGCTTTTTGAATTTCAGCAACAACACAGTCGCGAGTTTCTTCCATCTCTTCCTTTCAAAGGACTCCACCCTTAAAGCCAATTTTTCTTTCTCTGTATCTATAGATTGACAAACACCAGAACAACCCTGTTTTTGCTTAACTGAAAAAGAGTTCCCCGGAACACAATTTCCCGAATGGAAGCAGCCACCTCAGCCTCCACCCCAGGCCCAACAGAATCCAATTCAGGTTTCAGTGTCCCTGCACAAACAATTTTAGGAAGTACAGTCACTTTTTCATTTCCATCTTTTACACACTTTGTTCCATCCCCCTTACAAGAGTCACATATTTTTACATTAACAGAACAACGCAAAGAAAAGTCCAAAAGAGTCTCATTTTTTCCCAGAGAGAGAAGAAAGATTTTGTTCAACAGAGTTCAAAGCAATACTTTCAGCATTTGCAACAACACTTGTAACATTCTCCGATACTCACACAGTCTCCGGTTTACTGGAATTTAATGAGACAGAACCAGAAGCTTTGTTTTCTGAGTCCAAGTTGATCTTATTATTATCCGTTTGTTTAAAACAGTGCTCCAACAGCGCTCTACAAACCGGCATAAGTTCTCTTAAGCTTTCATCTTTTTTGAGAGAGACTAGTTTATAGATTCTCCAGTTTATCTGATCCCAAAAATGAAAAGTAAAAGCAGACTGCAGATTTAAATCTTGCGTATTCGCTTTAACCCAGATAAGTAAGTTTTTAAGCTCAGTTTTTGAAATTTCAGAGTGACCTTTTTCTTGTAACATTGTCTCTAATTGATGAAAAACATCCCATTCAACTTTTGATAAATTCGTTCCCATTTTTGTGTTCGTTTAATAATTTTCTTTTTCTCTATTTTGCCTCCCAACGTCACCCAAGCGCTCTCCCGAGATAAGTTACTTACAATTTTCTTGGCTTCGGCGGGAGAGATGATACAGTGTGCTCCTTGTTAACACTTGGGTCTCCGCAGCTGGTACTTCCAAGATTTTTCTTTGTTTTTCTTCTATTCTACGTCCTCACACGAGGCACCAATATGCGGGGGACGGGACAGGTATAAGTCCAATAGTGTCAGGAACCCACGCCTTAAAAAAGGAACCCACTAGGCCGCGGCAAAATATCCAAATATGGATAACATGGTAACCAGACCAGTGAAGAGATTTTTGCTTTTATTTCCAGCACATCAGTCTCAAAATACAAAATGGAGACATGACAGCTCACTGATCCACACCAAAAAATGTCTCCTTCAACAGGGCTCATACAGCAATACATAAAATCATCTCAGACTAGAATTCAGCCAATCAGACACAGAAAACACATCTTGACAAGCATTCTATCCAATCTTATAAAACATAGGTAATCGTAGCTAAAACAAAGACTAGTTGATAAGAGACAAAGAACAGAGTTCTATTCATGCTAACCTTCTAAAGATATACATTAAATAACCTTGTTGCCATCCTAAAGCCAATTCTACAGAAGCCTATTGTTATTTGTCACGTCTACTGCTTGGGAAACTTTTCTGCTTGCATGGAAAACTTTTTCTGCTTGCATGGGAAACTTTTCTGCAATGCTAACAAAACTCCAGTCTAAGGCCTACATACTTCTTTGTAACCATTTCTTAAAAATCCTCTAACCTTATGGATTCCAACATTTCCCCCTCTCTGTTTGACCCAGAAGCTTTCATTTTCTTGTCGCTTGCTATTTGCGTTTCATAGCTCTATTGCAAACTTTCTGCTTATTATCTGCTGAAGACCTATTTTCACTAAACTGAAGCATTGCTATATTACGGCACAGCAACTTAATGCTGTGAAGACCCAATCCCTGAAAGAGAGATATGAATCACGTTTGGCAACAGTCACAAGGCATCGTTCAAAAAACTCTGGTCGATTCCAAGGCCTTAATTCAAAACCTTCGTTCATGTCAATACCCTCATCTACTGCTTTCGTGAGATTTCGTACACTCTCTGTGCTTCTACTTCCTAGTTCTCCTGCTTGAATGACAAAAACTTCTCGGACTGTTTTGTTCATCATTCGCCGAACACAACAGAGTATACAAGGTGCCACTATCAATATCAGTATTAGAACACCTAATATGTAAAGACCTATCTTGCAAAGTTGCCTTAGCCAAGGTGCAAAACTCCAATTTTGAAACAAATCATCCAACCAGGAACCTCCATCTTCTTTAATTTGGGCTGTCAGATCCTTTAATTTTTGAATGCTTTTGTGAATGGATTCGGAATGATCAGACAAATTCATACAACACAATCCTTCCAATTCCTCACAACCATGTCCTTGTGCCAGTAAGAGAAAATCAATGGCTGCTCTGTTTTGAAGAGTAGCATGTCTAATACTATCAACATCGGTCAACATATCACTGATTGCGGAGGATGTGGCATTAGCTTGTTTGCTCAGCCAACATCCAACTCGATCTAA
This sequence comes from Melospiza melodia melodia, assembly GCF_035770615.1. Lineage (NCBI taxonomy): Eukaryota > Metazoa > Chordata > Aves > Passeriformes > Passerellidae > Melospiza > Melospiza melodia. The sequence continues at coordinate 37,188,877 of NC_086225.1, forward strand.
TTGTCTCAATGCCACAGCTGAAGCCAATTGGGGTAGAAATATACCTGCTGAAAGCCTTCTGGCGGCATTCCAAGGCATAAAATCACTCTGACAGTTCTCATCATAATGAGGAACAGCTCTTGTTTTCCTTTGTTTCTTTTTCATCACTGCTTTGGCAGTGGGGGCAATTATGGTAAGCATACCAATGCTACAAGGGCCACCTTCAAGGTGGGCTGGAATGCCTTGCCAACCTCTGTCTCCGCAAATGATCCAATACCCTTTTGGCAATTGCCGTGGATATTGGTCCGTCTCCAGAAACACATCCCAACTGTTTGAAACATTTGCTGCCCTGAGAAGTTTGTTGGAACAAATGTTCCAATTGAAGGAAGGACTGTTTCCATTGTCAATTCCACCTGGTTTACCATTGGATTCTTTTCTGACCAAAGGAAACTCTTTCACTGGCACACCAACCAAACAGGTTGAGAAAGGCTTTTCTGGTTCCGAATTAGACAGGCATATAGTATCCGATCCGGCAGCCTTGGCTAAGGTCACCCAAACATTCGTTTTCGGTTGATCCACAGGCAAATCTGCACGACCAAAAACAATTAACATCAAGCAAAACAAGTATACCATTTGATTCTGCCCCATCTCTTTCAAGAACTAAGTTTTGGCAGAATTCTTTCTAAACAAAAACAATAACCTAAATTTTCAGCCAAAAACTAGCTTTGTAAAACAAACATTCAGCATTCAATTCGTATACTCATAAATAACATTGGCACAAAATCAGAGTTCATGGGTTCCACCGATGCACAAAGAACGTCAGGCACAAGAGGCGTCAGGCGAGACCCGGGATCCTTCCATTCGGTCCACGTCTGCGTACTCGCTTCCTCAGTTCTAGGCTCGACAACAGGTTCTGAAGTGCGATAGGGTTTGACGTTTTTGGCAGGAACCCACTTAATTCTTCCAGCACCTGTGGAAATAGAAGCATACCCTTTGCCCCACGTTATTAATTGAAACGGGCCTTCCATCTGTCCAGAGTCAGGGTTTCTAATTAGAAGAGGAGGATGTTCTTTCAGTTTTGCCTGTGTGCTATTTGAAAAGTGTCTAAAGATTGGTGGATCTGGTTCTGTACTTGAACTATTTAGACAATTAAAACCATACAAAGCCTTACTCAGTCTCATCTGTGGGGTGATTTCCGTTCCCCCTCTCTGTTGATCTAATATGCGTTTTAAGGTTTGATGTGTTCTTTCAATGATTGCTTGGCTTGTGGGAGAGTGGGGAATACCAAAAATGTGTCGAACACCCCATTCATTTAAAAATGTGGCCAATTTTTGAGATATGTATGCGGGACCATTGTCAGTTTTTACTTCTTGGGGTATACCCAATGAAGCAAAAGCTTGCAGGAAATGATGACAGGCATGGCTGCCAGTTTCACCTGTGTGAAGGGAAGCAAAAACTGCACCAGAGAACGTGTCTATGGAAACATGAATATTTTTAAATTTACCAAAAGAAGGCTATTTAGTAACACCTGTTTGCCACAACTGTAGGCTTTGTAAGCCTCGGGGGTTGATTGCTCCTGTAGAAACAGGAGGTTGTACCAATTGACAGTCAGGGCAAGTATGAATGATAGCTTTAGCTTGACTTTTAGTGATTTGGAACATTCGCATGAGTGCTTGTGCATTTTGGTGGAAAAAGGCATGACTCAATTTTGCTTGTTCAAAAATATTTGGCAATGTGTTAGAAATGACCATTGCCAGCTTGTCCGCTCTTGCATTTCCTTCCACTAAAAATCCAGGAAGTGAAGAATGCGCCCTAATGTGAGAAACAAAATATGGATTAGTTCTATATTGCAAAGTTATAAAAAGACATGAAAGCCAACGATGTAAAGTTTCATTACTAACATCCTTTAAAATGGAACCTTCTATTCTCCTGACTACATTAGCAACATAAGCAGAATCTGTGACCAAATTAAAAGGCTGAGGAAACAGCTGAAAAGCTCAAACTACTGCAGCAAGCTCAACAATTTGAGGGGATCCCTCTACTGTTTGAATATCAGATTCCCAAACATCAGTCTTTTGATTAAACCAAGTCACAACGGACTTGTGGCTTTTACCAGAGCCATCAGTGAAGAGAGTCACAGCATGTAAAGTTTCTTCACTTAATTTAGGTTTTTCTCTGAAACTCAGTTTTGCTTGCAGTAGTTTGTGAGCTGGATAGTGTATGGAACAAACACCTGGAAAACCTAAGAATGCATATTGTAAATCATCAGAATTTTGCATTGCCCAATTGAAATAATCATTTTTCAATGGCAAATAGATAACTGAACATTCTTGACCTGCCAAAGTTAACAATCTGGTTCTAGCCTTAATTATAATGTATGCAATCATTTCTAAAACTGAGCAAATGGTCTTTGAAAACCTGTAGGGAGGAAAAACCCATTCCATTATTAACAAAGGATCTTGTTCTGTGGCATCCCACTGGAAAATGAGACCACAAAGCTGCATCTTCTCTCCTAAGATTGCAAGAAAGAAAGGATTTTCAGGAACGCAGCGATGAGCTTGTCTTTTTTGAAGAGCTTCTGTGACTTTGTCGAGAGCAGCACGAGCTTCAGGGGTTAAAGTTCTTGGCGAAGTGATGTCGCAACTTCCTCTCAGCAAATGGAAGAGCGGACTCAGTTCATCATTGGTGATTCCCAGCATCGGTCTGACCCAGTTGATTTCTCCTAGAAGTTGTTGTAACTCTTGTAGGTTGTTGACTCTGGTTCGGATCTGAATTTTCTGTGGTATTATTGTCGTCTTCCATCGTCTTCCATCATCTTCCATCCCAGGTACTTCTAAGGTGAAACTTGTTGAATTTTCGTTGCAGAGATTTCAAGTCCAGCTTTTTGAATTTCAGCAACAACACAGTCGCGAGTTTCTTCCATCTCTTCCTTTCAAAGGACTCCACCCTTAAAGCCAATTTTTCTTTCTCTGTATCTATAGATTGACAAACACCAGAACAACCCTGTTTTTGCTTAACTGAAAAAGAGTTCCCCGGAACACAATTTCCCGAGTGGAAGCAGCCACCTCAGCCTCCACCCCAGGCCCAACAGAATCCAATTCAGGTTTCAGTGTCCCTGCACAAACAATTTTAGGAAGTACAGTCACTTTTTCATTTCCATCTTTTACACACTTTGTTCCATCCCCCTTACAAGAGTCACATATTTTTACATTAACAGAACAACGCAAAGAAAAGTCCAAAAGAGTCTCATTTTTTCCCAGAGAGAGAAGAAAGATTTTGTTCAACAGAGTTCAAAGCAATACTTTCAGCATTTGCAACAACACTTGTAACATTCTCCGATACTCACACAGTCTCCGGTTTACTGGAATTTAATGAGACAGAACCAGAAGCTTTGTTTTCTGAGTCCAAGTTGATCTTATTATTATCCGTTTGTTTAAAACAGTGCTCCAACAGCGCTCTACAAACCGGCATAAGTTCTCTTAAGCTTTCATCTTTTTTGAGAGAGACTAGATTATAGATTCTCCAGTTTATCTGATCCCAAAAATGAAAAGTAAAAGCAGACTGCAGATTTAAATCTTGCGTATTCGCTTTAACCCAGATAAGTAAGTTTTTAAGCTCAGTTTTTGAAATTTCAGAGTGACCTTTTTCTTGTAACATTGTCTCTAATTGATGAAAAACATCCCATTCAACTTTTGATAAATTCGTTCCCATTTTTGTGTTCTTTTAATAATTTTCTTTTTCGCTATTTTGCCTCCCAACGTCACCCAAGCGCTCTCCCGAGATAAGTTACTTACAATTTTCTTGGCTTCGGCGGGAGAGATGATACAGTGTGCTCCTTGTTAACACTTGGGTCTCCGCAGCTGGTACTTCCAAGATTTTTCTTTGTTTTTCTTCTATTCTACGTCCTCACACGAGGCACCAATATGCGGGGGACGGGACAGGTATAAGTCCAATAGTGTCAGGAACCCACGCCTTAAAAAAGGAACCCACTAGGCCGCGGCAAAATATCCAAATATGGATAACATGGTAACCAGACCAGTGAAGAGATTTTTGCTTTTATTTCCAGCACATCAGTCTCAAAATACAAAATGGAGACATGACAGCTCACTGATCCACACCCAAAAATGTCTCTTTCAACAGGGCTCATACAGCAATACATAAAATCATCTCAGACTAGAATTCAGCCAATCAGACACAGAAAACACATCTTGACAAGCATTCTATCCAATCTTATAAAACATAGGTAATCGTAGCTAAAACAAAGACTAGTTGATAAGAGACAAAGAACAGAGTTCTATTCATGCTAACCTTCTAAAGATATACATTAAATAACCTTGTTGCCATCCTAAAGCCAATTCTACAGAAGCCTATTGTTATTTGTCACGTCTACTGCTTGGGAAACTTTTCTGCTTGCATGGAAAACTTTTTCTGCTTGCATGGGAAACTTTTCTGCAATGCTAACAAAACTCCAGTCTAAGGCCTACATACTTCTTTGTAACCATTTCTTAAAAATCCTCTAACCTTATGGATTCCAACATTTCCCCCTCTCTGTTTGACCCAGAAGCTTTCATTTTCTTGTCGCTTGCTATTTGCGTTTCATAGCTCTATTGCAAAATTTCTGCTTATTATCTGCTGAAGACCTATTTTCACTAAACTGAAGCATTGCTATATTACGGCACAGCAACTTAATGCTGTGAAGATCCAATCCCTGAAAGAGAGATATGAATCACGTTTGGCAACAGTCACAAGGCATCGTTCAAAAAACTCTGGTCGATTCCAAGGCCTTAATTCAAAACCTTCGTTCATGTCAATACCCTCATCTACTGCTTTCGTGAGATTTCGTACACTCTCTGTGCTTCTACTTCCTAGTTCTCCTGCTTGAATGACAAAAACTTCTCGGACTGTTTTGTTCATCATTCGCCGAACACAACAGAGTATACAAGGTGCCACTATCAATATCAGTATTAGAACACCTAATATGTAAAGACCTATCTTGCAAAGTTGCCTTAGCCAAGGTGCAAAACTCCAATTTTGAAACAAATCATCCAACCAGGAACCTCCATCTTCTTTAATTTGGGCTGTCAGATCCTTTAATTTTTGAATGCTTTTGTGAATGGATTCGGAATGATCAGACAAATTCATACAACACAATCCTTCCAATTCCTCACAACCATGTCCTTGTGCCAGTAAGAGAAAATCAATGGCTGCTCTGTTTTGAAGAGTAGCATGTCTAATACTATCAACATCGGTCAACATATCACTGATTGCGGAGGATGTGGCATTAGCTTGTTTGCTCAGCCAACATCCAACTCGATCTAATTGTCTCAATGCCACAGCTGAAGCCAATTGGGGTAGAAATATACCTGCTGAAAGCCTTCTGGCGGCATTCCAAGGCATAAAATCACTCTGACAGTTCTCATCATAATGAGGAACAGCTCTTGTTTTCCTTTGTTTCTTTTTCATCACTGCTTTGGCAGTGGGGGCAATTATGGTAAGCATACCAATGCTACAAGGGCCACCTTCAAGGTGGGCTGGAATGCCTTGCCAACCTCTGTCTCCGCAAATGATCCAATACCCTTTTGGCAATTGCCGTGGATATTGGTCCGTCTCCAGAAACACATCCCAACTGTTTGAAACATTTGCTGCCCTGAGAAGTTTGTTGGAACAAATGTTCCAATTGAAGGAAGGACTGTTTCCATTGTCAATTCCACCTGGTTTACCATTGGATTCTTTTCTGACCAAAGGAAACTCTTTCACTGGCACACCAACCAAACAGGTTGAGAAAGGCTTTTCTGGTTCCGAATTAGACAGGCATATAGTATCCGATCCGGCAGCCTTGGCTAAGGTCACCCAAACATTCGTTTTCGGTTGATCCACAGGCAAATCTGCACGACCAAAAACAATTAACATCAAGCAAAACAAGTATACCATTTGATTCTGCCCCATCTCTTTCAAGAACTAAGTTTTGGCAGAATTCTTTCTAAACAAAAACAATAACCTAAATTTTCAGCCAAAAACTAGCTTTGTAAAACAAACATTCAGCATTCAATTCGTATACTCATAAATAACATTGGCACAAAATCAGAGTTCATGGGTTCCACCGATGCACAAAGAACGTCAGGCACAAGAGGCGTCAGGCGAGACCCGGGATCCTTCCATTCGGTCCACGTCTGCGTACTCGCTTCCTCAGTTCTAGGCTCGACAACAGGTTCTGAAGTGCGATAGGGTTTGACGTTTTTGGCAGGAACCCACTTAATTCTTCCAGCACCTGTGGAAATAGAAGCATACCCTTTGCCCCACGTTATTAATTGAAACGGGCCTTCCATCTGTCCAGAGTCAGGGTTTCTAATTAGAAGAGGAGGATGTTCTTTCAGTTTTGCCTGTGTGCTATTTGAAAAGTGTCTAAAGATTGGTGGATCTGGTTCTGTACTTGAACTATTTAGACAATTAAAACCATACAAAGCCTTACTCAGTCTCATCTGTGGGGTGATTTCCGTTCCCCCTCTCTGTTGATCTAATATGCGTTTTAAGGTTTGATGTGTTCTTTCAATGATTGCTTGGCTTGTGGGAGAGTGGGGAATACCAAAAATGTGTCGAACACCCCATTCATTTAAAAATGTGGCCAATTTTTGAGATATGTATGTGGGACCATTGTCAGTTTTTACTTCTTGGGGTATACCCAATGAAGCAAAAGCTTGCAGGAAATGATGACAGGCATGGCTGCCAGTTTCACCTGTGTGAAGGGAAGCAAAAACTGCACCAGAGAACGTGTCTATGGAAACATGAATATTTTTAAATTTACCAAAAGAAGGCTATTTAGTAACACCTGTTTGCCACAACTGTAGGCTTTGTAAGCCTCGGGGGTTGATTGCTCCTGTAGAAACAGGAGGTTGTACCAATTGACAGTCAGGGCAAGTATGAATGATAGCTTTAGCTTGACTTTTAGTGATTTGGAACATTCGCATGAGTGCTTGTGCATTTTGGTGGAAAAAGGCATGACTCAATTTTGCTTGTTCAAAAATATTTGGCAATGTGTTAGAAATGACCATTGCCAGCTTGTCCGCTCTTGCATTTCCTTCCACTAAAAATCCAGGAAGTGAAGAATGCGCCCTAATGTGAGAAACAAAATATGGATTAGTTCTATATTGCAAAGTTATAAAAAGACATGAAAGCCAACGATGTAAAGTTTCATTACTAACATCCTTTAAAATGGAACCTTCTATTCTCCTGACTACATTAGCAACATAAGCAGAATCTGTGACCAAATTAAAAGGCTGAGGAAACAGCTGAAAAGCTCAAACTACTGCAGCAAGCTCAACAATTTGAGGGGATCCCTCTACTGTTTGAATATCAGATTCCCAAACATCAGTCTTTTGATTAAACCAAGTCACAACGGACTTGTGGCTTTTACCAGAGCCATCAGTGAAGAGAGTCACAGCATGTAAAGGTTCTTCACTTAATTTAGGTTTTTCTCTGAAACTCAGTTTTGCTTGCAGTAGTTTGTGAGCTGGATAGTGTATGGAACAAACACCTGGAAAACCTAAGAATGCATATTGTAAATCATCAGAATTTTGCATTGCCCAATTGAAATAATCATTTTTCAATGGCAAATAGATAACTGAACATTCTTGACCTGCCAAAGTTAACAATCTGGTTCTAGCCTTAATTATAATGTATGCAATCATTTCTAAAACTGAGCAAATGGTCTTTGAAAACCTGTAGGGAGGAAAAACCCATTCCATTATTAACAAAGGATCTTGTTCTGTGGCATCCCACTGGAAAATGAGACCACAAAGCTGCATCTTCTCTCCTAAGATTGCAAGAAAGAAAGGATTTTCAGGAACGCAGCGATGAGCTTGTCTTTTTTGAAGAGCTTCTGTGACTTTGTCGAGAGCAGCACGAGCTTCAGGGGTTAAAGTTCTTGGCGAAGTGATGTCGCAACTTCCTCTCAGCAAATGGAAGAGCGGACTCAGTTCATCATTGGTGATTCCCAGCATCGGTCTGACCCAGTTGATTTCTCCTAGAAGTTGTTGTAACTCTTGTAGGTTGTTGACTCTGGTTCGGATCTGAATTTTCTGTGGTATTATTGTCGTCTTCCATCGTCTTCCATCATCTTCCATCCCAGGTACTTCTAAGGTGAAACTTGTTGAATTTTCGTTGCAGAGATTTCAAGTCCAGCTTTTTGAATTTCAGCAACAACACAGTCGCGAGTTTCTTCCATCTCTTCCTTTCAAAGGACTCCACCCTTAAAGCCAATTTTTCTTTCTCTGTATCTATAGATTGACAAACACCAGAACAACCCTGTTTTTGCTTAACTGAAAAAGAGTTCCCCGGAACACAATTTCCCGAGTGGAAGCAGCCACCTCAGCCTCCACCCCAGGCCCAACAGAATCCAATTCAGGTTTCAGTGTCCCTGCACAAACAATTTTAGGAAGTACAGTCACTTTTTCATTTCCATCTTTTACACACTTTGTTCCATCCCCCTTACAAGAGTCACATATTTTTACATTAACAGAACAACGCAAAGAAAAGTCCAAAAGAGTCTCATTTTTTCCCAGAGAGAGAAGAAAGATTTTGTTCAACAGAGTTCAAAGCAATACTTTCAGCATTTGCAACAACACTTGTAACATTCTCCGATACTCACACAGTCTCCGGTTTACTGGAATTTAATGAGACAGAACCAGAAGCTTTGTTTTCTGAGTCCAAGTTGATCTTATTATTATCCGTTTGTTTAAAACAGTGCTCCAACAGCGCTCTACAAACGGGCATAAGTTCTCTTAAGCTTTCATCTTTTTTGAGAGAGACTAGATTATAGATTCTCCAGTTTATCTGATCCCAAAAATGAAAAGTAAAAGCAGACTGCAGATTTAAATCTTGCGTATTCGCTTTAACCCAGATAAGTAAGTTTTTAAGCTCAGTTTTTGAAATTTCAGAGTGACCTTTTTCTTGTAACATTGTCTCTAATTGATGAAAAACATCCCATTCAACTTTTGATAAATTCGTTCCCATTTTTGTGTTCTTTTAATAATTTTCTTTTTCGCTATTTTGCCTCCCAACGTCACCCAAGCGCTCTCCCGAGATAAGTTACTTACAATTTTCTTGGCTTCGGCGGGAGAGATGATACAGTGTGCTCCTTGTTAACACTTGGGTCTCCGCAGCTGGTACTTCCAAGATTTTTCTTTGTTTTTCTTCTATTCTACGTCCTCACACGAGGCACCAATATGCGGGGGACGGGACAGGTATAAGTCCAATAGTGTCAGGAACCCACGCCTTAAAAAAGGAACCCACTAGGCCGCGGCAAAATATCCAAATATGGATAACATGGTAACCAGACCAGTGAAGAGATTTTTGCTTTTATTTCCAGCACATCAGTCTCAAAATACAAAATGGAGACATGACAGCTCACTGATCCACACCAAAAAATGTCTCCTTCAACAGGGCTCATACAGCAATACATAAAATCATCTCAGACTAGAATTCAGCCAATCAGACACAGAAAACACATCTTGACAAGCATTCTATCCAATCTTATAAAACATAGGTAATCGTAGCTAAAACAAAGACTAGTTGATAAGAGACAAAGAACAGAGTTCTATTCATGCTAACCTTCTAAAGATATACATTAAATAACCTTGTTGCCATCCTAAAGCCAATTCTACAGAAGCCTATTGTTATTTGTCACGTCTACTGCTTGGGAAACTTTTCTGCTTGCATGGAAAACTTTTTCTGCTTGCATGGGAAACTTTTCTGCAATGCTAACAAAACTCCAGTCTAAGGCCTACATACTTCTTTGTAACCATTTCTTAAAAATCCTCTAACCTTATGGATTCCAACATTTCCCCCTCTCTGTTTGACCCAGAAGCTTTCATTTTCTTGTCGCTTGCTATTTGCGTTTCATAGCTCTATTGCAAAATTTCTGCTTATTATCTGCTGAAGACCTATTTTCACTAAACTGAAGCATTGCTATATTACGGCACAGCAACTTAATGCTGTGAAGATCCAATCCCTGAAAGAGAGATATGAATCACGTTTGGCAACAGTCACAAGGCATCGTTCAAAAAACTCTGGTCGATTCCAAGGCCTTAATTCAAAACCTTCGTTCATGTCAATACCCTCATCTACTGCTTTCGTGAGATTTCGTACACTCTCTGTGCTTCTACTTCCTAGTTCTCCTGCTTGAATGACAAAAACTTCTCGGACTGTTTTGTTCATCATTCGCCGAACACAACAGAGTATACAAGGTGCCACTATCAATATCAGTATTAGAACACCTAATATGTAAAGACCTATCTTGCAAAGTTGCCTTAGCCAAGGTGCAAAACTCCAATTTTGAAACAAATCATCCAACCAGGAACCTCCATCTTCTTTAATTTGGGCTGTCAGATCCTTTAATTTTTGAATGCTTTTGTGAATGGATTCGGAATGATCAGACAAATTCATACAACACAATCCTTCCAATTCCTCACAACCATGTCCTTGTGCCAGTAAGAGAAAATCAATGGCTGCTCTGTTTTGAAGAGTAGCATGTCTAATACTATCAACATCGGTCAACATATCACTGATTGCGGAGGATGTGGCATTAGCTTGTTTGCTCAGCCAACATCCAACTCGATCTAATTGTCTCAATGCCACAGCTGAAGCCAATTGGGGTAGAAATATACCTGCTGAAAGCCTTCTGGCGGCATTCCAAGGCATAAAATCACTCTGACAGTTCTCATCATAATGAGGAACAGCTCTTGTTTTCCTTTGTTTCTTTTTCATCACTGCTTTGGCAGTGGGGGCAATTATGGTAAGCATACCAATGCTACAAGGGCCACCTTCAAGGTGGGCTGGAATGCCTTGCCAACCTCTGTCTCCGCAAATGATCCAATACCCTTTTGGCAATTGCCGTGGATATTGGTCCGTCTCCAGAAACACATCCCAACTGTTTGAAACATTTGCTGCCCTGAGAAGTTTGTTGGAACAAATGTTCCAATTGAAGGAAGGACTGTTTCCATTGTCAATTCCACCTGGTTTACCATTGGATTCTTTTCTGACCAAAGGAAACTCTTTCACTGGCACACCAACCAAACAGGTTGAGAAAGGCTTTTCTGGTTCCGAATTAGACAGGCATATAGTATCCGATCCGGCAGCCTTGGCTAAGGTCACCCAAACATTCGTTTTCGGTTGATCCACAGGCAAATCTGCACGACCAAAAACAATTAACATCAAGCAAAACAAGTATACCATTTGATTCTGCCCCATCTCTTTCAAGAACTAAGTTTTGGCAGAATTCTTTCTAAACAAAAACAATAACCTAAATTTTCAGCCAAAAACTAGCTTTGTAAAACAAACATTCAGCATTCAATTCGTATACTCATAAATAACATTGGCACAAAATCAGAGTTCATGGGTTCCACCGATGCACAAAGAACGTCAGGCACAAGAGGCGTCAGGCGAGACCCGGGATCCTTCCATTCGGTCCACGTCTGCGTACTCGCTTCCTCAGTTCTAGGCTCGACAACAGGTTCTGAAGTGCGATAGGGTTTGACGTTTTTGGCAGGAACCCACTTAATTCTTCCAGCACCTGTGGAAATAGAAGCATACCCTTTGCCCCACGTTATTAATTGAAACGGGCCTTCCATCTGTCCAGAGTCAGGGTTTCTAATTAGAAGAGGAGGATGTTCTTTCAGTTTTGCCTGTGTGCTATTTGAAAAGTGTCTAAAGATTGGTGGATCTGGTTCTGTACTTGAACTATTTAGAAAATTAAAACCATACAAAGCCTTACTCAGTCTCATCTGTGGGGTGATTTCCGTTCCCCCTCTCTGTTGATCTAATATGCGTTTTAAGGTTTGATGTGTTCTTTCAATGATTGCTTGGCTTGTGGGAGAGTGGGGAATACCAAAAATGTGTCGAACACCCCATTCATTTAAAAATGTGGCCAATTTTTGAGATATGTATGCGGGACCATTGTCAGTTTTTACTTCTTGGGGTATACCCAATGAAGCAAAAGCTTGCAGGAAATGATGACAGGCATGGCTGCCAGTTTCACCTGTGTGAAGGGAAGCAAAAACTGCACCAGAGAACGTGTCTATGGAAACATGAATATTTTTAAATTTACCAAAAGAAGGCTATTTAGTAACACCTGTTTGCCACAACTGTAGGCTTTGTAAGCCTCGGGGGTTGATTGCTCCTGTAGAAACAGGAGGTTGTACCAATTGACAGTCAGGGCAAGTATGAATGATAGCTTTAGCTTGACTTTTAGTGATTTGGAACATTCGCATGAGTGCTTGTGCATTTTGGTGGAAAAAGGCATGACTCAATTTTGCTTGTTCAAAAATATTTGGCAATGTGTTAGAAATGACCATTGCCAGCTTGTCCGCTCTTGCATTTCCTTCCACTAAAAATCCAGGAAGTGAAGAATGCGCCCTAATGTGAGAAACAAAATATGGATTAGTTCTATATTGCAAAGTTATAAAAAGACATGAAAGCCAACGATGTAAAGTTTCATTACTAACATCCTTTAAAATGGAACCTTCTATTCTCCTGACTACATTAGCAACATAAGCAGAATCTGTGACCAAATTAAAAGGCTGAGGAAACAGCTGAAAAGCTCAAACTACTGCAGCAAGCTCAACAATTTGAGGGGATCCCTCTACTGTTTGAATATCAGATTCCCAAACATCAGTCTTTTGATTAAACCAAGTCACAACGGACTTGTGGCTTTTACCAGAGCCATCAGTGAAGAGAGTCACAGCATGTAAAGGTTCTTCACTTAATTTAGGTTTTTCTCTGAAACTCAATTTTGCTTGCAGTAGTTTGTGAGCTGGATAGTGTATGGAACAAACACCTGGAAAACCTAAGAATGCATATTGTAAATCATCAGAATTTTGCATTGCCCAATTGAAATAATCATTTTTCAATGGCAAATAGATAACTGAACATTCTTGACCTGCCAAAGTTAACAATCTGGTTCTAGCCTTAATTATAATGTATGCAATCATTTCTAAAACTGAGCAAATGGTCTTTGAAAACCTGTAGGGAGGAAAAACCCATTCCATTATTAACAAAGGATCTTGTTCTGTGGCATCCCACTGGAAAATGAGACCACAAAGCTGCATCTTCTCTCCTAAGATTGCAAGAAAGAAAGGATTTTCAGGAACGCAGCGATGAGCTTGTCTTTTTTGAAGAGCTTCTGTGACTTTGTCGAGAGCAGCACGAGCTTCAGGGGTTAAAGTTCTTGGCGAAGTGATGTCGCAACTTCCTCTCAGCAAATGGAAGAGCGGACTCAGTTCATCATTGGTGATTCCCAGCATCGGTCTGACCCAGTTGATTTCTCCTAGAAGTTGTTGTAACTCTTGTAGGTTGTTGACTCTGGTTCGGATCTGAATTTTCTGTGGTATTATTGTCGTCTTCCATCGTCTTCCATCATCTTCCATCCCAGGTACTTCTAAGGTGAAACTTGTTGAATTTTCGTTGCAGAGATTTCAAGTCCAGCTTTTTGAATTTCAGCAACAACACAGTCGCGAGTTTCTTCCATCTCTTCCTTTCAAAGGACTCCACCCTTAAAGCCAATTTTTCTTTCTCTGTATCTATAGATTGACAAACACCAGAACAACCCTGTTTTTGCTTAACTGAAAAAGAGTTCCCCGGAACACAATTTCCCGAGTGGAAGCAGCCACCTCAGCCTCCACCCCAGGCCCAACAGAATCCAATTCAGGTTTCAGTGTCCCTGCACAAACAATTTTAGGAAGTACAGTCACTTTTTCATTTCCATCTTTTACACACTTTGTTCCATCCCCCTTACAAGAGTCACATATTTTTACATTAACAGAACAACGCAAAGAAAAGTCCAAAAGAGTCTCATTTTTTCCCAGAGAGAGAAGAAAGATTTTGTTCAACAGAGTTCAAAGCAATACTTTCAGCATTTGCAACAACACTTGTAACATTCTCCGATACTCACACAGTCTCCGGTTTACTGGAATTTAATGAGACAGAACCAGAAGCTTTGTTTTCTGAGTCCAAGTTGATCTTATTATTATCCGTTTGTTTAAAACAGTGCTCCAACAGCGCTCTACAAACCGGCATAAGTTCTCTTAAGCTTTCATCTTTTTTGAGAGAGACTAGATTATAGATTCTCCAGTTTATCTGATCCCAAAAATGAAAAGTAAAAGCAGACTGCAGATTTAAATCTTGCGTATTCGCTTTAACCCAGATAAGTAAGTTTTTAAGCTCAGTTTTTGAAATTTCAGAGTGACCTTTTTCTTGTAACATTGTCTCTAATTGATGAAAAACATCCCATTCAACTTTTGATAAATTCGTTCCCATTTTTGTGTTCTTTTAATAATTTTCTTTTTCGCTATTTTGCCTCCCAACGTCACCCAAGCGCTCTCCCGAGATAAGTTACTTACAATTTTCTTGGCTTCGGCGGGAGAGATGATACAGTGTGCTCCTTGTTAACACTTGGGTCTCCGCAGCTGGTACTTCCAAGATTTTTCTTTGTTTTTCTTCTATTCTACGTCCTCACACGAGGCACCAATATGCGGGGGACGGGACAGGTATAAGTCCAATAGTGTCAGGAACCCACGCCTTAAAAAAGGAACCCACTAGGCCGCGGCAAAATATCCAAATATGGATAACATGGTAACCAGACCAGTGAAGAGATTTTTGCTTTTATTTCCAGCACATCAGTCTCAAAATACAAAATGGAGACATGACAGCTCACTGATCCACACCAAAAAATGTCTCCTTCAACAGGGCTCATACAGCAATACATAAAATCATCTCAGACTAGAATTCAGCCAATCAGACACAGAAAACACATCTTGACAAGCATTCTATCCAATCTTATAAAACATAGGTAATCGTAGCTAAAACAAAGACTAGTTGATAAGAGACAAAGAACAGAGTTCTATTCATGCTAACCTTCTAAAGATATACATTAAATAACCTTGTTGCCATCCTAAAGCCAATTCTACAGAAGCCTATTGTTATTTGTCACGTCTACTGCTTGGGAAACTTTTCTGCTTGCATGGAAAACTTTTTCTGCTTGCATGGGAAACTTTTCTGCAATGCTAACAAAACTCCAGTCTAAGGCCTACATACTTCTTTGTAACCATTTCTTAAAAATCCTCTAACCTTATGGATTCCAACATTTCCCCCTCTCTGTTTGACCCAGAAGCTTTCATTTTCTTGTCGCTTGCTATTTGCGCTTCATAGCTCGATTGCAAAATTTCTGCTTATTATCTGCTGAAGACATATTTTCACTAAACTGAAGCATTGCTATATTACAGCACAGCAACTTAATGCTGTGAAGACCCAATCCCTGAAAGAGAGATATGAATCACGTTTGGCAACAGTCACAAGGCATCGTTCAAAAAACTCTGGTCGATTCCAAGGCCTTAATTCAAAACCTTCGTTCATGTCAATACCCTCATCTACTGCTTTCGTGAGATTTCGTACACTCTCTGTGCTTCTACTTCCTAGTTCTCCTGCTTGAATGACAAAAATTTCTCGGACTGTTTTGTTCATCATTCGCCGAACACAACAGAGTATACAAGGTGCCACTATCAATATCAGTATTAGAACACCTAATATGTAAAGACCTATCTTGCAAAGTTGCCTTAGCCAAGGTGCAAAACTCCAATTTGGAAACAAATCATCCAACCAGGAACCTCCATCTTCTTTAATTTGGGCTGTCAGATCCTTTAATTTTTGAATGCTTTTGTGAATGGATTCGGAATGATCAGAGAAATTCATACAACACAATCCTTCAAATTCCTCACAACCATGTCCTTGTGCCAGTAAGAGAAAATCAATGGCTGCTCTGTTTTGAAGAGTAGCATGTCTAATACTATCAACATCGGTCAACATATCACTGATTGCGGAGGATGTGGCATTAGCTTGTTTGCTCAGCCAACATCCAACTCGATCTAATTGTCTCAATGCCACAGCTGAAGCCAATTGGGGTAGAAATATACCTGCTGAATGCCTTCTGGCGGCATTCCAAGGCATAAAATCACTCTGACAGTTCTCATCATAATGAGGAACAGCTCTTGTTTTCCTTTGTTTCTTTTTCATCACTGCTTTGGCAGTGGGGGCAATTATGGTAAGCATACCAATGCTACAAGGGCCACCTTCAAGGTGGGCTGGAATGCCTTGCCAACCTCTGTCTCCGCAAATGATCCAATACCCTTTTGGCAATTGCCGTGGATATTGGTCCGTCTCCAGAAACACATCCCAACTGTTTGAAACATTTGCTGCCCTGAGAAGTTTGTTGGAACAAATGTTCCAATTGAAGGAAGGACTGTTTCCATTGTCAATTCCACCTGGTTTACCATTGGATTCTTTTCTGACCAAAGGAAACTCTTTCACTGGCACACCAACCAAACAGGTTGAGAAAGGCTTTTCTGGTTCCGAATTAGACAGGCATATAGTATCCGATCCGGCAGCCTTGGCTAAGGTCACCCAAACATTCGTTTTCGGTTGATCCACAGGCAAATCTGCACGACAAAAAACAATTAAAATCAAGCAAAACAAGTATACCATTTGATTCTGCCCCATCTCTTTCAAGAACTAAGTTTTGGCAGAATTCTTTCTAAACAAAAACAATAACCTAAATTTTCAGCCAAAAACTAGCTTTGTAAAACAAACATTCAGCATTCAATTCGTATACTCATAAATAACATTGGCACAAAATCAGAGTTCATGGGTTCCACCGATGCACAAAGAACGTCAGGCCCAAGAGGCGTCAGGCGAGACCCGGGATCCTTCCATTCGGTCCACGTCTGCGTACTCGCTTCCTCAGTTCTAGGCTCGACAACAGGTTCTGAAGTGCGATAGGGTTTGACGTTTTTGGCAGGAACCCACTTAATTCTTCCAGCACCTGTGGAAATAGAAGCATACCCTTTGCCTCACGTTATTAATTGAAACGGGCCTTCCATCTGTCCAGAGTCAGGGTTTCTAATTAGAAGAGGAGGATGTTCTTTCAGTTTTGCCTGTGTGCTATTTGAAAAGTGTCTAAAGATTGGTGGATCTGGTTCTGTACTTGAACTATTTAGAAAATTAAAACCATACAAAGCCTTACTCAGTCTCATCTGTGGGGTGATTTCCGTTCCCCCTCTCTGTTGATCTAATATGCGTTTTAAGGTTTGATGTGTTCTTTCAATGATTGCTTGGCTTGTGGGAGAGTGGGGAATACCAAAAATGTGTCGAACACCCCATTCATTTAAAAATGTGGCCAATTTTTGAGATATGTATGCGGGACCATTGTCAGTTTTTACTTCTTGGGGTATACCCAATGAAGCAAAAGCTTGCAGGAAATGATGACAGGCATGGCTGCCAGTTTCACCTGTGTGAAGGGAAGCAAAAACTGCACCAGAGAACGTGTCTATGGAAACATGAATATTTTTAAATTTACCAAAAGAAGGCTATTTAGTAACACCTGTTTGCCACAACTGTAGGCTTTGTAAGCCTCGGGGGTTGATTGCTCCTGTAGAAACAGGAGGTTGTACCAATTGACAGTCAGGGCAAGTATGAATGATAGCTTTAGCTTGACTTTTAGTGATTTGGAACATTCGCATGAGTGCTTGTGCATTTTGGTGGAAAAAGGCATGACTCAATTTTGCTTGTTCAAAAATATTTGGCAATGTGTTAGAAATGACCATTGCCAGCTTGTCCGCTCTTGCATTTCCTTCCACTAAAAATCCAGGAAGTGAAGAATGCGCCCTAATGTGAGAAACAAAATATGGATTAGTTCTATATTGCAAAGTTATAAAAAGACATGAAAGCCAACGATGTAAAGTTTCATTACTAACATCCTTTAAAATGGAACCTTCTATTCTCCTGACTACATTAGCAACATAAGCAGAATCTGTGACCAAATTAAAAGGCTGAGGAAACAGCTGAAAAGCTCAAACTACTGCAGCAAGCTCAACAATTTGAGGGGATCCCTCTACTGTTTGAATATCAGATTCCCAAACATCAGTCTTTTGATTAAACCAAGTCACAACGGACTTGTGGCTTTTACCAGAGCCATCAGTGAAGAGAGTCACAGCATGTAAAGGTTCTTCACTTAATTTAGGTTTTTCTCTGAAACTCAATTTTGCTTGCAGTAGTTTGTGAGCTGGATAGTGTATGGAACAAACACCTGGAAAACCTAAGAATGCATATTGTAAATCATCAGAATTTTGCATTGCCCAATTGAAATAATCATTTTTCAATGGCAAATAGATAACTGAACATTCTTGACCTGCCAAAGTTAACAATCTGGTTCTAGCCTTAATTATAATGTATGCAATCATTTCTAAAACTGAGCAAATGGTCTTTGAAAACCTGTAGGGAGGAAAAACCCATTCCATTATTAACAAAGGATCTTGTTCTGTGGCATCCCACTGGAAAATGAGACCACAAAGCTGCATCTTCTCTCCTAAGATTGCAAGAAAGAAAGGATTTTCAGGAACGCAGCGATGAGCTTGTCTTTTTTGAAGAGCTTCTGTGACTTTGTCGAGAGCAGCACGAGCTTCAGGAGTTAAAGTTCTTGGCGAAGTGATGTCGCAACTTCCTCTCAGCAAATGGAAGAGCGGACTCAGTTCATCATTGGTGATTCCCAGCATCGGTCTGACCCAGTTGATTTCTCCTAGAAGTTGTTGTAACTCTTGTAGGTTGTTGACTCTGGTTCGGATCTGAATTTTCTGTGGTATTATTGTCGTCTTCCATCGTCTTCCATCATCTTCCATCCCAGGTACTTCTAAGGTGAAACTTGTTGAATTTTCGTTGCAGAGATTTCAAGTCCAGCTTTTTGAATTTCAGCAACAACACAGTCACGAGTTTCTTCCATCTCTTCCTTTCAAAGGACTCCACCCTTAAAGCCAATTTTTCTTTCTCTGTATCTATAGATTGACAAACACCAGAACAACCCTGTTTTTGCTTAACTGAAAAAGAGTTCCCCGGAACACAATTTCCCGAGTGGAAGCAGCCACCTCAGCCTCCACCCCAGGCCCAACAGAATCCAATTCAGGTTTCAGTGTCCCTGCACAAACAATTTTAGGAAGTACAGTCACTTTTTCATTTCCATCTTTTACACACTTTGTTCCATCCCCCTTACAAGAGTCACATATTTTTACATTAACAGAACAACGCGAAGAAAAGTCCAAAAGAGTCTCATTTTTTCCCAGAGAGAGAGGAGAAAGATTTTGTTCAACAGAGTTCAAAGCAATACTTTCAGCATTTGCAACAACACTTGTAACATTCTCCGATACTCACACAGTCTCCCGTTTACTGGAATTTAATGAGACAGAACCAGAAGCTTTGTTTTCTGAGTCCAAGTTGATCTTATTATTATCCGTTTGTTTAAAACAGTGCTCCAACAGCGCTCTACAAACGGGCATAAGTTCTCTTAAGCTTTCATCTTTTTTGAGAGAGACTAGATTATAGATTCTCCAGTTTATCTGATCCCAAAAATGAAAAGTAAAAGCAGACTGCAGATTTAAATCTTGCGTATTCGCTTTAACCCAGATAAGTAAGTTTTTAAGCTCAGTTTTTGAAATTTCAGAGTGACCTTTTTCTTGTAACATTGTCTCTAATTGATGAAAAACATCCCATTCAACTTTTGATAAATTCGTTCCCATTTTTGTGTTCTTTTAATAATTTTCTTTTTCGCTATTTTGCCTCCCAACGTCACCCAAGCGCTCTCCCGAGATAAGTTACAATTTTCTTGGCTTCGGTGGGAGAGATGATACAGTGTGCTCCTTGTTAACACTTGGGTCTCTGCAGCTGGTACTTCCAAGATTTTTCTTTGTTTTTCTTCTATTCTACGTCCTCACACGAGGCACCAATATGCGGGGGACGGGACAGGTATAAGTCCAATAGTGTCAGGAACCCACGCCTTAAAAAAGGAACCCACTAGGCCGCGGCAAAATATCCAAATATGGATAACATGGTAACCAGACCAGTGAAGAGATTTTTGCTTTTATTTCCAGCACATCAGTCTCAAAATACAAAATGGAGACATGACAGCTCACTGATCCACACCAAAAAATGTCTCCTTCAACAGGGCTCATACAGCAATACATAAAATCATCTCAGACTAGAATTCAGCCAATCAGACACAGAAAACACATCTTGACAAGCATTCTATCCAATCTTATAAAACATAGGTAATCGTAGCTAAAACAAAGACTAGTTGATAAGAGACAAAGAACAGAGTTCTATTCATGCTAACCTTCTAAAGATATACATTAAATAACCTTGTTGCCATCCTAAAGCCAATTCTACAGAAGCCTATTGTTATTTGTCACGTCTACTGCTTGGGAAACTTTTCTGCTTGCATGGAAAACTTTTTCTGCTTGCATGGGAAACTTTTCTGCAATGCTAACAAAACTCCAGTCTAAGGCCTACATACTTCTTTGTAACCATTTCTTAAAAATCCTCTAACCTTATGGATTCCAACATTTCCCCCTCTCTGTTTGACCCAGAAGCTTTCATTTTCTTGTCGCTTGCTATTTGCGTTTCATAGCTCGATTGCAAAATTTCTGCTTATTATCTGCTGAAGACCTATTTTCACTAAACTGAAGCATTGCTATATTACAGCACAGCAACTTAATGCTGTGAAGACCCAATCCCTGAAAGAGAGATATGAATCACGTTTGGCAACAGTCACAAGGCATCGTTCAAAAAACTCTGGTTGATTCCAAGGCCTTAATTCAAAACCTTCGTTCATGTCAATACCCTCATCTACTGCTTTCGTGAGATTTCGTACACTCTCTGTGCTTCTACTTCCTAGTTCTCCTGCTTGAATGACAAAAATTTCTCGGACTGTTTTGTTCATCATTCGCCGAACACAACAGAGTATACAAGGTGCCACTATCAATATCAGTATTAGAACACCTAATATGTAAAGACCTATCTTGCAAAGTTGCCTTAGCCAAGGTGCAAAACTCCAATTTTGAAACAAATCATCCAACCAGGAACCTCCATCTTCTTTAATTTGGGCTGTCAGATCCTTTAATTTTTGAATGCTTCTGTGAATGGATTCGGAATGATCAGACAAATTCATACAACACAATCCTTCCAATTCCTCACAACCATGTCCTTGTGCCAGTAAGAGAAAATCAATGGCTGCTCTGTTTTGAAGAGTAGCATGTCTAATACTATCAACATCGGTCAACATATCACTGATTGCGGAGGATGTGGCATTAGCTTGTTTGCTCAGCCAACATCCAACTCGATCTAATTGTCTCAATGCCACAGCTGAAGCCAATTGGGGTAGAAATATACCTGCTGAAAGCCTTCTGGCGGCATTCCAAGGCATAAAATCACTCTGACAGTTCTCATCATAATGAGGAACAGCTCTTGTTTTCCTTTGTTTCTTTTTCATCACTGCTTTGGCAGTGGGGGCAATTATGGTAAGCATACCAATGCTACAAGGGCCACCTTCAAGGTGGGCTGGAATGCCTTGCCAACCTCTGTCTCCGCAAATGATCCAATACCCTTTTGGCAATTGCCGTGGATATTGGTCCGTCTCCAGAAACACATCCCAACTGTTTGAAACATTTGCTGCCCTGAGAAGTTTTTTCGAACAAATGTTCCAATTGAAGGAAGGACTGTTTCCATTGTCAATTCCACCTGGTTTACCATTGGATTCTTTTCTGACCAAAGGAAACTCTTTCACTGGCACACCAACCAAACAGGTTGAGAAAGGCTTTTCTGGTTCCGAATTAGACAGGCATATAGTATCCGATCCGGCAGCCTTGGCTAAGGTCACCCAAACATTCGTTTTCGGTTGATCCACAGGCAAATCTGCACGACAAAAACAATTAACATCAAGCAAAACAAGTATACCATTTGATTCTGCCCCATCTCTTTCAAGAACTAAGTTTTGGCAGAATTCTTTCTAAACAAAAACAATAACCTAAATTTTCAGCCAAAAACTAGCTTTGTAAAACAAACATTCAGCATTCAATTCGTATACTCATAAATAACATTGGCACAAAATCAGAGTTCATGGGTTCCACCGATGCACAAAGAACGTCAGGCACAAGAGGCGTCAGGCGAGACCCGGGATCCTTCCATTCGGTCCACGTCTGCGTACTCGCTTCCTCAGTTCTAGGCTCGACAACAGGTTCTGAAGTGCGATACGGTTTGACGTTTTTGGCAGGAACCCACTTAATTCTTCCAGCACCTGTGGAAATAGAAGCATACCCTTTGCCCCACGTTATTAATTGAAACGGGCCTTCCATCTGTCCAGAGTCAGGGCTTCTAATTAGAAGAGGAGGATGTTCTTTCAGTTTTGCCTGTGTGCTATTTGAAAAGTGTCTAAAGATTGGTGGATCTGGTTCTGTACTTGAACTATTTAGAAAATTAAAACCATACAAAGCCTTACTCAGTCTCATCTGTGGGGTGATTTCCGTTCCCCCTCTCTGTTGATCTAATATGCGTTTTAAGGTTTGATGTGTTCTTTCAATGATTGCTTGGCTTGTGGGAGAGTGGGGAATACCAAAAATGTGTCGAACACCCCATTCATTTAAAAATGTGGCCAATTTTTGAGATATGTATGCGGGACCATTGTCAGTTTTTACTTCTTGGGGTATACCCAATGAAGCAAAAGCTTGCAGGAAATGATGACAGGCATGGCTGCCAGTTTCACCTGTGTGAAGGGAAGCAAAAACTGCACCAGAGAACGTGTCTATGGAAACATGAATATTTTTAAATTTACCAAAAGAAGGCTATTTAGTAACACCTGTTTGCCACAACTGTAGGCTTTGTAAGCCTCGGGGGTTGATTGCTCCTGTAGAAACAGGAGGTTGTACCAATTGACAGTCAGGGCAAGTATGAATGATAGCTTTAGCTTGACTTTTAGTGATTTGGAACATTCGCATGAGTGCTTGTGCATTTTGGTGGAAAAAGGCATGACTCAATTTTGCTTGTTCAAAAATATTTGGCAATGTGTTAGAAATGACCATTGCCAGCTTGTCCGCTCTTGCATTTCCTTCCACTAATATTGTGGTCTGCTGTAATGTCCCATTTTGGCCTTCCAGGTCACTTTCCCAGGTGTGCCAATACCTCTCTCCCTTCCCCCTTGCCCCATGCTGAGTGAGTCCTGTCACTCAGACTTAACATTCCAGCAAGGCGTCGTGTGGTTGGTCAAGTTCAAAGGATGCCACTCAGGCCCAGGGGTCATTGGCCTGTCTGGGTGTCATCTTCCCCTGAGACCCTGCCCCTCTCACCTGGTTGGTGGCTCACCTCTACCTCCCCTCCCCCTGTCCCTGAGCTTAAAAAGGTCATCAGACCATGCTGTCGGTGTTCTGTTGGAGCAGGTCCTCACGTTCAGACCTCTGTAACCATGGAATAAACCTCTGGACATTAAACCCTCCAGCAGAATCCTCTCCTTTTTCTCTTCACCATCGCCTGAAGCTATCCTCCTGAGGTAACGGGGTCCCTTACAAGCCTGGACTTGTTCAGTGCCCAGCTGCAACCACCAGCAAGCTAAAGGTATCTCTGGGGTGACACGCCGCAGTTGCTGCCTTTGGCCCAGCAGCGAGGGTCAGACCGGCCCAGGCACAATCTAACTGGTAATATTGGGAGCTTTTTTTTCCAATACACTAAAAATCCAGGAAGTGAAGAATGCGCCCTAATGTGAGAAACAAAATATGGATTAGTTCTATATTGCAAAGTTATAAAAAGACATGAAAGCCAACGATGTAAAGTTTCATTACTAACATCCTTTAAAATGGAACCTTCTATTCTCCTGACTACATTAGCAACATAAGCAGAATCTGTGACCAAATTAAAAGGCTGAGGAAACAGCTGAAAAGCTCAAACTACTGCAGCAAGCTCAACATTTTGAGGGGATCCCTCTACTGTTTGAATATCAGATTCCAAACATCAGTCTTTTGATTAAACCAAGTCACAACGGACTTGTGGCTTTTACCAGAGCCATCAGTGAAGAGAACTACTGCAGCAAGCTCAACAATTTGAGGGGATCCCTCTACTGTTTGAATATCAGATTCCCAAACATCAGTCTTTTGATTAAACCAAGTCACAACGGACTTGTGGCTTTTACCAGAGCCATCAGTGAAGAGAGTCACAGCATGTAAAGGTTCCTCACTTAATTTAGATTTTTCTCTGAAACTCAATTTTGCTTGCAGTAGTTTGTGAGCTGGATAGTGTATGGAACAAACACCTGGAAAACCTAAGAATGCATATTGTAAATCATCAGAATTTTGCATTGCCCAATTGAAATAATCATTTTTCAATGGCAAATAGATAACTGAACATTCTTGACCTGCCAAAGTTAACAATCTGGTTCTAGCCTTAATTATAATGTATGCAATCATTTCTAAAACTGAGCAAATGGTCTTTGAAAACCTGTAGGGAGGAAAAACCCATTCCATTATTAACAAAGGATCTTGTTCTGTGGCATCCCACTGGAAAATGAGACCACAAAGCTGCATCTTCTCTCCTAAGATTGCAAGAAAGAAAGGATTTTCAGGAATGCAGCGATGAGCTTGTCTTTTTTGAAGAGCTTCTGTGACTTTGTCGAGAGCAGCACGAGCTTCAGGGGTTAAAGTTCTTGGCGAAGTGATGTCGCAACTTCCTCTCAGCAAATGGAAGAGCGGACTCAGTTCATCATTGGTGATTCCCAGCATCGGTCTGACCCAGTTGATTTCTCCTAGAAGTTGTTGTAACTCTTGTAGGTTGTTGACTCTGGTTCGGATCTGAATTTTCTGTGGTATTATTGTCGTCTTCCATCGTCTTCCATCATCTTCCATCCCAGGTACTTCTAAGGTGAAACTTGTTGAATTTTCGTTGCAGAGATTCCAAGTCCAGCTTTTTGAATTTCAGCAACAACACAGTCGCGAGTTTCTTCCATCTCTTCCTTTCAAAGGACTCCACCCTTAAAGCCAATTTTTCTTTCTCTGTATCTATAGATTGACAAACACCAGTACAACCACGTTTTTGCTTAACTGAAAAAGAGTTCCCCGGAACCACAATTTCCCGAGTGGAAGCAGCCACCTCAGCCTCCACCCCAGGCCCAACAGAATCCAATTCAGGTTTCAGTGTCCCTGCACAAACAATTTTAGGAAGTACAGTCACTTTTTCATTTCCATCTTTTACACACTTTGTTCCATCCCCCTTACAAGAGTCACATATTTTTACATTAACAGAACAACGCAAAGAAAAGTCCAAAAGAATCTCATTTTTTCCCAGAGAGAGAAGAAAGATTTTGTTCAACAGAGTTCAAAGCAATACTTTCAGCATTTGCAACAACACTTGTAACATTCTCTGATACACACACAGTCTCCGGTTTACTGGAATTTAATGAGACAGAACCAGAAGCTTTGTTTTCTGAGTCCAAGTTGATCCTATTATTATCCGTTTGTTTAAAACAGTGCTCCAACAGTGCTCTACAAACCAGCATAAGTTCTCTTAAGCTTTCATCTTTTTTGAGAGAGACTAGATTATAGATTCTCCAGTTTATCTGATCCCAAAAATGAAAAGTAAAAGCAGACTGCAGATTTAAATCTTGCGTATTCGCTTTAACCGAGATAAATAAGTTTTTAAGCTCAGTTTTTGAAATTTCAGAGTGACCTTTTTCTTGCAACATTGTCTCTAATTGATGAAAAACATCCCATTCAACTTTTGATAAATTCGTTCCCATTTTTGTGTTCTTTTAATAATTTTCTTTTTCTCTATTTTGCCTCCCAACGTCACCCAAGTGCTCTCCTGAGATAAGTAACTTACAATTTTCTTGGCTTCGGCGGGAGAGATGATACAGTGTGCTCCTTGTTAACACTTGGGTCTCCGCAGCTGGTACTTCCACGATTTTTCTTTGTTTTTCTTCTATTCTACGTCCTCACACGAGGCACCAATATGCGGGGGACGGGACAGGTATAAGTCCAATAGTGTCACGAATCCCAGCCCTTAAAAAAGGAACCCACTAGGCCGCGGCAAAATATCCAAATATGGATAACATGGTAACCAGACCAGTGAAGAGATTTTTGCTTTTATTTCCAGCACATCAGTCTCAAAATACAAAATGGAGACATGACAGCTCACTGATCCACACCAAAAAATGTCTCCTTCAACAGGGCTCATACAGCAATACATAAAATCATCTCAGACTAGAATTCAGCCAATCAGACACAGAAAACACATCTTGACAAGCATTCTATCCAATCTTATAAAACATAGGTAATCGTAGCTAAAACAAAGACTAGTTGATAAGAGACAAAGAACAGAGTTCTATTCATGCTAACCTTCTAAAGATATACATTAAATAACCTTGTTTCCATTTTTCACGTCTACTGCTTGGGAAACTTTTCTGCTTGCATGGAAAACTTTTTCTGCTTGCATGGGAAACTTTTCTGCAATGCTAACAAAACTCCAGTCTAAGGCCTACATACTTCTTTTTAACCATTTCTTAAAAATCCTCTAACCTTATGGATTCCAACATCAGGCCTTTATCAGTTCCATAGCTTTAAGCCATAACAAACACAATTCAACCAACCACCATGCACCATGCTGTGAACACACGACGGTTCTAGAACTTGTTGATTTACCTCTAATTCAGCTGCCTCACCTCCCACAGTCCTTTTCTACTTAGCCAAAGTAATGGGCCTCAGCCCAAGGCCTTCCTTTTTTAAGCTTCTAGCTATATGCAGCAGCAAACCACTACTTTCTTCTGTGCCAAGACTTTAGGTAGACGATTTGCATCTGCCCTTCCAGTGAAACCTAATGGGGAGAGAAAAGCCTCTCAGAGATGTTTAGTCATTCCATTTTCTAGACAGGCCAAATCCAAAGAAAAGCAAGCTATGGGATTGTGTACTTGCTCTTACAAAACACCTGCTGCCCTCTGACAATCAACTAGCAGAAAACCAGCCAAACTGAGACTTGAGGCAAACGACCCTTGGAAGGGAATAATGATGTGATCAATCAAGACAACACTTTTCCAGGCTACCGAGATATTGGAAATGTCAGCAAAGGCTTGAGAGCAAAGGCTGAACAAATGGGGAAAGGGTAAAAGAATCCCAAGAAAAACATGACCAAAGGTTAAAACAATTCCAAGAAAAACATGGGCAAGTAACCTGTTGAAGCCTTCAGGAAATCAGTGGCCGCTGATTGACATAGGCCATTCAAGTTAATTGACCCCTGCACCTTCCACTCCTTTTTCATAGGGTGAATTGAGACCATGGAATCACAATTCCTTGGATTCTGTTCTTAACTTTAGGAGAGAAGTACAGCAGCTGAAGTACCTGTTACTGATGTGATACCCAGAAACACAGAGTTGACACATTTCATTCTTGGCCAATCACAACAAGCAAGACTAAGAGGATAAGGCTGGCTTATTTTCATGACATTTTTCTTGTTTGACAGCCTGCTCTGATTGCAGTGAAATTTTTTCATTAGCTTCTCTCTACAAGGAGAAAGTCCAGTTCACTGTCCTGCCCTACTGCTGCAAGTATACCATTTGGTTTGTCGAGCCAAAAAATTGAATTGGAAGGTACGGAGCTAAGAGCCGCTCTGGGGCGTCTTTCGGCAGAAGCCGCGCTAAGGAGAGCACTGTGAGCGGCACAATCGTCTTTGCGCGAAGAAGCCGCTTCTTCGGCTCCGGGAGCCGGAGAGAGCGGCAGCTTCGGGAAGGTGAAGAAGCAAGCTGTACAACACTGGGATTGTGTGCGCAGCTTGCTAACTGATAGAAAACAGTACCTTTGCACTCTCCTGACTTTTCCAATCACATGAACATTCGATTAGAAGCTGTTTTGGACAACTTTTCCTTTCTTCCTGCCAAACACTTGGCAGACATCTCTGCAACTTCTAGAACACGATGGGAGATGTTTTCTGTGCTGGCACAGTTTTTCCTAGCCAGACATAGTGGGAAAGCGTTTTGCTAAATGTAGACTACAAATGACGCCAAAGACGAAGGTAGGATGCTGTCCGGAGCTAAGAGCCGCTCCCGGGCGTCTTTCGGCAGAAGCCGCGCTAAGGAGAGCACTGTGAGCGGCACAATCGTCTTTGCGCGAAGAAGCCGCTTCTTCGGCTCCGGGAGCCGGGGAGAGCGGCAGCTTCGGAAAGGTGAAGAAGCAAGCTGTACAACACTGGGATTGTGTGCGCAGCTTGCTAACTGATACAAAACAGTACTTTTGCACTCTCCTGACTTTTCCAGTCACATGAACATTCGATTGGAAGCTGTTTTGGACAACTTTTCTTTTCTTCCTGCCAAACACTTGGCACTCATCCGCGCAACGTCTAGAACACGATGGGAGATGTTTTCTGTGCTGGCACAGTTTTTCCTAGCCAGACATAGTGGAAAAGCTTTTTGCCGAAATGTAGATGAGAAGAGGCGCTAAAGACGAAGGTAGGATGCTGTCCGGAGCTAAGAGCCGCTCCCGGGCATCTTTCGCCTATTGTAGCTTTTCAGGAGCCAGCCGGTCACTCTCAGCCATAGGCCCCAGACACAAACCTCGGCCCGTTTCCCTGGCAAACAAAAGTTAGCTGCCCTGCTTCTGGATGGCAGATTGCAGGAGCTACTTAGTACTATCAAACCAGCCCGACTTGGCACGGGCCGAAAGACGCCCGGGAGCGGCTCTTAGCTCCGGAGAGAATCCTACCTTCGTCTTTAGCGTCATTTGTAGTCTACATCTCAGCAAAACGCTTTCCCACTATGTCTGGCTAGGAAAAACTGTGCCAGCACAGAAAACATCTCCCATCTTGTTCTAGAAGTTGCAGAGATGTCTGCCAGGTGTTTGGCAGGAAGAAAAGAAATGTTGTCCAAAACAGCTGCCAATCGAATGTTCATGTGATTGGAAAAGTCAGGAGAGTGCAAAAGTACTGTTTTGTATCAGTTGGCAAGGCGCGCACACAATCCCAGTGTTGTACAGACTGCTTCTTCACCTTTCCGAAGCTGCCGCTCTCCCCGGCTCCCGGAGCCGAAGAAGCGGCTTCTTCGCGCAAAGACGATTGTGCCGCTCACAGTGCTCTCCTTAGCGCGGCTTCTGCCGAAAGACGCCCAGGAGCGGCTCTTAGCTCCGGAGAGCATCCTATTTTCGTCTTTAGCGCCTCTTCTCATCTACATCTCGGCAAAAAGCTTTTCCACTATGTCTGGCCAGGAAAAACTGTGCCAGCACAGAAAACATCTCCCAATGTGTTCTAGATGTTGCACGGATGTCTGCCAAGTGTTTGGCAGGAAGAAAAGAAAAGTTGTCCAAAACAGCTTCCAATCGAATGTTCATGTGATTGGAAAAGTCAGGAGAGTGCAAAGGTACTGTTTTCTATCAGTTGGCAAGGTGCACACACAATCCCAGTGTTGTACAGCTTGCTTCTTCACCTTCCCGAAGCTGCCGCTCTCTCCGGCTCCCGGAGCCGAAGAAGCGGCTTCTTCGCGCAAAGACGATTGTGCCCCTCACAGCGCTTTCCTTAGCGTGGCTTCTGCCGAAAGACGCCCGGGAGCGGCTCTTAGCTCCGGAGAGCATCCTACCTTCGTCTTTAGCGCCTCTTCTCATCTACATCTCAGCAAAAAGCTTTTCCACTATGTCTGGCTAGGAAAAACTGTGCCAGCACAGAAAACATCTCCCATCGTGTTCTAGAAGTTGCAGAGATGTCTGCCAAGTGTTTGGCAGGAAGAAAAGAAAAGTTGTTCAAAACAGCTTCTAATCGAATGTTCATGTGATTGGAAAAGTCAGGAGAGTGCAAAGGTACTGTTTTCTATCAGTTGGCAAGGTGCGCTCACAATCCCAGTGTTGTACAGCTTGCTTCTTCACCTTCCCAAAGCTGCCGCTCTCTCCGGCTGCCGGAGCCAAAGAAGCAGCTTCTTCGCGCAAAGACGATTGTGCCGCTCACAGTGCTCTCCTTAGAGCGGCTTCTGCCGAAAGACGCCCCGGAGCGGCTCTTAGCTCCGTACCTTCCAATTCAATTTTTTGGCTCGACAAACCAAATGGTATACTTGCAGCAGTAGGGCAGGACAGTGAACTGGACTTTCTCCTTGTAGAGAGAAGCTAATGAAAAAATTTCACTGCAATCAGAGCAGGCTGTCAAACAAGAAAAATGTCATGAAAATAAGCCAGCCTTATCCTCTTAGTCTTGCTTGTTGTGATTGGCCAAGAATGAAATGTGTCAACTCTGTGTTTCTGGGTATCACATCAGTAACAGGTACTTCAGCTGCTGTACTTCTCTCCTAAAGTTAAGAACAGAATCCAAGGAATTGTGATTCCATGGTCTCAATTCACCCTATGAAAAAGGAGTGGAAGGTGCAGGGGTCAATTAACTTGAATGGCCTATGTCAATCAGCGGCCACTGATTTCCTGAAGGCTTCAACAGGTTACTTGCCCATGTTTTTCTTGGAATTGTTTTAACCTTTGGTCATGTTTTTCTTGGGATTCTTTTACCCTTTCCCCATTTGTTCAGTCTTTGCTCTCAAGCCTTTGCTGACATTTCCAATATCTCGGTAGCCTGGAAAAGTGTTGTCTTGATTGATCACATCATTATTCCCTTCCAAGGGTCGTTTGCCTCAAGTCTCAGTTTGGCTGGTTTTCTGCTAGTTGATTGTCAGAGGGCAGCAGGTGTTTTGTAAGAGCAAGTACACAATCCCATAGCTTGCTTTTCTTTGGATTTGGCCTGTCTAGAAAATGGAATGACTAAACATCTCTGAGAGGCTTTTCTCTCCCCATTAGGTTTCACTGGAAGGGCAGATGCAAATCGTCTACCTAAAGTCTTGGCACAGAAGAAAGTAGTGGTTTGCTGCTGCATATAGCTAGAAGCTTAAAAAAGGAAGGCCTTGGGCTGAGGCCCATTACTTTGGCTAAGTAGAAAAGGACTGTGGGAGGTGAGGCAGCTGAATTAGAGGTAAATCAACAAGTTCTAGAACCGTCGTGTGTTCACAGCGTGGTGCATGGTGGTTGGTTGAATTGTGTTTGTTATGGCTTAAAGCTATGGAACTGATAAAGGCCTGATGTTGGAATCCATAAGGTTAGAGGATTTTTAAGAAATGGTTAAAAAGAAGTATGTAGGCCTTAGACTGGAGTTTTGTTAGCATTGCAGAAAAGTTTCCCATGCAAGCAGAAAAAGTTTTCCATGCAAGCAGAAAAGTTTCCCAAGCAGTAGACGTGAAAAATGGAAACAAGGTTATTTAATGTATATCTTTAGAAGGTTAGCATGAATAGAACTCTGTTCTTTGTCTCTTATCAACTAGTCTTTGTTTTAGCTACGATTACCTATGTTTTATAAGATTGGATAGAATGCTTGTCAAGATGTGTTTTCTGTGTCTGATTGGCTGAATTCTAGTCTGAGATGATTTTATGTATTGCTGTATGAGCCCTGTTGAAGGAGACATTTTTTGGTGTGGATCAGTGAGCTGTCATGTCTCCATTTTGTATTTTGAGACTGATGTGCTGGAAATAAAAGCAAAAATCTCTTCACTGGTCTGGTTACCATGTTATCCATATTTGGATATTTTGCCGCGGCCTAGTGGGTTCCTTTTTTAAGGCGTGGGTTCCTGACACTATTGGACTTATACCTGTCCCGTCCCCCGCATATTGGTGCCTCGTGTGAGGACGTAGAATAGAAGAAAAACAAAGAAAAATCTTGGAAGTACCAGCTGCGGAGACCCAAGTGTTAACAAGGAGCACACTGTATCATCTCTCCCGCCGAAGCCAAGAAAATTGTAAGTAACTTATCTCGGGAGAGCGCTTGGGTGACGTTGGGAGGCAAAATAGCGAAAAAGAAAATTATTAAAAGAACACAAAAATGGGAACGAATTTATCAAAAGTTGAATGGGATGTTTTTCATCAATTAGAGACAATGTTACAAGAAAAAGGTCACTCTGAAATTTCAAAAACTGAGCTTAAAAACTTACTTATCTGGGTTAAAGCGAATACGCAAGATTTAAATCTGCAGTCTGCTTTTACTTTTCATTTTTGGGATCAGATAAACTGGAGAATCTATAAACTAGTCTCTCTCAAAAAAGATGAAAGCTTAAGAGAACTTATGCCGGTTTGTAGAGCGCTGTTGGAGCACTGTTTTAAACAAACGGATAATAATAAGATCAACTTGGACACAGAAAACAAAGCTTCTGGTTCTGTCTCATTAAATTCCAGTAAACGGGAGACTGTGTGAGTATCGGAGAATGTTACAAGTGTTGTTGCAAATGCTGAAAGTATTGCTTTGAACTCTGTTGAACAAAATCTTTCTCCTCTCTCTCTGGGAAAAAATGAGACTCTTTTGGACTTTTCTTCGCGTTGTTCTGTTAATGTAAAAATATGTGACTCTTGTAAGGGGGATGGAACAAAGTGTGTAAAAGATGGAAATGAAAAAGTGACTGTACTTCCTAAAATTGTTTGTGCAGGGACACTGAAACCTGAATTGGATTCTGTTGGGCCTGGGGTGGAG
Organism: Melospiza melodia melodia; assembly: GCF_035770615.1. Classification (NCBI taxonomy): domain Eukaryota; kingdom Metazoa; phylum Chordata; class Aves; order Passeriformes; family Passerellidae; genus Melospiza; species Melospiza melodia. Next base: position 37,221,217 of record NC_086225.1, read on the forward strand.
GCTGAGGTGGCTGCTTCCACTCGGGAAATTGTGGTTCCGGGGAACTCTTTTTCACTTAAGCAAAAACAGGGTTGTTCTGGTGTTTGTCAATCTATAGATACAGAGAAAGAAAAATTGGCTTTAAGGGTGGAGTCCTTTGAAAGGAAGAGATGGAAGAAACTCGCGACTGTGTTGTTGCTGAAATTCAAAAAGCTGGACTTGAAATCTCTGCAACGAAAATTCAACAAGTTTCACCTTAGAAGTACCTGGGATGGAAGATGATGGAAGACGATGGAAGACGACAATAATACCACAGAAAATTCAGATCCGAACCAGAGTCAACAACCTACAAGAGTTACAACAACTTCTAGGAGAAATCAACTGGGTCAGACCGATGGTGGGAATCACCAATGATGAACTGAGTCCGCTCTTCCATTTGCTGAGAGGAAGTTGCGACATCACTTCGCCAAGAACTTTAACCCCTGAAGCTCGTGCTGCTCTCGACAAAGTCACAGAAGCTCTTCAAAAAAGACAAGCTCATCGCTGCGTTCCTGAAAATCCTTTCTTTCTTGCAATCTTAGGAGAGAAGATGCAGCTTTGTGGTCTCATTTTCCAGTGGGATGCCACAGACCAAGATCCTTTGTTAATAATGGAATGGGTTTTTCCTCCCTACAGGTTTTCAAAGACCATTTGCTCAGTTTTAGAAATGATTGCATACATTATAATTAAGGCTAGAACCAGATTGTTAACTTTGGCAGGTCAAGAATGTTCAGT